>NC_084623.1:48443876-48561376 GCF_033978795.1 Nerophis ophidion
AAAACACAAACCAAGGGGTGCTGAAAACAGAACTGAGGTAGTCAAACTAACAGAACAAAACATAATCCGGGCAACGGATCATAACATTCTACACCGAATATGTTTAAAAAACGGTACCACTGTTTTTTTTACTGTAAAATTCTTGCAACTGAGCTGCCCATTTTTACCCTAAAATCTACAACTGTCTTTTGCGATTAAAGGGAAAAACTGTACCACTGTTATTTTTCCCCAAAAATGTTTTCTAGCTTAAAATCCACACAAAAATGTTTTCTAGCTTAAAATCCACGGTCATTGTTTTTTTGTTGTTGTTTTTTTACAATGCATTAATGAAAATAGAAAAACGATACCACTGTTATTACTACAGTATCATTCTGGAAACTGAGACGCCAGATTTTAATGTAAAATCTAAGGTCATTGTATTTTTTTTTTTTTTTTTACAGTGCATTACTGTCGATGTTGCCACTGTTTTTCTTTACAAAAAAAAATCTTGAAATTTGAAATCTTGAAAATGTAAAAACTGTGCCACTGTTATTTTTCCCAAAATTATTTTGTCACTTAAAATCCAAGGTCATTGTTTTTTACAATGCATTATTATAAATAGAAAAACGATACCACTGTTATTATTACAGTATCATTCTGGAAACCGAGACGCCAGTTTTTACTGTAAAATCTAAGGTCATTGTTTTTTTGTTTTTTTTTGTTTTTTTTTACAGTGGATTACTGTCGATGTTGCCACTGTTTTTCCTTACAAAACAAATCTTGAAACTTGAAATCTTGAAAATGTAAAAACGGTACAAGTTATTTTTCCCAAAATTGTTTTGTCGCTTAAGATCCAAGGTCAATGTTTTTTACAATGCATTACTGTAAATAGAAAAACGATACCACTGTTATTATTACAGTATCATTCTGGAAACTGAGACGCCAGTTTTTACTGTAAAATCTAAGGTCATTGGGTTTTTTTTGTTGGTTTTTTTTTGCAGTGCATTACTGTCGATGTTGCCCCTGTTTTTCTTTACAAAACAAATCTTGAATCTTGAAATCTTGAAAATGTAAAAACTGTACCATTGTTATTTTTCCCAAAATTATTTTGTCACTTAAAATCCAAGGTCATTGTTTTTTACAATGCATTACTGTAAATAGAAAAACGATACCACTGTTGTTATTACAGTATCATGTCTGGAAACTGAGACGCCAGTTTTTACTGTAAAATCTAAGGTCATTGTTTTGTTTTTGTTTTTTACAGTGCATTACTGTCGATGTTGCCACTGTTTTTCCTTACAAAACAAATCTTGAAACTTGAAATCTTGAAAATGTAAAAACGGTACAAGTTATTTTTCCCAAAATTGTTTTGTCGCTTAAGATCCAAGGTCAATGTTTTTTACAATGCATTACTGTAAATAGAAAAACGATACCACTGTTATTATTACAGTATCATTCTGGAAACTGAGACGCCAGTTTTTACTGTAAAATCTTAGGTCTTTGGGTTTTTTTTGGTTTGTTTTTTTTTACAGTGAATTACTGTCGATGTTGCCACTGTTTTTCTTTACAAAAAAAATCTTGAAACTTGAAATCTTGAAAATGTAAAAACTGTACCACTGTTATTTTTCCCAAAATTATTTTGTCACTTAAAATCCAAGGTCATTGTTTTTTACAATGCATTACTGTAAATAGAAAAACGATACCACTGTTATTATTACCGTATCATTCTGGAAACTGAGACGCCAGTTTTTACTGTAAAATCTAAGGTCATTGTTTTGTTTTTGTTTTTTACAGTGCATTACTGTCGATGTTGCCACTGTTTTTCTTTACAAAAAGAATCTTGAAACTGGAAATCTTGAAAATGTAAAAACGGTACCACTTTCATTTTCACTGACTGTTTTTATTGACTATTGACTATTTTATTGATTATGGGACAAGCAGTAGAAAATGGATGGATGGTACTTTTTCGTCACTTATTGTTTGTCTTTGGGACACTAATGTGTATATTTTAGGCCATACATTCTTTGTTTTATTTTTGCACAAAAAAAAAATAATAAAATAAATAAATAAATATATATATATATATATATATATATATACATATATATATATATATATATATATATATATATACACATATATATACATATACACATATATATATACATATATATACATATACACACATATATATACATATATATATATATATACACACATATATATACACATATATATATACACATACATACATATATATATATATATATATATATATACACACATAAACATATATATATATATATATATATATATATATATATATATATATATATATATATATATATATATATATATATATATATATATATATATATATTGTTATCTTTGGTGTGAACATTATTATGTAACAAAACATATTATTATTTTTTGGTTCTTTGTTGTTGCTATTTTTTTATTACAACATTTTATTATTCGATCATGTTGTACTGCATTGTAATCTTTAGTTTTGTGATTGTGTGATGTTTTTGCCTGGACCCCAGGAAGAATAGTCTCCACTGCGGTGTAGACTAATGGGGATCCTTAATAAACTAAACTAAACTAAACTAAACTAAACTAAACTAAACTAAACTAAACCGTAAAATTTTGGCCACCCAGCTACCTGTTTTTTTCCTTTAAAATCAACAAGCATTTTTTACAGTGCATATTGTCTGTCCAGGAATTTTGTCTACGAGCTGATGAATAACTAAAGGGCTGATTTGGAGCCAAAATAATCAATACATCTCCCATACGGAAAAAACTTCAAGCAACATACATTTTTATGTGTCTGGATCATTCCAGTTCACCATTAATTAGTGCCAGCACCTTGCTAAAAAGTAGGTTCCGTTCCAGAACTCACTAGAGGAGTGTTTGTAAAGGCCCAGAAAAGGTGGTAGGAATCATAGCTGTGTGCTGCATGTTCCACAACATAACAAAACACCACAGGTTGGAGCATGTGTCCAGTAAATGAGTGTCTCCATGGTAACAACCGGTTGTAGATGCAAAATACTCTTTTAAATAGGCTGCACTTTCCAGCTAAGTTAAATGTTTTTGGCATGTGTGAATGAAGCTGGAAAAAAAAAAACCCACAGATGCACGAGGAGGACGTGCAAACTCCACAAATGACGTTTTGAACTTGAATCGCCCTTGTTTGTTTTGGGAATTACTTCAAAGAAAGCGAGGAAGTCACAAAAAACCTCACCAGCGGATGCTGCTCGGCCACCATTTGAAGCAGTCGGATCAGGTGCTGTTGTTCCGTAGGGTCCAGCTGTGACATCATCGCTGTGAGGTTGCCAAGGTGACGGTGGATGACATCGGGTTGTCTGGAGTAGACTGAGGGCAGCACACGGAGCAGCATGTGGTTCCCTGCGGACACACGGGACGACAATGTAAAAAAAAAAAAAATAAATAGCAAAATTTATGGTAAAATACCGGTAAGGTGTGGTTGCCAGGAATTCACCGTTAAAAAAAAAAAAAGTCACAATGTATAGGACATTAGGGTATGTTGATGTTAAATCCATTAATTTGATGGGAGACTGTTTTTATTTACAGTACACTACTATGAAAAAGCTGATATATTGGTAATCTGTTTACAAAAAAAATATAGAAATAATGGTAAAATACTGGCAGCATTGTTTGCTAGGATTAGGGCCAATTTTAGTGCTGCCAATCAGCCTATGCACATGGGTGCATATGTCTTTGGAGGAAGTCAGAGTACCCGGAGAGAACCCACACAGTCACAGGGAGAACGTGCAAACTCCACATAGTCCAAGAATCGAACCCAGGACCTTTTTGCTGTAAGGCACTAGCGCTAACCACTGATTCGCCGTGCTGCCTTGTCTCCAATTCTGCAAAAGGTCTGTGTTTCTGAGACATGAGGGTTGACACTTGAAAGTATTTGTACAACCTTTCACTGGACAACTAAGAATCGAACCCAGGACTTTCTTACTGTAAGGCACAAGCGCTAACCACTGCTTCACCGTGCTGCCTTGTCTCCAATTCTGCAAAAGGCCTGTGTTTCTGAGACATGAGGATTGAAACTTGAAAGTATTTGTACAACCTTTCACTGGACAACTAAGAATCGAACCCAGGACTTTCTTACTGTAAGGCACTAGCGCTAACCACTGCCTCACCGTGCTGCCTTGTCTCCAATTCTGCAAAAGGCTTGTGTTTCTGAGACATGAGGATTGACACTTGAAAGTATGTGTACAACCTTTCACAGGACAACTAAGAATCGAACCCAGGACTTTTTTACTGTAAGGCACTAGCAATAACCACTGCCTCACCGTGCTGCCTTGTCTCCAATTCTGCAAAAGGTCTGTGTTTCTGAGACATGAGGGTTGACACTTGAAAGTATTTGTACAACCTTTCACTGGACAACTAAGAATCGAACCCAGGACTTTCTTACTGTAAGGTACAAGTGCTAACCACTGCTTCACCGTGCTGCCTTGTCTCCAATTCTGCAAAAGGCCTGTGTTTCTGAGACCTTTCACTGGACAACTAAGAATCGAACCCAGGACTTTCTTACTGTAAGGCACTAGCACTAACCACTGCCTTACCGTGCTGCCTTGTCTCCAATTCTGCAAAATGCTTGTGTTTCTGAGACGTGAGGATTGACACTTGAAAGTATTTGTACAACCTTTCACTGGACAACTAAGAATCGATCCCAGGACTTTCTTACTGTAAGGCACTAGCACTAACTAACCACTGCCTCACCGTGCTGCCTAGTCTCCAATTCTGCAAAAGGTCTGTGTTTCTGAGACATGAGGGTTGACACTTGAAAGTATTTGTACAACCTTTCACTGGACAACCAAGAATCGAACCCAGGACCTTCTTGCTGTAAGGCACAAGCGCTAACCACTGCTTCACCGTGCTGCCTTGTCTCCAATTCTGCAAAATGCTTGTGTTTCTGAGACGTGAGGATTGACACTTGAAAGTATTTGTACAACCTTTCACTGGACAACTAAGAATCGATCCCAGGACTTTCTTACTGTAAGGCACTAGCACTAACTAACCACTGCCTCACCGTGCTGCCTTGTCTCCAATTCTGCAAAAGGCTTGTGTTTCTGAGACATGAGGGTTGACACTTGAAAGTATTTGTACAACCTTTCACTGGACAACTAAGAATCGAACCCAGGACTTTCTTACTGTAAGGCACTAGCACTAACCACTGCCTCACCGTGCTGCCTTGTCTCCAACTCTGTAAAAGGCCTGTGTTTCTGAGACATGAGGATTGACACTTGAAAGTATTTGTACAACCTTTCACTGGACAACTAAGAATCGAACCCAGGACCTTCTTACTGTAAGGCACTAGCACTAACCACTGCCTCACCGTGCTGCCTTGTCTCCAATTCTGCAAAAGGCCTGTGTTTCTGAGACCTTTCACTGGACAATTAAGAATCGAACCCAGGACTTTCTTACTGCAAGGCACTAGCACTAACCACTGCCTCACTGTGCTGCCTTGTCTCCAATTCTGCAAAATGCTTGTGTTTCTGAGACATGAAGATTGACACTTGAAAGTATTTGTACAACCTTTCACTGGACAACTCACGACATGTCCCTTCAAGCCAGTTTTTAAACAGTAGCCTTAAATGCTCCGTATCTGTCAAACAGCTGCTTTACTACCAGTTCCAACACACTTAAACACACAGCGTGGTTCATTTTCATGCAGTTTACAAAGAAGCACGTAGACATAACTCCTAAGTGTCAAAAAACAACTGCCATAAACCTACAAGAAAACATGTTAGCCGAAAGTTAACAAGGCCAATGATTTAACACAAACACCTAAAACACAAACACCTAAAGTATGCTGTAAATTTAAACCGTAACCATAACATTTAGAATATTTGCATGCTTGTGACATTACAGAATTTTTAAAGGATTTGTACAATTTTTCATTATTTTACCAGCAAATTCATTAGTTTTTGACCTATCATAACCATAGGCATTGAGCTTATCTACTGTCTAACATATGCGATTTCACGTGGCAATTTTAACACCTCCAATTTTGGGAATATAAACCACAACTAAGATGAAAGTGACAACCAAAAAGATGGTCTTTAGTAAGCACAATACTTACAGTATGAACACATTGTAGGGCTCAACAAAAGAAAGAATTGGCACATTCCAAATAATGGTCAACTAAGTTAGGGTATGACTGATCTGATAACATGGTCGGAGTGCAGAAGCGTTCCCGTTGTCACGTCGATCTCTGGAAATAGCCGAAGATATTCGGAGCGGAATATTCCAAATGGCTGACTGTATTTGTGGCATTTTTGTGGTTTTGTGTTTTTATAAACTCTGCGGATTGTAAATACGATTGGATATGGACTATAAAAATGGGACCCATTACCTCCCTGCTTGGCACTCAGCATCAAGGGTTGGAATTGGGGGTTAAATCACCCCAAAAATTATTCCCGGCCGCGGCCACCGCTGCTGCTCACTGCTCCCCTCACCTCCCAGGGGGGGATTAAGGGTAATGGGTCAAATGCAGAGAATAATTTCGCCACACCTAATGTGTGTGTGACAATCATTGGTACTTTAACTTTTTAATGGGTACAATGAATTATATAAAGTCAACTTGTTTTTCCCACTCTACTGGTACTTTAAGCAATCAATCAATCAATCAATGTTTACTCAGAAAGCCCAAATCACGAGTGTCTCAAAGGGCTGCACAAGCCACAACAACATCCTCGGTTCAGATCCCACATCAGGGAAGGAAAAAAAACTCAACCCAATGGGACAACAACGAGAAACCTTGGAGGGGGCCGCAGATGTGGGGATCTAGCATAATAGTGTGAGAGTCCAGTCCATAGTGGATTTAACATAATAGTGAGAGTCCAGTCCATAGTGGATTTAACATAATAGTGAGAGTCCAGTCCATAGAGGATCTAACGTAATAGTGAGAGTCCAGTCCACAGTGGATCTAATATAATAGTGTGAGAGTCCAGTCCATAGTGGATCTAACATAATAGTGAGAGTCCAGTCTATAGTGGAACTAACGTAATAGTGAGAGTCCAGTCCATAGTGGATCTAATATAATAGTGTCAGAGTCCAGTCCATAGTGGATCTAGCATAATAGTGTGAGAGTCCAGTCCATAGTGGATCTAATGTAATAGTGAGAGTCCAGTCCACAGTGGATCTATCATATTAGTGAGAGTCCAGTCCACAGTGCACCTAACATAATAGTGAGACTCCAGTCCATAGTGGATTTAACATAATAGTGAGAGTCCAGTCCATAGAGGATCTAACGTAATAGTGAGAGTCCAGTCCACAGTGGATCTAATATAATAGTGTGAGAGTCCAGTCCATAGTGGATCTAGCATAATATTGTGAGTCCAGTCCAAAGTGGTTCTAACATAATAGTGAGAGTCCAGTCTATAGTGGAACTAACGTAATAGTGAGAGTCCAGTCCATAGTGGATCTAATATAATAGTGTCAGAGTCCAGTCCATAGTGGATCTAGCATAATAGTGTGAGAGTCCAGTCCATAGTGGATCTAATGTAATAGTGAGAGTCCAGTCCACAGTGGATCTATCATAATAGTGAGAGTCCAGTCCACAGTGCACCTAACATAATAGTGAGACTCCAGTCCATAGTGGATCCAACATAATAGTGAGAGTCCAGTCCATAGTGGATTTAAGATAATGGTGAGAGTCCAGTCCATAGTGGATCTAACATAATATTGTGAGAGTGCAGTCCATCGTGGATCTAACGTAATAGTCAGAGTCCAGTCCATAGTGGATCTAACATAATATTGTCAGAGTCCAGTCCATAGTGGATCATAATAATAGTGTGAGAGTCCAGTCCATAGTGGAGCTAACATAATATTGTCAGAGTCCAGTCCATAGTGGATCTAACACAATAGTGAGAGTCCAGTCCACAGTGGATCTAACATAATAGTGAGAGTCCAGTCCATGGTGGATCTAACATACTAGTGAGAGTCCAGTCCACAGTGGATCTAACATAATAGTGAGAGTCCAGTCCATGGTGGATCTAACATAATAGTGAGAGTCCAGTCCATAGTGGATTTAAGATAATGGTGAGAGTCCAGTCCATAGTGGATCTAACATAATATTGTCAGAGTCCAGTCCATAGTGGATCTAGCATAATATTGTGAGAGTCCAGTCCACAGTGGATCCAACATAATAGTGTGACAGTTCAGTCCATAGTGGATCTAACGTAATAGTCAGAGTCCAGTCCATAGTGGATCTAACATAATATTGTCAGAGTCCAGTCCATAGTGGATCTAACATAATATTGTGAGAGTTCAGTCCATAGTGGATATAACATAATATTGTGAGAGCCCAGTCCATCGTGGATCTAACGTAATAGTCAGAGTCCAGTCCATAGTGGATCTAACAATATAGTGAGAGTCCAGTCCATAGTGGAGCTAACATAATATTGTGAGAGTCCAGTCCATAGTGGATCTAACATAATAGTGTGATTAAAGTGATTACTTTAAGATGTGCATTGAAGCCTGCTTTTTTATCAAAGAGCTTCAGCGACTGTCAGAGTTGTTCACAAAACCCCACAATTTCAAAACTGTTCTTAAAAGTGAAGGAAACAAGAAATTTGTTGCACATTTGGAGCTTGTACACAGGCTCTAGGGACACATGACAGACTAAGATTGTCATTACAAAAGTGAAATAAGCTTAAAAGGAAATAATTAATTGCATGTTTGACTCACCAAAGAACCAGTTTTTGGTGACAATAGGCAGTAAATACGCTACATGAATCCTGGGGGTAGATAAAATATATCAAAGATGTTTTGGGGTCTGCGGAAAATTACAGTGCAGATGTTTGAATGTTTACTCTCAAGAAAAGTTCTCCTCAATCTGCTGGACAGATGCAACCTTTGGTAATGAGCATTGAAGCAAAAAGACAATAATGAAAGGACAAATAAACGGAAAAAATAAACAATCTTAGAAAACATCAACATCAAGATGTATGTTTTTTTTTTATAATAACATTATGTAAGACTTTCAGTTCACATTCTGAGACGACAACCACACCTGTGTTGTGTGTCTACCCCACTCCAACAAATCAGTATAACTTCTTCAGCATTTTTCTTCAACCCCAAACCTGATAATTAACGCTATAACTACAAAAAAAAGAAGCGAACAAAAGGCGCGCACAATGGCGGAGAACAAACTTGACTAATGAAAAGAATAAACTAACACTTGGGCTAAAGCTATGGAAATTAAACAAAACTCAATAACTGTGACATAACCAAAAACCTACGTGGCATGGGCAGGAGGGAAACTATGGACAGTATGATTAGCAGCGACAGCATGGCATGACGTGAGTAAAGGTAATAGATGGTGATGTCGCCAGGCTGACTACCTGGTAACTGTGGCTTAAATAATACTATTGTGATTGAAAACAGGTGCGTGACATGGGGACAGGTGAAAACTAACGGGTAGCCCTGGAAACAAAACAGACAAGTAGGTGCAAAAACAGGAACTGAGTGTCCAAAAAACAAACAGCACATGGCCAAACAAAAACATGATCAACAAACATGACAGTAAAATGTGACATGCAGAGGACGGGAAGAACCGCGAACGTGACGAGGGATCCTTATGAATCATCCTAAATGTACTCGGAGGCACGCAAAAAGCAAATCCCCCCAAAATATCTCAGAGATGCATCACTCGCCTTCCTCACTTCCTCCACCAGCACGTTGCAGATAAGCCCAGACACACGCCGCATGTGCAGAGTCAGCATTTCTTTTTATGAGCATCAACCTTTAAGGTGAAGTATTTACAGCATGTGTGTCAAACTCTGGCCCGCGGGCCAAATTTGGCCCACCATGTCATTCATTTCAATTGGCCCTTGATGCAAATTAACATTAGAGCTGGCCCGCCGATATTATAACACCGCAATTCCTCACACTTGCCAACCCTCCCGATTTTCGCGGGAGACTCCCGAAGTTCAGTGCCCCTCCCGAAAAAATCTCCCGGGGCAACCATTCTCCCGAACTTCTCCCGATTTCCACCCGGGCAACAATATTGGGGGCCTGCCTTAAAGGCACTGCCTTTGGCGTCCTCAACAACCTCTTGTCACATCCGCTTTTCCGCCATACAAACAGCGCGCCGGCCCCGTCGCATAATATATGCGGCTTTTATACACACATACTTGATCAACAGCCATACAGGTCACACTGAGGGTGGCCATATAAACAACTTTAACACTGTTACAAATATGCGCCACACTGTGAACCCACACCAAACAAGAACGACAAACACAATTCGGGAGAACATCTGCACCGTAACACAACAGAACAAATACCCAGAACACTTGCAGAGCCAACTCTTCCAGGACGCTACAATATATTTTGATGTTAACCTCAAAAACTGCAAATAGAAAAGAGGCATTCAATTTGTATAAAAATTTTATTTGATATGCCATTGATTTTTCTTAATTATTATTATTATTATTTGAAACCGCCAAGGCTGTCCTTTGTCACCGATTCTGTTCCTAACTTTTATGGACAGAATTTCTAGGCGCAGTCAAGGGGTTGAGGGGTTCCGGTTTGGTGACCGCAGGATTAGGTCTCTGCTTTTTGCAGATGATGTGGTCCTGATGGCTTCATCTGACCGGGATCTTCAGCTCTCACTGGATCGGTTCGCAGCCGAGTGTGAAGCGACCGGAATGAGAATCAGCACTTCCAAGTCCGAGTCCATGGTTCTCGCCCTGAAAAGGGTGGAATGCCATCTCCGGGTTGGGGAGGAGACCCTGCCCCAAGTGGAGGAGTTCAAGTACCTAGGAGTCTTGTTCACGAGTGAGGGAAGAGTGGATCGTGAGATCGACAGGCGGATCGGTGCGGCGTCTTCAGTAATGCGGACGTTGTACCGATCCGTTGTGGTGAAGAAGGAGCTGAGCCGGAAGGCAAAGCTCTCAATTTACCGGTCGATCTACGTTCCCATCCTCACCTATGGTCATGAGCTTTGGGTCATGACCGAAAGGATAAGATCACGGGTACAAGCGGCCGAAATGAGTTTCTGTCGCCGTGTGGCGGGGCTCTCCCTTAGAGATAGGGTGAGAAGCTCTGCCATCCGGGAGGAACTCAAAGTAAAGCCGCTGCTCCTTCACATCGAGAGGAGCCAGATGAGGTGGTTCGGGCATCTGGTCAGGATGCCACCCGAACGCCTCCCTAGGGAGGTGTTTAGGGCACGTCCAACCGGTAGGAGGCCACGGGGAAGACCAAGGACACATTGGGACGACTATGTCTCCCGGCTGGCCTGGGAACGCCTCGGGATCCCCCAGGAAGAGCTAGACGAAGTGGCTGGGGAGAGGGAAGTCTGGGCTTCCATGCTTAGGCTGTTGCCCCCGCGACCCGACCTCGGATAAGCGGAAGAAGATGGATGGATGGATGGATTATTTGAAACTCGATTTTGCATGTCACTTTACATTTATATAAGCATTGCTTGTTCAATATTCAATGTAAAACTTGTTTGGGTCCCTATTAAAAGGTTACGTTTTTAAAACTTTGGCCCGCGGCTTTGTTCTGTTTTAAATTTTGGCCCACTCTGTATTTGAGTTTGACACCCCTGATTTACAGCATTCTTCTGAGGGTTCCACACGGGAACACAATGTGGGGGAGGTGGGGCGCTACACCGCTGTACACTCCTGTAAACACATGGCCAGCATGTGGGAATATAAGCAGGCATGACTTATATCATGCAGTGGGAACTATTTCAGGATTTACAGGAGAGATACTTCAAAGTTTGCAAGAGTCAAGAATAGGACGAGAGACTGCCGGGAAATAAGCGTCTTATGATGCACAGCCGCAAAAATTCCAATAAACAAAGAAAAAAAAAACCTGGCTGACAAATGCAATAAGTTTATGTGAGGAAATAGTTTGATAGTTTTAGTAAGCAGTCCTGACTACAAATAAATCCTTATCACCAGACCTATGTAAACGTCAATATATACCTTGATGGTGCAGAAAAAAGACCATATTTTTTTAACCGATTTCCGACCTCTAAATGGGTGAATTTTGGCGAATCAAACGCCTGTCTGTTTATTGCTCTGGTGGCGATGACGTCAGAACGTGACGTCACCGAGGTAATACTGCCGCCATTTTCATTTTGTACACATTACAAACACCGGGTCTCAGCTCTGTTATTTTCCGTTTTTTTGACTATTTTTTGGAACCTTGGAGACATCATGCCTCGTCGGTGTGTTGTCGGAGGGTGTAACAACACTAACAGGGAGGGATTCAAGTTGCACCACTGGCAGGAAATCTGCCGCCAGACCCCCATTGAATGTGCCAGAGTGTCTCCACATTTGACCGGCGATGACAGACATGGCACAGAGATGTTTGGATAACCTGCAGAATGCATTTGCAACGATAAAGTCAATGAAATCACAAAGGTGAGTTTTGTTGTTGACTTATGTGCTAATCAGACATATTTGGTTGCGGCGTGACTGCCAGCTAATCGATGCTAACATGCTATGCTAATCGATGCTAACATGCTACGCTAATCGATGCTAACATGCTATTTACCGGCAATGACAGACATGGCACAGAGATGTATGGATAACCTGCAGAATGCATTTGCAATGATAAAGTCGACAAAATCACAAAGGTGAGTTTTGTTGATGTTGACTTACGTGCTAATCAGACATATTTGGTCAAGGCGTGACTGCCAGCTAATCGATGCTAATATGCTACGCTAATCGATGATAACATGCTACGCTAATCGATGCTAACATGCTATTTACCGGCGATGACAGACATGGCACAGAGATGTATGGATAACCTGCAGAATGCATTTGCAACGATAAAGTCAATGAAATCACAAAGGTGAGTTTTGTTGTTGACTTATGTGCTAATCAGACATATTTGGTTGCGGCGTGACTGCCAGCTAATCGATGCTAACATGCTACGCTAATCGATGCTAACATGCTATTTATCGGCGGTGCTAAGCAGACATGGCACAGAGATGTATGGATAAACTGCAGATGCATTTGCAATGATAAAGTCGACAAAATCACAAAGGTGAGTTTTGTTGATGTTGACTTATGTGCTAATCAGACATATTGGTCGTGGCGTGACTGTCAGCTAATCGATGCTAACATGCTATTTACCGCCGATGACAGACATGGCAAAGAGATGTATGGATAACCTGCAGATGCATTTGCAATGATAAAGTCGACCAAATCACAAAGGTGAGTTTTGTTGTTGACTTATGTGCTAATCAGACATATTTGGTTGCGGCGTGACTGCCAGCTAATCGATACTAACATGCTATTTATCGGCGGTGCTAAGCAGACATGGCACAGAGATGTATGGATAACCTGCAGATGCATTTGCAATGATAAAGTCGACAAAATCACAAAGGTGAGTTTTGTTGATGTTGACTTATGTGCTAATCCGACATATTTGGTCGTGGCGTGACTGCCAGCTAATCGATGCTAACATGCTATTTACCGCCGATGACAGACATGGCAAAGAGATGTATGGATAACCTGCAGATGCATTTGCAATGATAAAGTCAACAAAATCACAAAGGTGAGTTTTGTTGTTGACTTATGTGCTAATCAGACATATTTGGTTGCGGCGTGACTGCCAGCTAATCGATACTAACATGCTACGCTAATAGATGCTAACATGCTACGCTAATCGATGCTAACATGCTATTTACCGCCGATGACAGACATGGCACAAAGATGTATGGATAACCTGCAGATGCATTTGCAATGATAAAGTCAACAAAATCACAAAGGTGAGTTTTGTTGATGTTGACCTATGTGCTAATCAGACATATTTGGTCGTGGCGTGACTGCCAGCTAATCGATGCTAACATGCTATTTACCGGCGGTGCTAAAGCAGACATGGCACAGAGATGTATGGATAACCTGCAGATGCATTTGCAACGATAAAGTCAATGAAATCACAAAGGTGAGTTTTGTTGTTGACTTATGTGCTAATCAGACATATTTGGTTGCGGCGTGACTGCCAGCTAATCGATGCTAACATGCTAACATGCTACGCTAATCAATGCTAACATGCTATTTACCGGCGATGACAGACATGGCACAGAGATGTATGGATAACCTGCAGATGCATTTGCAATGATAAAGTCAACAAAATCACAAAGGTGAGTTTTGTTGATGTTGACTTTTGTGCTAATCAGACATATTTGGTTGCGGCGTGACTGCCAGCTAATCGATGCTAACATGCTATTTACCGGAGGTGCTAAAGCAGACATGGCACAGAGATGTATGGATAACCTGCAGATGCATTTGCAACTATATTACGTTTCCTTCCATCCACATTTAATGCGAAAAAAACACTTACCAATCGACGGATTTAAGTTGCTCCATTATCACAAAATGCGAAAGTCCTGATCGTTTGGTCCGCACATTTTACCGGCGATGCTAACGCAGCTATTCGGCCATGCTATGGCTATGAATAGCGTCAATAGCTATTCGCTCAATAGCTTCAGTTTCTTCTTCAATACTTTCATACTCCAACCACCCGTTTCAATACATGCGTAATCTGTTGAATCGCTTAAGCCGCACAAATCCGAGTCTGAATCCGAGCTAATGTCGCTATATCTTGCGGTGGTATTCCCATTGTTTGTTTACATTGGCAGCCCTGTGTGACATCACAGGAAAATGGATAGTGGTTTTGAAAATAGCGAAAATAAGACACTTTAAAGCTTTATTTAGGGATATTCCGGGAAAGGTAAAATTTTGAAAAAAACTTCGAAAAATACAACAAGCCACTGGGAACTGATTTTGATTGTTTTTAACCCTTTTGAAATTGTGATAATGTTCCCCTTTAACGGCAGCTTTGATCGTAGTTTGAAATAGATTTGACGAAATGGTCATGCCGACAGTATATAGTACATCCATTCATTTTCTATATACATATGTATTTTTGTGTCAAAATACGTGTTAATACGTGAGATAAAGATGACTTTTAATATATAAAAATGGGATACAACACACTTTATAACAGGGGTAGGGAACCTATGGCTCTAGAGCCAGATGTGGCGCTTTTGATGACTGCATCTGGCTCTCAGATAAATCTTAGCCGACATTGCTTAACACGATAAGTTTTGAATAATTCCGCTGGTAATCACAGTGTCAAAAATAACATTCAAATTATAAAACGTTCTCATGCATTTTCATTCATTCATCTTGTTTCTACCGCACCTGTTCAAGAAGTCGCGTTAAAGGTAAGAAGTATTTTATTCATTTTTGGTTAGCCTCAGAATAACAATGTTATTAAAAAGAATAAGAGACTTATTATATTCTAAAAATTTTGGTCTTTCTTAAAAATGCACGCATGAAGTTGTATTCAGTGTCCAAAAAAAATAATTATATGGCTCTCACGGAGATACTTTTAAAAATATTTGGCTTGTATGGCTCTCTCAGCCAAAAAGGTTCCCGACCCCTGCTTTATAAATATAAGAATATTATTCTTCCATCTGCTCCTTTCTGATCATGGAAATGTATAAGAAAAAAAAAACAAAAAAAAACAATGAAAGTGTCAATTGTACGTGGCTTGTAAATATGCATTTTCATGAAAGGAATAACAGTAAATGAAAAAAAAATTATGTCAATTTGTATTTTAGAAAAAAAATGTTGACGTAAACAATGGTTTTTGTGCTTGACGTAATTTGTGAAGTGAATTATATTTATATAGCGCTTTTCTCAAGTGACTCAAAGCGCTTTACATAGTGAAACCCAATATCTAAGTTACATTTAAACCAGTGTGGGTGGCACTGGGAGCAGGTGGGTGAAGTGTCTTGCCCAAGGACACACCGGCAGTGACTAGGATGGCGGAAGCGGGAATCGAACCTGCAACCCTCAAGTTGCTGGCACGGCGACTCTACCAACCGAGCTATCATTATTTTATTTATTTTTTTTAGTAAATGCACATCGTCAACATTGAAATTGCACTTTTACCACATGTTGCATAATAAAAAACAGAAATAAAAAATCTGCGCCGCGCGGATCAAGGCACCCAGACACCACCGCTCTCATGTACACTCGGGCAGTGCGTAAAAAAATAAAAGTTCCTCGCACTCCATGCGGTCCGAATTCTATCCATTTTTATTAGTTAAACTCAAACCCCCAGGTGTCAAAGTCAAGAACCGGGAGGCCAGATCTGCCACAGTATTTCATTTGGCCCGTGAAACAACAAGTGTCTATAATAAGCGTAGTACTTTTTTTAGTGATGTCCAATGATATCGATAAATGCTTTAAAGTGTAATATCGGAAATTATCGGAATCGGTTTTGAAAAGTAAAATTTATGACTTTTTAAAACGCCACTGTACGGAGTGGAACACGGACGTAAGGAGAAGTACAGAGCGTGCCGGCCCAGTCACATAAGTGAATGCAAGGCATACTTGGTCAACAGCCATACAGGTCACACTGAGGGTGGCCGTATAAACAACTTTAACACTGTTACAAATATGACCAACACTGTAAAACACACACCAAACAAGAATGACAAACACACCGTAACACAACATAAGCACAACAGAACAAATACCCAGAACCCCTTGCAGCACTAACTCTTCCAGGACGCTACAATATACACCCCCCCCCCCCCGCTGCCCCCCTACATTGTAGGTAAAAAAAAAATGTATAAAAATAATCAGGTGCCTCGGCAATCATGTAATGATAATATTAGGGAAAATGTTACAAATGGCTCGACACCGCTGCATTAAACAATTAATCATAGTAACACTATATTATTATACAATTTTTTATTTTTAATCAATTAATTAAACGCAATGATTAATTACAGGAGCAGGTCCGCCTCCTCATTGGCCCAAATCAGTGACAGGTGTGGAGACTAGCATGCAAAGGCAACTGAGCAAGCAACAGAGAACAAGGATAAACAGGGGGAAAAAAACTAAGAAAATAAAAGCACTAAACAGGAAATTCTTGAACGAAGGAAACAGAAAATAATGACAAAAATGGAAACCATGGACAATTTCTAGACTGGGACATAAGTAAGACCACAAAATAATCTACCATGGCGCAGTGTGAGAGTGGCCGTGCGCAACCCGAGGGTCCCTGGTTCAAATCCCACCTAATACCAACCTCGTCACGTCCGTTGTGTCCTGAGCAAGACACTTCACCCTTGCTCCTGATGGGTGCTGGTTGGCGCCTTGCATGGCAGCTCCCTCCATCAGTGTGTGAATGGGTAAATGTGGAAGTAATGTCAAAGCGCTTTGAGTACCTTGAAGGTAGAAAAGCGCTATACAAGTACAACCCATTTATTTATTTACCATGGCACCCAAAAAAAAAAGTGTCAGTTTTGACAAA
The DNA here is from genome assembly GCF_033978795.1 of Nerophis ophidion. Lineage (NCBI taxonomy): Eukaryota > Metazoa > Chordata > Actinopteri > Syngnathiformes > Syngnathidae > Nerophis > Nerophis ophidion. Next base: position 48,461,193 of record NC_084623.1, read on the forward strand.
GAATGTGAGAAACACTTGTGAATTCATAAACTTGTAATAAAGTATAAAAAGTATGTCCACCCAAGAGTCTTTGATCAAATTTAAAGTAATATTAAATGTTAATTCATACATTTAATTAATAATTTATGTATTTCACATTTTGTCTGCATGTAAAAAAAATGTATTCACTCCAAAATTTTTGTTTTGTGTGTTTGGGTGCTGGGAACGGAATAATTGGATTATTTCTTCTGGGGAAAATTGCTTTGGTTTACGTCTGACCTTTTGGAAGTAATAAAAATCAAAGTACCACTTGTTCACTCAAGTCACTCATCCTAGAAATGTGTTGCTGGATTTATCCCCCAAAATCTGCCTATTTCCCCACGATTGCACAACACAAAACAGGGCATTTCAACAGTGTTGCGGTATAACAAAAAACTCTTTAAATCCTTAATTATGAGAATATAAAAATCGTGACCAGTGCACCGCTATAAATCTGTCTGGTTTGTGAAGACGTGCGCTGTATGCGTCCACCACATGTGTTCCTCAGACCACAGCCGCATGTTTGGCTCGCTTTTTTGCTTATTTTTCAAAAGTTCAGGCTGCAGCGTTTTCATCGCTGGCTTTTCCAAGTCGCTTGACAAGTAGACACGGATCATAATGTAGGACCGTAAATAAATCCGTGATGCTCCTTCTTGTCAGAGTTTGTTGTTGACAAACCCCAAAATGCAGAGAAGGAGGCAGGCATTCAATAGGAAAACATGATTTAATTAAAATACTAGAACAAGAACAAACAAAGGGGTACTAACAAAAGGCGCGCACGAGGCGGATAACAAACTTGGCTATGAACAAACAAACTGGAAGCGATGGGGAAAAAAACAGTAGGCTACAAACAGCTACTGAATATAGCTTACCGGTACGCTGCAATGACACGACAAGTAGAATTTACATTGATACGACAATAATCCAGCCTCTGACTGAAGGACAAAACAAGCTCAAATAGTGGCTGGCTGATTGACACCAGGTGTGGCCAGGTGCCAATCAGCCACAGCTGATGGGACACAGCACTCAGGAAGACAAACAGGAAACAGAAACAAAATAAGAGTGCTGACATGAACTAAAGACAGGAAATAATACACACACAGAGGAAAAACTAAAACACAACCAAACTTTTTGGTCATTGTCTTTGGGGGACGGCGTGGCGCGGTTGGGAGAGTGGCCGTGCCAGCAACCTGCGGGTTCCTGGTTCAATCCCCACCTTCTACCAACTCGTCACGTCGGTGGTGTCCTTGAGCAAGACACTTCACCCTTGCTCCTGATGGTTCGTGGTTAGGGCCTTGCATTGCAGCTCCCGCCATCAGTGTGTGAATGTGTGTGTGTAAATAAATGATAAATGGGTTGTACTTGTATAGCGCTTTTCTACCTTCAAGGTACTCAAAGCGCTTTGACACTACTTCCACATTTACCCATTCACACACACATTTACACACTGATGGCGGGAGCTGCAATGCAAGGCCCTAACCACGAACCATCAGGAGCAAGGGTGAAGTGTCTTGCTCAAGGACACCACCGACGTGACGAGTTGGTAGAAGGTGGGAATTGAACCAGTGACCCTCGGGTTGCGCACGGCTACTCTCCCACTGCGCCACGCCGTCCCTGTAAGGGTGAATGTGGAAATAGTGTCAAAGCGCTTTGAGTACCTTGAAGGTAGAAAAGCGCTATACAAGTGTAACCCATTACCATTTGCAGAAATGTCCTGTATGATTAATTGGCTTGCAACAAAAACATTTGTTTGTGGCCGCTCAGGCACTGCAAAATCAGCACATGCACAGTAAGTGTTCACATTTGGATTACATAATAAAGTGCATGATCCAGTGGGGTAAAAGGTACACGCTGGTTTGATTCCCAACCAGGCCTGGACCAGGAAGGGTATCCGATTGGGGTGTGAATCTTTGGGCACCTAATGATTCGATCTGATTTCGATTCCTAAGGTGATGATTAGATTCAGAATCAAATATCCACTCATCACGATTACCGATTCGAACAGGTTTTCGCAGGTTACAGGTTAGAGAAGTGTCTTCTGGTTGTATTAAGATGGTTCTTTCCCGTGGCCTCCTACCAGTTGGACGTGCCCTAAACACCTCCCTAGGGAGGCGTTCGGGTGGCATCCTGACCAGATGACCGAACCACCTCATCTGGCTCCTCTCGATGTGGAGGAGCAGCGGCTTTACTTTGAGTTCCTCCCGGATGGCAGAGCTTCTCACCCTATCTCTAAGGGAGAGCCCCGCCACACGGCGGAGGAAACTCATTTCGGCCGATTGTACCCGTGATCTTGTCCTTTCGATCATGACCCAAAGCTCATGACCATAGGTGAGAATGGGAACGTAGATCGACCGGTAAATAGAGAGCTCTGCTTTCCGGCTCAGCTCCTTCTTCACCACAACAGATCGATACAGCATCCACATTACTGAAGACGCCGCACCGATCCGCCTGTCGATCGTCCCTCACTCGTGAACAAGACTCCGAGGTACTTGAACTCCTCCACTTGGGGCAGGGTCTCCTCCCCAACCCGGAGAAGGCACTTCACCCTTTTCTGGGTGAGAACCACGGACTCGGGCTTGGAGGTGCTGATTCTCATCCCGCAGCTGCGAACCGATCCAGTGAGAGCTGAAGATCCTGGCCAGTTGAAGCCATCTGCAGAAAATCATCTGCAGAAAACAGAGACCTAATCCTGCAGCAACCAAACCGGATCGCCACAACGCCCTGACTGCGACTAGAAATTCTGTCCATAAAAGTTATGAACAGAATCGGTAACAAAGGGCAGCCTTGGCGGAGTCCAACCCTCACTGGAAACGTGTCCGACTTACTTAGTCCGCAATGTGGACTCTGACACTGATCGTACAGGGAGCGGACCGCCACAATCAGACAGTCCGATACCCCATACTCTCTGAGCACTCTCCACAGGACTTCCAGAGGGACACAGTCGAATGCCTTCTCCAAGTCCACAAAGCACATGTATCAACTACTCATACAGTAATTGATATTATGGTAAATGACTATTACATTCATTTTCAAGGGCAAAAGGTACATAAAGAGAACTTTTCAGTGCAATTTTGGCCATCTGGGTGGTATGAGTCCTTTTAAAAAAACGGCACCCCTGGCCAGAATCCCTTTGCTGTGGGGCGACAATGACTGTTTTCAGTTTGGTTCCAATGAGCTGTTCTAGTAGCAGCCCTAACGTGTACAGTATCTCCACTGTATGAATCAAACTTCATTATGATGCGGCAGAACAAAGGGACGTTTGTCCGCACGTCCTACTGCTGAGTCAGCAGTGAGTGAACATGAAATCCTGGTCCTTGAGTGTCTGGTTCCTTGCATCATAGTGCGCGTTACCACATTTGGGGAAAGATGGCCGCCTATGAGCGATTCAGGTTCAATCTCAAACAGCTCGAGCAAAAACACCCAGATGTCGAAATTGTGACACAGACGAGATATGTTGCGACATTTAGCCAAAATGGGAACATAAATCTAGAGAGCCGGGAACATACAGTACTTGTGGTCTTCTGGAATTTTTGGAAATGTGAGTGCATGCACGCCAAAAATGTTGTTCCATAACTGATGACGGTTTTTAAACAGGATTAAGATCAGCCACTTCTGTCCTTTCTGCATTCAATTGGATTTGATTACTGTAAATCAGGGGTGTCCAAACTTTTTCCCAAAAAAATTTAAACCATGCGGGGGCTGTTTTGATATTTTCCCTTTTCAAACCATAACACAATATATAGATTCTTTTTTATTTTTATTTTTATTTTTTTACTTTTAGGACTCCCAGGGACCATAGAGGGTGTCCGTCATTAACATGTTAAAAATAAGTCAAATTATTATTTTCATTTTTTATGGAACACTTACAGTAAATCTCTATATCAACTTCAGGTTGATATAAAGTTAAAAAAAAAAAAATGTTTTATGCCTTTTCAGTCAAAGACAACTTTTTTTTTTTATAGTAAAACTGAAATATGCAGTATTTCCCCCGTTGCCCAAAACTTTCATAACGCAATGGTTGATCTGAATTAGTTGGAGCCCTAAAAGATCAATACACAGGTCCGGTGGCCATGGATGAAGAGCTGGCAGTCCAGAGTCGGGACCCGGGATGGACCGCTCGCCTGTGCATCGGTTGGGGACATCTCTACACTGGTGACCTGTCTCCACTTGGGATGGTCTCCTGCTTGCTCCACTATGGACGGGACTCTTGCTACTATATTGGATCCACTATGGACTGGACTCTCACGGTTATGTTGGATCCACTATGGACTGGACTTTCACAATATCATGTTAGACCCGCTCGACATCCATTGCTTTCAGTCTCCCCTAGTGGGGGGTTGCCCACATATGCGGTCCTCTCCAAGGTTTCTCATAGTCATTGTCACCGACGTCCCACAGGGGTGAGTTTTTCCTTGGCCTTATGTGGGCTCTGTAGCGCGGATGTCGTTGTGGCTTGTGCACCCCTTTGAGACACTTGTGATTCAGGTAGGGGTGTAACGGTAAACAAAAATTTTGGCTCGGTACGTACCTCGGTTCCGAGGTCACGGTTCGGTTCATTTTCGGTACAGTAAGAAAACAACAAATATGCATTTTTTGATTATTTACCAAATTTGCAAAAGCTTCCACCTAAAATATTTTTCTTAGTGGAATGTTTGATGTAAAGTAACCGCAACCTTAGATAGGTCAATAATTCATAATAACATTGATTTTGATTCAATATTAGGTTTTGAGCAATGACAGTTTGAAAGAAAAAAAAACTACTTTGTTTTATTTGTCAACGTTGCAACTTTTTCTAAATTACATTTAGCCTTTAAGCTCTTTTATTTCACTTTTGTTTATGTTTTTGCTTATTTTAATAGTATTTTTTGAACATTTAAAACAATAGCTGTGGGCCGCAAGTGGCTTCCGGGGCACACTTTTAACACCCCTGCTATAGATAATAAAAAATAAAATCGGATAAATATATGGGTAATAGCAGAGCCTGGCGACGCATGCGCGTTTTTCATAACTCTCTCGCTCTCTCTGTCTCTGCTCCTCCCTCACGAACATTGCTGAGCGCACAATTTGTTTTGTTTTTAACCCCTTCTCAACCCTGAACGTACATTGAAAACACACGCAACCCTAATTTAAAATGCCTGACATTTGAGGCATTTAAGAAACTCCACCCGGACAGCCCCGCAAAAGAGGACATATCCGGTGAAAAGAGGAGGTATGGTCAGTCTATCGTAGCCCGGTCGTTGCTAGCATGCCGTTTGTTATGCCTCGGTGTGCATTGTTTACACAACTTGCGGTGCGCTACTTAATATGTCCGTGTGGAAACTCGTTCGGTACACCTCCGAAGCGGACCGAAACCCCCGTACAAATACACGTACCGTTACACCCCTAGATTTAGGGCTATATAAATAAACATTGATTGATTGACTGATTAATTAGATAACCACAGTAATGAATATATCATGCAAAAGCGCAGATTACAACCATTTAAATACTTTGTATAGTTCAAAACTTATGGTCATTTGAAAATATCACTGCACATCATCATGGTGGCTACAATTTCCATCTTGAAGATCTAAAAAAAATATGGGGGAACGTCCGGCGGACCAGATTGAAAAGGGTCACGGGCCGCATCCGGGCCTTAATCTGCCCAGGTCTGCCAAAGAGTATAGTCCAGAGTGTCAAGTTGAGTTGTTGACGAACCCCAAGATGCAGAGAAGGCGGCAGGCATTGTGCAGGTAAACATGATTTAATTTAACACTAAAACAAAGAACAAACAAAAGGGTACAAACAAAAGGCGCGCACAAGGCGGAGAACAAACTCGGCTATGAAGAAAAACTAGCAAAAAGGCTAACTGTGGACTAGAAACAAAAACACTTACTGTGACACGAAGGAACTATGACATGAGCGGAGTGAACAGAAGTAGACACAGCTACAATCATCCATCCATCCATTTTCTACCGCTTATTCCCTTTCGAGGTCGCGGGGGGCGCTGGCGCCTATCTCAGCTACAATCAATCATAAGTATTAATAAGTATTAAAGTATTAACTTTTTAATTTTCCTGAAGGAACTCTCCTGAAGGAATCAATAAAGTACTATCTATCTATCTATCTATCTATCTATCTATCTATCTATCTATCTATCTATCTATCTATCTATCTATCTATCTATCTATCTATCTATCTATCTATCTATCTATCTATCTACCTACCTACCTACCCACCCATCCATCCATCCGTCCATCCATCCATCTATCTATCTATCTATCTATCTATCTATCTATCTATCTATCTATCTATCTATCTATCTATCTAATGACATTGACAGGTAGTGGTGACAATAATCCAGCACTGACAGGTGGGGAAGGCAGCTTTAAATAATATCTGGCTGATTGACACCAGGTGTGGCCAGGTGCCAATCAGCCACAGCTGGGGAGACACAGCACTCAGGTAGACAAACAGGAAACGGACGAAATAACAGCGCTGACAGGAAACCAAAGCAAACACAGAGGAAAAACTAAAACATGGCCAAACTGTCGGGGACAAGCCTGACACAGAGCATTTACAGTAAACACGATTCGCGCATGAAAGCTTCTAGCATCAAATAAATAAGCACTATGGATTTCCGATGGCTCTATGACGCAGGACGGAGAAGGTAGTTGAGGTCTATCTGTTATCAGAATGACAACACTGTTACACCCACATGACAAACGTTTATACAACCAGTAAGCAAAGGGACGCACAAGCAGGCAGGGCAGAGCAGCCAAAATCCTGCAATCCCAGGAGGAAGCCATGAAGTCCATCCCGTGGAGCAAACGCACACACATTCACACACGCACGCACTTCCTACACATGTCATGCACGCACACAACTAACACACACGTAGGCGCACAAATACATCAAAACAAAAATGCAGGGAAACAATGAAGTCATTGAGAGATGGTAGGACGCACACACACACATACATACACACACACACACACACACACTCTGCAAGGGGCTAAAATCCCTCTATCCTTTCTCTTCCATTACATTACCTACTCTTCCACAAGCCGCCCCAGGCCCGCCCGTGCACGGGTCGCAGCAGCGGCAGTTGTATCTGATTACGACATTAAGGCTACCTCCAACGACGACCCATTATCCTTCGCTCACACACCGAGGCACTGCTCACTTCTCTTTACCCGTTCTTGGAAAGTCTTAAACTTAAAGCAAGAATTTGAATTTGTGTTCCGGTTCTATGTGTTGATTTAAAGGGGAACATTATCACCAGACCTATGCAAGCGTCAATATATACCTTGATCCATCCATCATCTTCCGCTTATCCGAGGTCGGGTCGCGGGGGCAGCAGCCTAAGCAGGGAAGCCCAGACTTCCCTCTCACCAGCCACTTCGTCTAGCTCTTGCCAGCCGGGACACATAGTCTTCCCAACGTGTCCTGGGTCTTCCCCGTGGCGTCCTACCGGTTGGACGTGCCCTAAACACCTCCCTCGGGAGGCGTTCGGGTGGCATCCTGACCAGATGCCCGAACCACCTCATCTGGCTCCTCTCGATGTGGAGGAGCAGAGGCTTTACTTTGAGTTCCTCCCGGATGACAGAGCTTCTCACCCTATCTCTAAGGGAGAGCCCCGCCACCCGGCGGAGGAAACTCATTTCGGCCGCTTGTACCCGTGATCCTATCCTTTCGGTCATGAGCTTTGGGTGAGGATGGGAACGTAGATCGATCGGTAAATTGAGAGCTTTGCCTTCCGGCTCAGCTCCTTCTTCCCCACAACGGATCGATACAACGTTCGCATTACTGAAGACGCCGCACCGATCCGCCTGTCGATCTCACAATCCACTCTTCCCCCACTCGTGAACAAGACTCCTAGGTACTTGAACTCCTCCACTTGGGGCAGGGTCTCCTCCCCAACCCAGAGATGGCACTCCACCCTTTTCCTTATACCTTGATGTTGCAGAAAAAAGACCATGTATTTTTTTAACCGATTTCCAAACTCTAAATGGGTGAATTTTGGCAAATTAAACGCCTTTCTGTTTATCGGTCTTTTAGCGATGACGTCAGAACGTGACGTCACCGAGGTAACACACCCGCCATTTTCATTTTCACATTACAAACACCGGGTCTCAGCTCTGTTATTTTCCGTTTTTTCGACTATTTTTTGGAACCTTGGAGACGTCATGCCTCGTCGGTGTGTTGTCGGAGGGTGTAACAACACTAACAGGGAGGGATTCAAGTTGCACCACTGGCAAGAAATCTGCCGCCAGACCCCCATTGAATGTACCAGAGTGTCTTCACATTTGACCGACGATGCTAAGACAGACATGGCACAGAGATGTATGGATAACCTGCAGATGCATTTGCAACGATTAAGTCAACGAAATCACAAAGGTGAGTTTTGTTGATGTTGTTGACTTATGTGCTAATCAGACATATTTGGCCACGGCATGACTACCAGCTAATCGATGCTAACATGCTACGCTAATCGATGCTAACAAGCCAAATGTATGTACATTTGAAAACTAGCAACACAATAGGCTGATAAGGGATTACTCAAAATTATCCTAGTAAATGTGTCTAAAAACATCTGAATCGCTCTCACTTGCCCTCGCCTTTTTTTTTCTTCTAGTCCTTCACTCTAAATTTCCTCATCCACGAATATTCAACCTCGCTCAAATTAATGGGGAAATTGTCGCTTTCTCGGTCTGAATAGCTCTAAGCTATGTGTGTGGTGGGAAGGCGTGGTCGTGGGCGTGGTTAAGAGGGGAGGAGTATATTTACATCTAGAATTTACCAAGTCAAGTATTTCATATATACAGTATATAAAAGAAATACTTGGCTTTCAGTGAATTCTAGCTATATATATGTATATATTTATTTTATTATATATTGTAGCGTCCCGGAAGAGTTAGTGCTGCAAGGAGTTCTGGGTATTTGTTCTGTTGTGTTAATGTTGTGTTACGGTGCGGATGTTCTCCCGAAATGTGTTTGTCATTCTTGTTTGGTGTGGGTTCACAGTGTGGCGCATATTTGTAACAGTGTTAAAGTTGTTTATACCACCACCCTCAGTGTGACCTGTATGGCTTTTGACCAAGTATGCTTTGCATTCACTTGTGTGTGTGTGAAAAGCCGTAGATGTTATGTTACTGGGCCGGCACGCAAAGGCAGTGCCTTTAAGGTGTCAGGCTTGCCACTGACAAGTTTGTTTGTGTTTTAGTTTTTCCTCTGTGTGTGTTTATTATTTCCTGTTTTTAGTTCCTGTCAGCGCTCTTATTTTGTCTGTTTCCTGTTTTTTTCCCTGTGCGCGATTTTCCCCACAGCTGCGGCCTATTGGCACCTGGCCACACCCGTGGTCAATCAGCCCTCTCCGATTTTACCTGCTTTGTTCCTCCAGTCAGTGCTGGATTATTGTCGCTCTTGTCGTGGCTACATGTCATGTATTGTCGCACCTGTCGCGGCGTGTCGTATTTTTGCAGCATAGCGGTAAGCTATATTTTGTAAGATGTTTGTAGCTTACTGTTTTTTTGTTCCCTGCTTCCAATTTGTCTTTATACAACACGTAACGACTTCTGTTCCCGGTTATGTTTATGCTAGCCTCCATGCTTAGCCCTATTGGTTTTTGCTAGCTTCCATGCCAAACTCCTTTTATTTTCTAGCTCCCATACTAGCTCTCTTAGTTGGTTTTCCCCCTTGTGCGCACTTTTTGTTGTACCCTTTGTTTGTTTTTGTCTTAGTGTTTTAAATTAAATCATGTTTTCCTGCAAAACGCCTCCCTCCTTGTCTGCATCTTGGGGTTCGTCACAAACTAACTCTGACATAAGGTTTATCTCTATGTCCGTGTACACAGCAGCGTTTTAAAAAAAATCATAAATTTAACTTTTTGAAACCGGTAATTTTGAAACCGATACCGCTAATTTCCGATAATACATCTTAAAGCATTTATCGGCCGATAATAATCGGACCTCCCTAATTAAAAGGTGAACATGCTAATTGTTAATTCATGTTGAGAACCCCTAGTACAGTCGTCAGCAACCTTTACCACTCAAAGAACCATTCTGGCCCATTTCACAAAATAAAGAAGACAATGGGAGACGCAACCATTCTCGCGAATATCTGCTGGTGGTCACCCAGATAACAATAATAAGGGCGTGCTATGAAGCCTTTGCCTTTGATGCCTTCTAAAACATGTACAGACTGCTTGCCAGTCCGGCAACTTCCACAGATATACGTACGAGATTGCAAGGCATACTGGGTGATACAGGTTACACTGAAGGTTGTGATATAAACAACTTTAACACTCTTACTAATATGCGCCACACTGTGAACCCACACCAAACATGAATGAAAAACACATTTCGGGAGAAAATCCTCACAACATAAACGCAACACAACAAATACCCAGAATCCTTTGCATCCATGACTGTTTCTGACTATATTATACACCGCTAGCACCAAACACCCACTCCTTCTCCGTGCGTCGGTTGAGGTGGGCGGGGTTGGTATAGTCAGGAAGAGTCATGGATGCAAAGGATTCTAGGTATTGGTTGTGTTGCGTTTATGTTGTGTTACTGTGAGGATGTTCTCCCGAAATATGTTTGTCATTCTTGTAAGAGTGTTAAAGATGTTTATATCACAACCTTCAGTGTAACCTGTATCACCCAGTATGCCTTGCAATCTCGTACATGTGACGATAGAAGCAGCAAAATTCATGCGTCCGGTCGGCACGCAGATAACATTGCAAAAAGGCGGGCGCGATGACTTGTAGAGGATGTTAAAAGTAAAGCCATCACAGCACGCCCTCAATGTTGTAGTCCGAGTGAAAATTGGAGAACGTTGACCCCGGTTGATGTCCGGAAGAGGCACCGAAATCCGGAATCCCCCCGTAACAGTCTGGGGCAGGGGTCGGGAACCTTTTTGGCTGAGAGAGCCAAGAAGCCAAATATATTTACGTAAGAGCCATAAAATATTTTTTTAACACTGAACACAACTAAAAGCGTGCATTTTTAAGTAAGACCAACATTTCTAGAGTACAATAAGTCTCTTATTCTTTGTAATAACAATGTTCTTCTGAAGCGAATTGTGGAGGGGGCGTGGCCCGCAGGCAAGGTGTGCCAGGAACGGCCTCGAAATCAGCAACAGGTGCGCAAAAGGCCCACCTGGGCCTTGTTATCTAATCACCTGTCACTCTGTTATAAGCAGCAGCCAGGAGAAGAGACGGGGTTGGGGCTGGAGCCAGAGCGCAAGCGAGAACAAAAGAGAAAAATACAATTGCTGGAAAGCAACTGAGAGACTTTTTGAAAAATAAATATAGTAATCCTGAAACAGGCTCTCATGTCAGTGCTTGGTGGTCTGAAGAACCCTCAGGAGGGCAAGCCCCACACTAACCAATAATAAATAAATTACTTCTTACCATAAACGCAACTGCTTGAACATAAAAAAAAGCATGAGTGTTTTGTATTTTGAATGTTATTTTTAACACTGTGATTAAAAGTGAAATTATTCATTACTTATCGTTTTAAGCAACGTCAGCTCAGATTATCCGAGAGCCAGATGCAGTCATCAAAAGAGCCACATCTGGCTCGCGAGCCATAGGTTCCCAACCCCTGGTCTGGGGGGTCGGCGATTATGCAGCTGAGCCACATCAGAGTCTCCAAAGAGCCAAATGCCCCGGCTTATTAGTGATTCCCAAAGCCCAAAAAAAGTCTGCGGGCTATAAAGCGTTTTCATTTCGGGCTCCAGTACTCTGGAATGCCCTCCCGGTAACAGTTCGAGATGCCACCTCAGTAGAAGCATTTAAGTCTCACCTTAAAACTCATTTGTTTACTCTAGCCTTTAAATAGACTCCCTTTTTCGACCAGTTGATCTGCCGTTTCTTTTCTTTTTCTCCTATGTTCCACTCTCCCTCGTGGAGGGGGTCTGGTCCGATCCGGTGGCCATGTAATGCTTGCCTGTGTATCAGCTGGGGACATCTCTGCGCTGCTGATCCGCCTCCGCTTGGGATGTTTTCCTGCTGGCTCCGCTGTGAACGGGTCTCTCGCTGCTGTGTTGGATCCGCTTTGGACTGGACTCTCGCGACTGTGTTGGATCCATTATGGATTGAACTTTCACAGTATCATGTTAGACCCGCTCGGCATCCATTGCTTTCCTCCTCTCCAAGGTTCTCATAGTCATCATTGTCACAGACGTCCCACTGGGTGTGAGTTTTCCTTGCCCTTATGTGGGCCTACCGAGGATGTCGTAGTGGTTTGTGCAGCCCTTTGAGACACTAGTGATTTAGGGCTATATAAATAAACATTGGTTGATTGATTGATTGATGAAACTGCTACAGGAAAATACCAAAAAAAAGAGAAAAAGCCACCAAAATAAGAGCGCAACATAAAAACTAAAATATGACACACAGGAAAACAGCAAAAAAGTCCAAATAAGTTAGGGTGTGATGTGACAGGTGGTGACAGTACACCTACTTTGAGACAAGAGCTATAGTCATGCATGCTTGGTTATGCTTTAAAGTCATATCCAACAATAGCGACAACAACTTTTTACTGTCAACTGAGTTTAATGTTCTAATGATTTCTGCTGGTGGTGTGCCTCTGCATTTTTTCAATGCAATAAATGTGCCTTGGCTCAAAAAAGGTTGCAAAACACTGCTTTAGACAACACCAGTTGTAGATTTAAACAGTTATGTCATCAAATTTTTTTAGACGAATGTAATACTTACAAATAAAGTGTACCTTACGAATATTGTAGGGCTATATAAGTAAACATTAATTGAAAAAAAAAAATGCGGCTCCGGAGCCGCGGGTTGCCGACCCCTGCCCTAGTATCAAAATCCATTATTTCTAGGTTCACATTACAAAAATTAGATATTACTACGATTAAAAGGTTAACATGCTCACAACTCTACATGCCCCTAAAGCTGACCAACACGCCGGACTGTAGTCAGTTGGAAGCGTGTCTTAATGAAATTAAACAATGGATGTCCGCTAACTTTTTGCAACTTAATGCCAAAAAAACGGAAATGCTGATTATCGGTTCTGCTAGACACCGACCTCTATTTAATAATACAACTTTAACATTTGACAACCAAATAATAAAACAAGGTGACTCGGTAAAAAATCTGGGTATTATCTTCGACCCAACTCTCTCCTTTGAGTCACACATTAAAAGCGTTACTAAAACGGCCTTCTTTCATCTCCGTAATATCGTTAAAATTCGCTCCATTTTGTCCACTAAACACGCTGAGATCATTATCCATGCGTTTGTTACGTCTCGTCTCGATTACTGTAACGTATTATTTTCGGGTCTCCCCATGTCTAGCATTAAAAGATTACAGTCGGTACAAAATGCGGCTGCTAGACTTTTGACAAGAACAAGAAAGTTTGATCATATTACGCCTGTACTGGCTTCCTGTGCACTTAAGATGTGACTTTAAGGTTTTACTACTTACGTATAAAATACTACACGGTCTAGCTCCATCCTATCTTGCTGATTGTATTGTACCGTATGTCCTGGCAAGAAATCTGCGTTCAAAAGACTCCGGCTTATTAGTGATTCCTAGAGCCCAAAAAAAGTCTGCGGGCTATAGAGCGTTTTCCGTTCGGGCTCCAGTACTCTGGAATGCCCTCCCGGTAACAGTTCGAGATGTTACCTCAGTAGAAGCATTTAAGTCTCACCTTAAAACTCATTTGTATACTCTAGCCTTTAAATAGACCTCCTTTTTAGACCAGTTGATCTGCCGCTTCTTTTCTTTCTCCTATGTCCCCCCCTCCCTTGTGGAGGGGGTCCGGTCCGATGACCATGGATGAAGTACTGGCTGTCCAGAGTCGAGACCCAGGATGGACCGCTCGTCGGTACCCAGGATGGACCGCTCGCCTGTATCGGTTGGGGACATCTCTACGCTGCTGATCCGCCTCCGCTTGAGATGGTTTCCTGTGGACGTGACTCTCGCTGCTGTCTTGGATCCGCTTGAACTGAACTCTCGCGGCTGTGTTGGAGCCACTATGGATTGAACTTTCACAGTATCATGTTAGACCCGCTCGACATCCATTGCTTTCGGTCCCCTAGAGGGGGGGGGGGTTGCCCACATCTGAGGTCCTCTCCAAGGTTTCTCATAGTCAGCATTGTCACTGGCGTCCCACTGGATGTGAATTCTCCCTGCCCACTGGGTGTGAGTTTTCCTTGCCCTTTTGTGGGTTCTTCCGAGGATGTTGTAGTCGTAATGGTTTGTGCAGTCCTTTGAGACATTTGTGATTTAGGGCTGTATAAATAAACATTGATTGATTGATTGATTGTTGATTAATTTTGAGAACCCCCTGGTATCAACAGGCATCATTTCCCCATCACTATCGGTGTCCTATATTCAAGGTTGTCATATTTTGGCTCCTACTGAAACATGATATTATGCATTTCTGCGACCGGCCATCTGGTACGACTTTCCAGGCGTATCTTCCTCTAGAAAACAAAAGTTTTTTTGAACTTTTTTTCTGGGAGTTTGACTTTCAAGGTTCCTCTGTAATCATCAGTAATGATGGAGAAGATTAGGGCCAGAAGTGCTGACCGTGCACAACTGTCTTTGTGCAGTTAAAAGGCATACCAGGCTCCTAAAGTTACCCTTCTACAATAATATGATGCAACAAGTGCAATTATAACCCAGATTTATGCGCGTGTCATCAGTTTATAGACGATTGCAGTAAAGTCCGGCGGCAGCTCTTCTATGAAGTAAAGATGAGCGATACGCACCAGCATGTTTGTGCGTGACTCCAACCCGAGGCGGCGCTTTCCCTCCCTCTCAGACAACACTAGCAGGCTTCCTGCCAAAGGATTGCTCAGCATTTAACAAGAAAGAATGGGAGAGTGGGAGGAGGATGAGGAGGGACAAACAAGCGGAACGAGGGAGGGAGGGCGGGTGACCTGCGGAGCGTTATAAAGCGAGGCAGGCGGGAGGGAAACACACACATACACACACACACACACACACTCGCCGACTGACTTTTCCTCACTTGCATAAAACCACGAACCACTAGGAGGCGAGGTAGAGGTTTATTTTCCACTCGCACCTGTGCACACTCGAGCAGAGCAGCAATGTTGCACCGGAGGCTCCCCCTGGCGTTAGGCGTGTGGTCAGTGTGCCTGGGTCTGACTCTGGCCTACGAGGACGATATCGAGGTCAACTACGCCGATACCTACTACAACGAAATCCCCGAGGACGAGACGCCGACAAGTGAGTGTTACACACTGACCAAGGAGTCGAGGATGCAATGCAGTCGACTTTTGGAGCGTGCGATTGCAGAGAAATTTAAGCTTATTTCACTCAGACGTGCGTAATATTCATGATTTGATTTGTGTTATCGTATCGCGTGTTAAAAGCTGCTTGCATTTTAAATGATAAATGGGTTGTACTTGTATAGCGCTTTTCTACCTTCAAGGTACTCAAAGCGCTTTGACACTACTTCAACATTTTCCCATTCACACACACATTCACACACTGATGGAGGGGAGCTGCCATGCAAGGCACCCATCAGGAGCAAGGGTGAAGTGTGTTACTCAGGACACAACGGACGTGATGAGGTTGGTACTAGGCGGGGATTGAAGTAGGGATCCTTGGGTTGCGCACGGCCACTCTTCCACTGCACCACGCTAAAGCAGTGGTTCTCAAATGGGGGCACCCGTACCCCTGGGGGTACTTGAAGGTATGCCAAGGGGTACGTGAAATTAAAAAAATATATATTCCAATAATAGCAACAATTCAAAAATCCTTTATAAATATATTTATTGAATAATAATTCAACAAAATATAAATGTAAGTTCATAAACTGTGAAAAGAAATGCAACAATGCAATATTCAGTGTTGACAGCTGGATTTTTTGTGGACATGTTCCATAAATATTGATGTTAAAGGTTTCATTTTTTGTGAAGAAATCTTTAGAATGAAGTTCATGAATCCAGCTGGATCTCTATTACAATCCCCAAAGAGGGCACTTTAAGTTGATGATTACTTCTATGTGTAGAAATGTTTATTTATAATTGAATCACTTGTTTATTTTTCAACAAGTTTGTAGTTATTTTTATATTTTTTTTTTCCAAATAGTTCCAGAAAGACCACTACTAGTGAGCAATATTTTTGCACTGTTATACAATTTAATAAATCAGAAACTGATGACATAGTGCTGTATTTTACTTCTTTATCTCTTTTTTTTCAACCAAAAATGCTTTGCTCTGATTAGGGGGTACTTGAATTAAAAAAATGTTCACAGGGGGTACATCACTGAAAAAAGGTTGAGAACCAGACATGGGCAAAATACTGCCCGAGGGTAGTGTTCTCCGGATACCAATATTTGGTACTTTTCTTAATAAAGGGGGCCGCAAAAAATGGCATTATTTGCTTAATTTTAACAAAAAAATATTACTGTACATTAAACATATCTTTCTAAATTGCAAGTTTGTCCTGAAATAAAATAGTGAACATACAAAACAACTTGTCTTTAGGTAGTAAGTAAGTAAACAAAGGCTCCTAATTTAGCTGCTGACATATGCAGTAAACATACACTCAGCATCAAGGGTTGGAATTGGGGGTTAAACCACCAAAAATGATTCCTGGGCGTGGCCACCGCTGCTGCTCACTCCTGCTTATTGTTCCCTTCATCTCCCAGGGAATGATCAAGGGTGATGAGTCTCATGCAGAGGATAATTTCAGCACACCTAGTGTGTGTGTGTGACAATCATTGGTACTTTACTTATATCGTGTCATTTATCATTGTATTATCTTGTCAAAATGATCAAGGACAAGTGGTAGAAAATGAATCATTAATCTACTATATATATATATATATATATATATATATATATATATATATGTATATATATATATATATATATATATACATACATATATATATATATATATATATATATATATATGTGTCTGTATGTATGTATATACTGTAAAGTAAATGTATGTATATATGTATGTGTATATATATATACATATATATATGTATGTATGTATGTATGTATGTATGTATGTATGTATGTATGTATACACATACAACTCTACACTTAAAGGTTGTCCCGATACCAATATTTTTGTACCGGTACCAAATGTTGGTATCAGGGCAACCTTTAAGTGTAAAGTTGTATGTATATACATACAAACATGTCTGCATGTATGTATATACTGTAAAGTAAATGTATGTATATATGTATGTGTATGTATGTATGTATATATATATATATATATATATATATATATTTATATATATATATATATATATATATGTATGTATGTATGTATGTATACACATACAACTGTACACTTAAAGGTTGTCCCGATACCAATATTTTTGTACCGGTACCAAAATGTTGGTATCAGGGCAACCTTTAAGTGTAAAGTTGTATGTGTATACATACATACATACATGTATGTATGTATGCATGTATGTAAGTATGTATGTATGTATGTATGTATGTATGTATGTATGTATGTATACACATACAACTGTACACTTAAAGGTTGTCCCGATACCAACATTTATTTTGTATGTATTTTGATACTTTTCCAAATAAATGGGACCACAAAAAAGGGCATTATTTGCTTTATTTTAACAAAAGATCTTACGGTACATTAAACATATGTTTCTTATTGCAATCCAAGAATTTTGTCCTTAAATAAAATTGTGAACATACTACACAACCTGTCTTTTAGTTGTGAGTAAGCAAAGAAAGGTTCCACATTGGTTGCTGACATACAGTATGCAGCCACATATTGGGTCATTTCTCATTCTATTAATATGTCAAAATTATGAGGGACAAGCGGTAGAAAATTGATTATTAATCTATTTGTTCATTTACTGTTAATATCTGCTTACTTTCTCTCCTAACATATTCTATCTACACTCCTGTTAAAATGTAATAATCACTTATTCTTCTGTTGCTTGATACTTTACATTAATTTTGGATGATACCACGAATTTGGGTATCAATATGAAACCAAGTAGTTACAGGATAATACATTGGTCATATTCAAAGTCCTCGTGTGTCCAGGGACACATTTCCTGATTTTATAAACATAATATAACATTTTTAAAAACGAAAGAATATATCGTGATGCCAAAAAATACTAGTTAAAGTTAAAGTACCAATGATTGTCACACACACACAAGGTGTGGCGAAATTATTCTCTGCATTTGACCCATCCCCTTGATCACTCCCTGGGCGGTGAGGGGAGCAGTGGGCAGCAGCAGTGCCGCGCCCGGGAAATTTTTTTGGTGATTTAACCCCCAATTCCAACTCTTGATGCTGAGTGCCAAGCAGGGAGGTAATGGGTCCCATTTTTAAAGTCTTTGGTATGACTCGGCCGGGGTTTGAATTCACAACCTACCGATCTCAGGGCAGACACTGTAACCACTAGGCCACTGAGTAGGCAACGTAATCGGTAGAAAATGGATGGATAGATGAATGGTAATCATAGTAGTATCAACTAGATACACTCCTGTACTTGGTATCACTACAATGGATGTTAGGAGTAGGGGGGTGGTGGACTGGTACTTCTTAGAGGCGGTATAGTAGAAATGATTCATTACTATACTAATACCGGTATACCGTAAAACCCTACCCGCGGGCCACATGCGGGCTGCCAGACGTTCTACATAACTTTTTTAGACCTTTACCATCAAAACTGCAGCCGCCATTACAATGGTTGAAATCTGTCCTTTTCAGTGTTATAGGAGTTATTACGGTAATCTATGTCACAACATCTCAGACCAGGAACAAAACAGAGTGGGCGGGTTTGTTTTCAGCGTAGCCAGCCGACGCACACATAGCTCCCACATACATACACAAATACAGTAGTGAAGTGAATTATATTTATATAGCGCTTTTCTCTAGTGACTCAAAGCGCTTTACATAGTGAAACCCAATATCTAAGTTACATTTAAACCAGGGTAGGTGGCACTGGGAGCAGGTGGGTAAAGTGTCTTGCCCAAGGACACGACGGCAGTGACTAGGACGGCGGAAGCGGGAATCGAACCTGCAACCCTCAAGTTGCTGGCACTGCCACTCTACCAACCGAGCTATACCGCCCAGTACATACATACACACTCAAAGTTCGTACATCCACACACACATTGACTGTACGAACATACATATATACATACATACTAGGGCTACAAATCTTTGGGTGCCCCACGATTCGATTCAATATCGATACTTGGGGTCACGATTTGATTCAAATCGATTTTTTTCTCAATTCAACACAATTCTTGATTCAAAAACATTTTTTTTTTCGATTTAAAAGGATTCTCTATTCATTCAATACATAGGATTTCAGCAGGATCTACCCCAGTCTGCTGACATGCTAGCAGAGTAGTAGATTTTTGTAAAAAGCTTTTATAATTGTAAAGGACAATGTTTTATCAACTGATTGAAATAATGTAAATCTGTGTTAACTATTAAACGAACCAAAAATACGACTTATTTTATCTTTGTGAAAACATTGGACACAGTGTGTTGTCAAGCTTATGAGATGCGATGCAAGTGTAAGCCACTGTGACACTATTGTTCTTTTTTATTATTTTTATAAATGTCTAATGATAATGTTAATGAGGGATTTTAATCACTGCTGTGCTGAAATTATAACTAATATTGATACTGTTGTTGATAATATTCATTTTTGTTTCACTACTTTTGGTTTGTTCTGTGTCGTGTTTGTGTCTCCTCTCAATTGCTCTGTTTATTGCAGTTCTGAGTGTTGCTGGGTCAGGTCTGGTTTTGGAATTAGATTGCATTGTTCTTCTCTGTCTTATCCCCCTCTTGTCCCCGCAATTTCCCCCTTTGTCCTCCTTTTTTCCTCTTTTTCCACCAAATAATAATATGAATCCATTTCATAGGTCAAATACAAATAAGGCAACAGGAATAGTATCCCACACTTTTCTTTTTTAAAGTAAATTTGTACAGCCAGAATGGGCATCTACATCAACTACATCAGTGGTTCTCAACCTTTTTTCAGTGATGTACCCCCTGTGAACATTTTTTTTTATTCAAATACCCCCTAAGCAGAGCAAAGCGTTTTTGGTTGAAAAAAAGCGATAAAGAGGTAAAATACAGCACTATGTCATCAGTTTCTGATTTATTAAATTGTATAACAGTGCAAAATATTGCTCATTTGTAGTAGACTTTCTTGAACTATTTGGAAAAAATATATATAAAAATGACTACAAACTTATTGAAAAATAAACAAGTGATGCAATTATAAATAAAGATTTCTACACATAGAAATAATCATCAACTTAAAGTGCCCTCTTTGGGGATTGTAATAGAGATCCATCTGGATTCATGAACTTCATTCTAAACATTTTCTTCACAAAAAAAGAAATCTTTAACATCAATATTTATGGAACATGTCCACAAAAAATCTAGCTGTCAACACTGAATATTGCATTGTTGCATTTCTTTTCACAGTTTATGAACTTACATTCATATTTTGTTGAAGTATTATTCAATAAATATATTAATAAAGGATTTTTGAATTGGTGCTATTTTTACAATATTTATAAAAAATCTCACGTACCCCTTGGCATACCTTCAAGTACCTCCAGGGGTACGGGTAACCCCGTTTGAGAACCACTGAATTATATGATTTGCAGCCAACCCGAAACGCATGTGTCAGGAACACATTTTTACAACAAATATCAGCATAAAAGTGGTAATACATCATATTGTAGGTGTTTTTTACCATTTGCATTGGTATTTTTCTGTTTCTTACATTTTTGTTGTGTTTTGCTTGATTGTAAAAGACACACACCTATCAAGGAGCTGATCTGATAAGTAAAAGAGGAGTGGGGTTTATATGTTGTTAATATTCAGTGTTTTATTGTTCATAGTTAATATTGTAAATCCCACTTTCTTCATTTTTAATGTACATTTCGGGTGTCCCGTTCAGTAAAAAAATTTAAAATTCCATTCCGTTTTTTTTAAATGGTCTGTTTTTAGAATTCCATCGCACATTGTGACTTTTGGTATTAGTTTTTCTGGAAAAAAGGGACCCAAACACACATACTGTACAGCCAATTTTCACAGCTATTTTTCGGACTATAAGTCGCAGTTTTTTTCATAGTTTGGCCGGGGGTGCGACTTATACTCTGGAGCGACTTATCTGTGAAATTATTAACACGATACTGTAAAATATCAAACAATATTATTTAGCTTATTCACGTAAGAGACTAGACTTATAAGATTTCATCGGATTTAGCGAATAGGAGTGACAGATTGTTTGGTAAACATATAGCATGTTCTATATGTTATAGTTATTTGAATGACTCTTACCATAATATGTTACGTTAACATACCAGGCACCTTCTCCGTTGGTTATTTATGTGTCATATAACGTAATCTTTATCTATTTTAAATTGCCTTTCAAATGTCTATTCTTGGTGTTGGGTTTTATTGAATACATTTCCCCAAAAAATGCGACTTATACTCCAGTGCGACGAATATATATTTTTTTCCTTCTTATGCATTTTCGGCAGGTGCGACTTATACTCCGCAGGGACTTATACTCCGAAAAATATGGTATATATCATTTATACACACATACACATTGGCCCCTCCAGACAAATTTTTTCTCTTAATGTTGCCCCCGTGTCAAAATATTTGCCCAGCTCTACTATAAAGAAGAATTAGACAAGTCATTAATCAGTTCTTTTATTTGAAAGTGTGCCTGTGTGTGTGTGATTTTGTATGTATAGATGTTCTTGAGTGTGTGAGCGCACAAGTGTGTGTAGTCGTTTCCGTCACACGGCTTACGCTCGGAGTATTCGCCGATTTAATCCGAGCGGGAGGCCTCATTGTAGTGCCAACAGTCCCCCACTGGTGCGTGTCAGTCAGAGTAGAACACAAGAAGGTTGGCGGCTAAACACAGACAAGATTACTATTGAAGTCAATGAACGGCGTCCAAGTCAGAATTAACGAGCTTTACCGGTTCAAACCCTTTCGTGCAGAGCTCGGCAAATTAAGGCCTGGGGGCCAAATGCGGCCTGTTAAGCTTTTCAATCTGGCCCGCCGGACCTTCCCAAATAATTTTTTCAGATCTTTAAGATGGAAACTGTAGCTGCCGTTATGATATGCAGTGATTTTTTCAAATGACCGTAAGTCTTGAACTTTACAAAGTATATAAATGGTTGGAATCTGCACTTTTGCATGATATCCTAGTTCAGTGGTTCTTTACCTTGTTGGAGGTACCGAACCCCACCAGTTTCATATGTGTTTTTTTCTCAAATTCAAGACAAAGTTATACATTTTTGGTAACACTTTAGTATGGGGAACATATTCTAAGTAACAAAGACCTAATTTAGAGTTATTTGGACACTAGGGGAACATATTCTAAGTAATAAAGACTTAACTTAGAGTTATTTGGTTAGGGTTAGGGTCAGGGTTAGAGTTATAATAAGGCCATGCCGAATAAGGCATCAATAGGGATGTTGCGCCTGTTCGGCATTGTGATGCCGGGTTCGATTCCCTCGAGGATGCGTCAAGTGAACACAGCAAAGGTAAGATATAAACAATTTATTTAACGAAAAGGATCTATGAAACAAAACACTGGTGCTAATAAAAGGCAAACCAAAGACGCTAGCATAATAGCTAGGATATACAACAATGAGAAATTAAAGCTGCAAGCAGCGTTGGTCGGGTCCGCCTTTGGCTGCTGCCCCCGAGACCCACGGCCGGATAAGCATTAGAAGACGCCTTGGAGCCACTATTTTGAGAATCTAATGCATTGTGAAAGTAATGCAGTTGTTGTATTGAAGTGAAAATATCAAACTTCCTGTTGATTTCTGCTACAGTATGTTGATTATTAAAATGTAGGTCTAAGTGAAACCTACATAGTGTTTTTTGTTTCATGTCTCTCTGACATTCCTACCGGAAGTTACAAGCAGTTTTGTCTATGTTTTCTTCCTAGGAGCAGTTTGTCCGTGTTGTATTCCTAGGGGGGCAGTAGAGCGCAATTATGAGTTTTGAGGTTAGGTTTTTTCATCAGATCGCAATTTTTGCCAGACCTGATGTGTGTGTCAAGTTTGGTGAGTTTAGAAGCATTTTAAGGGGGTCAAAAACAGCTCAAAGAGGCAAAAATGACATTTTTTAGGAGACTTTGCACAGGGGTTCTTTGAAGGCGCGTAAAATCAAAACCTGAGGACTTATCAAAACTCTGTTCTATACTTTTAATCAGAAGGGTTCAATCTCTCTCCTGTGCGAGTTTGAAGCCAAAACCACAAACGCACTCAGAGGAGATAATGTTTGAAGAAAGGTGACCGGTTTTTACAAAACTTTTGTTTTGAAGGGGGGATTGCAAACTTCCTGTTGATTTTTGTTGGGGGTTGTCAATCTATGAAATGTAGGTCTAAGTGAGACCTACATAGAGGTTTTTGTTTCATGTCTCTCCGACATTCTTACCGGAAGTTACAAGCAATTTTGTCTGTGTTTTCTTCCTAGGAGCAGTTTTTTCAGTGTTTTATTCAAAAATAGCGCTAAAGCGCAATTTTGAGTTTTGGGGTTTGTTTTTTTCATTAGATCGCAATATTCGCCAGTCCTTATGTGTGCGCCAAGTTTGGTGACTTTTTTGAAGCATTTTAAAGGGATCAAATTACAGCGCAAAGAGGCAATAATTGCATTTTTTTGCGAAAATTTTATTTTGAAGTGGTTTTTGCCAACTTCCTGTAGATTTTTGCTGAAAGAAGTGAGAGTATGAAAATTGGGTCTAAGTCAGACCTACATAGGAGTTTTTGTTTCATGTCGCTATGACATTCCTAACAGAAGTTACATGCAGTTTTGTCTGTAATTTTTTCCTAGGGGGCGCTAGAGCGCAGTTTTCATTTTGGGGGATTGGTTGCTTGATATGTTGGGAAGGTTTGCTATACCGACGTGTGTGTCAAATTTGGTGAGTTTTGAAGCATGTTAAGGGGGTCAAATTACAGCAGTTTCAATAGGGCCTGCGGACCCTAATAAACTGGCAGGTAGGCACATAAAAGAGTAAAACAAAACATATAGCATGAGAGCTGGAATGAACAAATGGCTTAGCGTGAAAAGCTAGCGAGAATATACATACTTGACGGAGTGCAGGCGTAACTCGTTGCGGGAAAGCAAATCGTGAACCCGGAAAGAATAATGAAAAGGGACGGGCTTAAACAGGGAAGTAATCAAAAGTGACAGGTGTGCGGAAACCGTGATTAGCAGGTGGTATCAATGAGCAACCATGGTGACTGACTAAACAGGAAGTAAGAGGGTAGAACGACGGAGTGATACAAAAATGCAACAATAAACCTGTTTTTAGTTTTAGTGTTAAAATAAAGATGTCTTTAACTTCACGCCGTTTCCACTCCATTCGCTTTGCACCTCGGGAAAACAAACCAAGACCAAGCCCAAGCCTGACAGTTTTAAGCATTCAATCAGACATTATTGTGAGGTTTTGTGTCAGTGTTCCTTAAAAAAAAATAGACCGGCCCCCAGACACATTTTTTTCTCAAAATTGTGTGTGAATGTGAGTGTGAATGTTGTCTGTCTATCTGTGTTGGCCCTGCGATGAGGTGGCGACTTGTCCAGGGTGTACCCCGCCTTCCGCCCGATTGTAGCTGAGATAGGCGCCAGCGCCCCCCGCGACCCCAAAAAGGGAATAAGCGGTAGAAAATGGATGGATGGCCACCCGAGTCAAAATAATTGCCCAGGCCTGCTTTAGTGCAACATGTAACACATTGAGCCTGCCCTCAGAAAATATTCTAGAGCTTACTCGGGACGGATTTTTAAGTCATATTCACCCTAAGTGTTCTGCTCCAGACTTCGTTTACATGCTCACCGTGAGAACTAAAAAAAGCAATTCCTTTTCCCGGCGAATTAGAATGAATATGTGTAATATAAGAAAGTGTTTCTTAGCCGTAGTTGGGCCGCCAAATCAGCTGCTCGGAAAATATCTGTTTCTCAGCGGTGTTCGGTACACAGTTGTAGTTCACTTTTACACCACTTGTAGCAGTAATGCCAATATTAAACAACTGAAGAAATCTGGAGCTAAAGTCATAGAAAAGATTCTTAAGCGCAAAAATTATAACTAGATTGGTGATAAATGAATTGATTAACGTGGAACCCGACTTAAACCAGTTGAAAAGCTTATTGGGGTGTTACCATTTAGTAGTCAATTGTACGGAATATGTACTCAAGTTGCACCACTGGCAAGAAATCTGCCGCCAGACCCCCATAGAATGTACCAAAGTGTCTTCACATTTGACTGGCGATGCTAAGACAGACATGGCACAGAGATGTATGGATAACCTGCAGATGCATTTGCAACGATTAAGTCAACGAAATCACGAAGGTGAGTTTTGTTGATGTTGTTGACTTATGTGCTAATCAGACATATTTGGTCACGGCATGACTGCCAGCTAATCGATGCTAACATGCTATTTACGCTAGCTGTATGTACATTTGAAACTAGATACCCACATTTAATGCGAAACAAACACTTACCAATCGACGGATTTAAGTTGCTCCAGTGTCACAAGATGCGAAAGTCCTGATCGTTTGGTCCGCACATTTTACCGGCGATGCTAATAAGGCAGCCATGCTATGGGCCACTTCATTAGGTGCACCCATGCTATGGCCGAATAGCGTCAATAGCTATTCGCTCAATATCTTCAATTTCTTCTTCAATTTCGTTTTCGCTATCTGCCTCCATACTCCGACCATCTGTTTCAATACATGCGTAATCTGTTGAATCGCTTAAACCGCTGAAATCCAAGTCTGAATCCGAGCTAATGTCGCTATTTCTTGCTGTGGCAACCGCCATGTTGTTTGTATTGGCAGCCCTGTATGACGTCACAAGGAAATGGATAGTCACATCATAAATAGGGAAAATCAAGAACTTTAAAGCTTTTTTTAGGGATATTCCGGGAGGTGTAAAATTTTGAAAAAAAATTTGAAAACTAAAACTAGCCACTGGGAACCGATTTTTATTGTTTTTAACCCTTTTGAAATTGTGATAATGTTCCCCTTTAATATTGGAGTGGCCCCTCTGTAGTGGAAAAGTTGGGCCCCGAGGCCAAAACGTTTAAGAACCCCTGATAAAAGATAAGGGTGATGATACAGTATTCTAACCCTTTATAGCACTATAAACATCAACATTACAAGACACTGTCTTCATAAATGCATATCATTATTTCAAAACTACAATTTTCTCCAAACCCTTTTAAAGACTCCAAAATAAGCCCTCTTCTCCCACATAGTCACTGAGCCAAATAACTCAAGTGCTCCAGGGCTATAAATATTCCAGAAAACTTCTTCAACGACAAAGTTTATTTACAAAATATACATTTTATTATTTATTATTAATTTAGTTACAATTTACTTCAACACTGTGTAATTGTATGTTAATTTATTTTGCATCCGTTTTTTTATGAATCCCTTTTGTTGCAGTATATTTGATTAGGGTTTATTTTTGTAATCAGCCTGGCCTGAGCCTTGATAATAATCTTTGAGTTTAACACATGTTTTCTTAGCATTTGACAAGGTTGTAAACTGCAAGTACTAGGTTAGAAATTATTATTGAATATGATTATTGAATATGATTAATGTCGGTGCGGCGTCTTCAGTAATGCGGACGTTGTATCGATCCGTTGTGGTGAAGAAGGAGCTGAGCCGGAAGGCAAAGCTCTCAATTTACCGGTCGATCTACGTTCCCATCCTCACCTATGGTCATGAGCTTTGGGTCATGACCGAAAGGATAAGATCACGGGTACAAGCGGCCGAAATTAGTTTCCTCCGCCGGGTGGCGGGGTCTCTCTTAGAGATAGGGTGAGAAGCTCTGCCATCCGGGAGGAGCTCAACGTAAAGCCGCTGCTCCTCCACATCGAGAGGAGCCAGATGAAGTGGTTCGGGCATCTGGTCAGGATGCCACCCGAACGCCTCCCTAGGGGATGTGTTTAGGGCACGTCCAGCTGGTAGGAGGCCACGGGGAAGACCCAGGACACGTTGGGAAGACTATGTCTCCCGGTTGGCCTGGGAACGCCTCGGGATCCCCCGGGAAGAGCTAGACGAAGTGGCTGGAGATAGGGAAGTCTGGGCTTCCCTGCTTAGGCTGCTGCCCCCGCGACCCGACCTCGGATAAGCGGAAGATGATGGATGGATGGATGGATGATTAATGTCAAGAGTAACATTGCTAATTTAATGTTAATATTTAAATGTGCCCCAGACCCCTTTTTAGTGGAAAAGTTAGGCACTGAGGTCAAAAAGTTTAAGAACCCCTTCCTTAACACATGTTTGACATTTTCTGGAAGTTTTATGAATATCTGCCCATACATTTTTGCGTTAAATTGCTAACTAACTAACTAACTAATTATTCATAACTAAATAAAAACTAAATCAAGGGTCATTATCATGTGAAAAAGAGGCTTCGGTTCATAGCTCGGTTGGTAGAGTGGCCGTGCCAGCAACTTGAGGGTTGCAGGTTCGAATCCCGCTTCCGCCATCCTAGTCACTGCCGTTGTGTCCTTGGGCAAGGCGCTTTGCCCACCTGCTCCCAGTGCCACCCACACTGGTTTAAATGTAACTTAGATATTGGGTCTCACTATGTAAAGCGCTTTGAGTCACTAGAGAAAAGCGCTATATAAATATAATTCACTTCGCTTCACTTCTTTGGGAATGCTGAAGTCTCACAAGATGTGCTGGTGTCAGCAAAACACTGGTTGGAATTCATCTACACTGCAAAACCTTTGTAAGTTCCACAAGTAATGATAATAGAGTTTCATATCTTTTGCTGTTCGGCTGAGCTTGAACACTCACTCACAAATATGTTTGTGAGCTAAGTTATGTCTCTCGTCCTTTAAATAGTGATCAAATGTTGTTACTGACTTGAATTCCTTAAAACCAAGCAAACAGAACGTCTCTGGGAACCATGTAGTGTTGGTATCTTTACTCTTTTCAGCTCCTTAAATCTAAGTAATGCAGAGTGTTGAACATTCAAATGATGTAGTCCACTCACAGATCCTTAAAATGTTTGCCTGACCTACTTTCTTAAGTCACTAAAAGCAGTGGACATACCCATGAAGGTTCTCATTCATCCAGGTCGTTGTCATCTCAGGACGTTCAATTTGTAAATGGACTGCTTGGTTTGTCTTGGAATCCAAACCAAGCAGTCCATTTGCAAACGATTGAACGTGCTGAGATAAAAGCAGTAGAAGACCTAAATGCTAAAGGCACCCTGAAACGTGCCTTTGTGTTGGAACTACAGGAACCACATTCTTTCAAGGACCGTGAGAGCTGCCTCTCGAAGGGGCACGGCCCAAGAGACTTAGAAAACAACTTCCGGATGGAGTAATGTTTATATAGGTTTTCCAACGGCTTGGAGTTAGAGTCAGAACAGGAGCAAACCCAGAGATGCTGACTGGGTTGTGGTTTGTTGAGTTGCTCTTTCACGGCTTCAACTCTAAGGGAGTTGATTCTAAGGCAGTGGTTCTTAACCTTGTTGGAGGTACCGAACCCCACTAGTGTCATATGCACATTCACCAAACACTTTTTTAGTGAAAAATATTTTTTTTTTTTTTTCAAATTCAAGACAAAGTTATATATTTTTTTACTGGTGCACAAAATGAACTGTGCATGAACTCCCAACAAATGACACACCTGCAAATCAGCGTGACTTCTGCTGTTGTCGTATCCATAGTACGCCGATAGGGAGAAGTTTTTATTTACATGATGAGTTGGGTGTGTCTTAATGTAACCGGTGGTCTTTTCCTCTGCGTTGTGTGTTTTTTATGTAAGACGACCGACACCATGGGTTTCTCCACTGCACTTTACAGATAACACAGAATACAATCGTCATCAAAACTTTGTGCCATCGTCGAGCCCCTCTCCCGTTATCGTAGACAAAAAAAAAAGTTGGAGGGCGTGTCTAACGCATATAAAAAGACAGGTGTCACAGTAATTATTGCAGTAGGAGGGACAACGAGACAATGGTTCCACATTGACAAAACATCAAACAATATTCAGGTATTTACATGTAACTTACATATTTTGTGTAATTATAACAATAATAAAACTTTAGAAAATAAATTATTTACAAGACGTAATTGACCCTGTTACACTAACCTCCGTAGCGGAGGCTTCGCCGAACCCCTGAGGCCAACTCGCCGAACCCCTAGGGTTTGATCGAACCCAGGTTAAGAACCACTGTTCTAAGGACTGAAGGTATGTCCTCAACTAATATGGGTCTATGGTCAAAAACCTAAGCAGAACAGGCTACATGGTGTGTTGTACACCCTGTGTTTGGTTCTGGTTTACTCAGAGTTAAATAAATAAATGATAAATGAGTTGTACTTGTATAGCGCTTTTCTACCTTCAAGGTACTCAAAGCGCTTTGACACTACTTCCACATTTACCCATTCACACACACATTCACACACTGATGGAGGGAGCTGCCATGCAAGGCGTCAACCAGCACCCATCAGGAGCAAGGGTGAAGTGTCTTGCTCAGGACACAACGGACGTGACGAGCTTGGTACTAGGTGGGGATTGAACCATGGACCCTCGGGTTGCGCACGGCCCCTCTCCCACTGCGCCACGCCGTCCCTGCGATATATTTAACAAATGACCACAAGTTGCATTAAGAGCCTATCGGTAATTACACTTTAAACACTGTAAATTTTACTATAAAATCTATTGTCATTTTTATAGTGTACTGTTTATTTTTATTTTGTCAATTTCTTCTTTTGGAATGTATGATAATATACTGCGATGAGGTGGCGACTTGTCCAGGGTGTACACCGCCTTCCGCCCGATTGTAGCTGAGATAGGCACCAGCGCCCCCCGTGACCCCAAAGGGAATAAGCGGTAGGAAATGGATGGATGATAATATAATGTGTTGCAATATTGGATAATATTTATAAATAAATATTTATTTATTTTTTGTTTTTATTCAGTCATTGGTGGAGCATAATATATATATATATATATATATATATATATATATATACATATATACTTTTTTAATTTTATTTTATTTTATTTTTTTACAATTGTTTTTAACATGGCTGTGCAGCACTTTGGAAACATTATTGTTGTTTAAATGTGCTATATAAATAAAGTGGATTGGATTGATT
Source organism: Nerophis ophidion (assembly GCF_033978795.1). NCBI lineage: Eukaryota > Metazoa > Chordata > Actinopteri > Syngnathiformes > Syngnathidae > Nerophis > Nerophis ophidion. Next base: position 48,491,327 of record NC_084623.1, read on the forward strand.
GATTGGAATATTAAAGTTTAAAAGGTATGCAGTTTAATCCAGTGATGTATTTTTTCTGTCAAAATGGAAAAAAACTAAACATTTACCATATTTTTCCGACTATAAGGCACACTTAAAATCCTTTCATTTTCTCAGAAATCGCCTTATAACCCGGTCCTCCTTGTATATATGTATTCATTCTGGTTGTGGTACATGGTGTAATGATAAGTGTGACCAGTAGATGGCAGTCACACATAGGAGATACGTGTGGACTGCAGGTTGACGCCTGTTCAATAAATGGCGCTAGCAAGTACCCGGAAGCAAAACGTTGATGTTTCATCAAAAATATAGAACATTACACAGGGCACTCGAAAATCAACTTGTTTTAGTACGACTTTGGTACGGTACGAAGCCGTACCGCTTGATGTATTGTTGGAGCATTACGGCTACCGCAGTCAAATCTACTGACTGCGACACCTCCAAAGACATGCACCTGGGGATAGGTAGATTGGCAACACTAAATCGGCCCTAGTGTGTGAATGTGAGTGTGAATGTTGTCTGTCTGTCTGTGTTGGCCCTGCGATGAGGTGGCGACTTGTCCAGGGTGCACCCCGCCTTCCGCCCAAATGCAGCTGAGATAGGCTCCAGCACCCCCCCCCCGCGACCCCAAAAGGGACAAGCGGTAGGAAATGGATGGAAGGATTTCCAGGCATTCGTGGGCCGTATAAAATGATGTAGCGGGCAAAATCGGGGTTTAACACTTGTGATTTAAATCATTCCTGTACACATTTGAAGAGTGGATCGTGAGATCGACAGGCGGATCGGTGCGGCGTCTTCAGTAATGCGGACGCTGTATCGATCCGTTGTGGTGAAGAAGGAGCTGAGCCGGAAGGCAAAGCTCTCAATTTACCGGTCGATCTACGTTCCCATCCTCACCTATGGTCATGAGCTTTGGGTTATGACCGAAAGGATAAGATCACGGGTACAAGCGGCCGAAATGGGTTTCCTCCATCGGGTGGCGGGGCTCTCCCTTAGAGATAGTGGCTGGGGAGAGGGAAGTCTGGGCTTCCCTGCTTAGGCTGTTACCATGAAATGATTAAAGTGGACCCCGACTTAAACAAGTTGAAAAACTTATTCAGGTGTTACCATTTAGTGGTCAATTGTACGGAATATGTACTGAACTGTGCAATCTACTAATAAAAGTTTCAATCAATCAATCAATGCCCCCGCGACCCGATCTTGGATAAGCGGAAGAAGATGGATGGATGTCCACATTTGAACCGACCCTCAGGTTCCGGCGATAGAAACCTGACAGAAATAAAACTGCTGCTGTATTTTTTTCTTTTTCCTTCCAATCCAAAAGAGCAGTCCGAATGAAGTCACTTCCCGAGAACTGTCTTGTGTTAATCACCACTATCTTTCTCCAGCCACGCCAAGTGCGGCTCCCTGCAATGCTCCAGACCTCACAAAATGGGACAAAATCTTCTCGATGCTGGAGAACAGCCAGATGAGGGAGAACATGCTTCTCCAGTATGCCGACGACATCGTCAAGGTGGAGATGGGATCTCTGCGGGAGGAGATACTTAGGTACGTTGGGGACTGAATGCACTGCAAAAACTGAAATCTAAGTAAGATGAAATATCTCAAATGAGGGTGATATTTGCTTATTTTCTGTCTCTTCTCTGCTTCTTCTCACTAAGCATATTTTATGTTAGTGTTTAACTTGTTTTAAAGGTTTTGGTCCTAAATAATCTCAGTAAGATAGTACAGCTTGTTGCTGAGATTTGATGACCTATATTGAGTAAAACATGCTTGAAACTAGAATATCAACTGTTGCAAAGCTGTGTCATCAACACTCACAAGTAAAAAACTACTTTTTTGAAGTAATAATTTCTTATTTCAAGCATGAAAAAAAAAATTCATGACTTTGACACAATTGTGTCTCATAATTAAAACAGATGACAGCCAATTGGACTTTGCTGTTTTATTTTCAATGAAACAATAGAAAATACGTACTCATATAGTAGTACAGTTATTTGTCAAAACGGAGGTTATGGTGTGGTTTGTTTTCCCGGAATTTGAAGGAAGGTGACAGGACAGGGTGTGAAGGTAAAAACATAATTTAATTTATCTATAAAAAAAAAGAAGTGCAAACTAAAGGCGCGCACAAGGCGGAAAACAAACTTGGCGAAAAAACAAAAACTGCCACAAAGGCAAAACTATGGATATGAAAAAAAAGACTCGCTAAAAATGACATGAATAAACAAAAAATTACTTGGAAGGAAATGAGCAGAGCGATACATAACCAGAGTGAACAGAGCATGGAGCAACAACAATGACGCCAGCCTGACTGCCTGGCAACTACAAGCTTAAATAATAGTGACATGATTAACACGGGTGCGTGAGTCCTAAACAAATCAGGTGCGTGAGTCCAAATGAGTACAGGTGAACTAATCGGTCGTCATGGTGACAAAACAATGGACCATGAACAGGAACTAAAAAGAGTCTTAAACCATCAGAACATAACGAAACAAAACTTGACCACAGAACATGACATTATTGGTGAAAATGTACTTATTTTAAGGTATTATGGGGTTCATTGAGGTTAGCTAATTTGACTTGTTTTGGAAAGTCTTGACAAGCCAAATTTTCTTGTTCTATTGGCAGATAATTTTGCTTAGTTAAAAAAAAATGCCCCTAATTTTTGTATTTTTTATTCTTCTTTTTGAACATTGACTGTGTGAGATGTGGATGCAACAATGGTCCAATTTTACAACAAGAAGTCTGCAGTGACTGTTGATCCAGAAACTATGACATTATGTTTTTCATCATGATTAATGGAGGTACCGCCTTCAAGATCCTTCATGTCTGTTCTTTTGGACCAGGTTTGTGGCGCAGTACGGGGGCTCCTGTGGCGTTGCAGTGGAGACGGCAGGAAGAAAAATGGCCCTGCAGCTGGAAGCAAAACTTAGAGAATCCCTGGATCGGCTAAAATTTGGCGCCCACACTTCTGATCCAGTTGAGGGGAACGCCGTTGGGAGTCCAAACACCCTGGAGGCAACGCTCCAGCAGCTTCTCTCCGCCACACGAACCCAAGCGACCCGACTAGCCAAGATGGAAACCAGCTGTTTCATCAACACGGGACCTGGGAAAGCGGCGTCCCAACATCCAGACGTCGGAGGAGCAGGCCACCGAGAGCAAGAGGTCACGTCACAAGACAAGGCTTTGGAGGGGGTGCTGAGTGTTCTGCAGCAGACAAAAATGGAGCTCCAGGAAGTTCTGAGGTCGTCCCGGTCAAGACGCCTACCTGCAGGTAACAGCCGTCTCATCTTTGTTATTGTTTCATCTGTCCTCTCTACCTCTTCTTATGACAAACTTCCTTCAGTTTTATACTTGCTATGACATATTCGGGTCAAAGGTCATGTTCAGGAATGAGACCCTCTCAGCAGTGACTAATCTCACGGCTCAAGTTTGTCCCGAATCCCTCGTTGTCTGTCTCTAGGCAGGTTAAGTCCCATTCTCTGCCATGTTTTACACTGCAAAAACTGAAATCTAAGTAAGATTGAATATCTCAAATACGGGTGATATTTGCTTATTTTCTAAGTAGATTTTATGTTAAAGTGTTTTACTTGTTTGAAGTGTTTTGGTCCTAAATGATCTCAGTAAGATATTACAGCTTGTTGCTGGGATTTTATGACCTATATTGAGTAAAACATGCTTAAAATTAAAAAAATTAAATGTTGCATAGCTGTGTCATCAACACTCACAAGTATAAAACTGCTTTTTTCAAAGTAAAAATTTCTTATTTCAAGCATAAAATAAAAAAATCATGACTTTGACACATTTGCGTCTCATAATTAAAACAGATAACAGCCAAACAGACTTTGCTGTTTTGTTTTCAATAAAACAATAGAATATACGTACTCATAAAGTAGTACAGTTGGCACAGTACAGCAAACTGACAGTTAATATTTAAAAATTTAACATTTAAAACAATTTTGAACAGAAATAGTTCATGCACATTCTGATAAATTATTCAAAAATACAATTAATTAAAAAATTGGTCGGGGGCTTGGCTGTTTATATCAGTGACGTGCGGTGAGTTTCATGGCTGGTGAGGCACTGACTTCATCAAAGTCAGATTAATAAACATATGAACCCTATAGAGCAGGGGTCGGGAACCTTTTTGGCTGAGAGCCATTAAAGCCTAATATTTTAATGTGTATTACCGTGAGAGCCATATAATATTTTTCAACACTCTGAAAAAAAAAATGTATGCATTTTTAAGTAAGACCAACATTTTTAGAGTATAATAAGTCTTATTTTTGTTTTATAACATTTTTATTCTGAAGCTAACCAATAATAAATAAAATACTTCTTACCATTGGTGCGACTTCTTGAACAGGTGTGGTAGAAACGGATGGATGGATTAAAATGCATGAGAATGTTTTATATTTTTAACGTTATTTTTAATACTGATTACCAGCGGAATTAGAGAAAAAAATGTGTCTGAGGGCCGGTTTAACTAATTTTTCGGAACACTAATACAAAAACTCACAATAATGTCTGATTGAATGCTAAAAAAGTTATGAGAGACTGTCTTAAAAAAAACAGAATGGTATTTTATTTTTCTGAACGAGACACCCAGAATGTACATGAAAATAAAGCATGTGGGATTTACAATATAAACTATGAATGATAAAACACTGAATATTGACAACATATGAACGTCACACCACCTCTCGATCGACATATTTTGCAATCAAACAATGCAACAAAAATGCAACAAACACAGAGAAATATGAAAGTGAAGGGTAAAAAAACCCACTTACAATCTGATACATCACTAAGCTTTAGAAATTTGTTGTAAAAATGTCATTCCGCGTCTGTCCCTGACACCCGCATTTCAGGTTGACTGCTCTGGAAACACTCTGTGGAAACGCTCACCACCCACACTGCTTGGTGCCTTATCTGAGTTGCCGTGAATTAGATTACCACAGTAACAAATTAGATTAGCATAGTAACTAATTAGTTTACCATAGTAACTAGTGTATCATGCAAAAGAGCAGATTTCAACCATTGAAATACTTTGTACTACCATAAATTGATTAACGTGGACCCCGACTTAAACAAGTTGAAAAACTTATTCGGGTGTTACCATTTAGTGGTCAATTGTACGGAATATGTACTGAACTATGCAATCTACTAATAAAAGTATCAATCAATCAATCAAAAGTATAGTTCAAGACTCACGGTAATTTGAAAACATCACTGCACACCATAACGGCAGCTATAATTTCCATATTGAAGATCTAAAAAAAATATTTGGAAATGTCCGGTGGGCCTGATTGAAAAGCATAACGGGCTGCAAGTCTGGTGTTAAGCAATGTCAGCTAAGATGTATCTGAGAGCCAGATGCAGTCATCAAAAGAGCCACATCTGGCTCTAGAGCCATAGGTTCCCTACCCCTGCTATAGAGTATCTTATTCACCATTTGATTGGCAGCAGTTAACATCTGTTTAAAAGCTCATATTCTTCCCTGCTTGGCACTCAGCATCAAGGGTTGGAATTGGGGGTTAAATCAACAAAAATGATTCCCGGCCGCTGCTGCTCACTGCTCCCCTCACCTCCCAGGGGGTGAACAAGTGGATGAGTCGAACGCAGAGGCCAAATGTCACCTACATTATTAGCGATAATACTGCTAACATTAACAATATTAAATAATCACATGTATGTAGAAAATAACAATCATGACAGTACACAGTGTTGTCACTATGACAGGTGGAACCGCGCTCCAGCGGCCGTGTTCATTCATTGTCTTTACCGTAGCATTAAAAATGCAGATGGCCTCAAAACGCCACAATACTCAGTCACCATATTTAGGTACCCAAAATTAACACTCGACATAAATATGAATCCAATCGGATCAGAAACATTGGAGGAAACGGGATTAAAACCCGATGCTAACCGTCCATAGAAAATACATGGGTACGGCTAGTAGCTAAACAACTTCACTTACCAACTCTGCATAATATCTCAACATCGACCCACTCTTTCGTCGCAACTCGGCCCTGATGGTCGGCACCAATAAGTTTACAATTAGTTGTAAAATGTTGGACGATTGTTTTTACGATATGCAGGCGAACGACAACTTTAAAACATACCGGCTTCAGATGTCCCCATGCAGGCCTAGCCGAGTAGTGCAAGAATGATCTCTGGGATCACTAGCGCCCTCTACCGCCAGGAGGCCGGAGAACAGGTGCCTCACATAGTGGGACTTCGCAGCCGTTTTATGATTGCCCAGCACAAGAAATACTTTACACACATACAGTTGTTGACAAAATACACTGTAAATTATATACCTCAGATAACTAAACTATGGAAATGTATAATATAATTCATACAGCAATACGGTCTCACTGCACAGCAGGCCAGCAGTTAGCCGAGTCATTGCTCAATCCATGGTGACGGGGAGGCTCAGCTGGCTGTGACTCACCGCAAGTAATTCTCGGTATTTAAACGGCGAATGTGAAAATTAAGCGATTTTGAATAAAAAATAATTTTAAAACTGGTGAAGTTGAATGGAAAATAACTTTATAGTATAATCACCGGATGCTTATAACAATATATCAATCAATCAATCAATGTTTACTTATCACACTAAATCACTAGTGTCTCAAAGGGCTGCACAAACCACTACGACATCCTCGGTAGGCCCACATAAGGGCAAGGAAAACTCACACCCAGTGGGACGTCGGTGACAATAATGACCCAGTGGGATGTCGGTGACAATGATGACTATGAGAACCTTGGAGAGGAGGAAAGCAATGGATGTCGAGCGGGTCTAACATAATACTGTGAAAGTTCAATCCATAATGGATCCAACACAGTCGCGAGAGTCCAGTCCAAAGCGGATCCAACACAGCAGCGAGAGTCCCGTTCACAGCGGAGCCAGCAGGAAACCATCCCAAGCGGAGGCGGATCAGCAGCGCAGAGATGTCCCCAGCCGATACACAGGCAAGCGGTACATGGACACCGGATCGGACCGGACTCCCTCCATAAAGGAGAGTGGGACATAGAAGAAAAAGAAAAGAAACGGCAGATCAACTGGTCTAAAAAGGGAGTCTATTTAAAGGCGAGAGTATACAAATGAGTTTTAAGGTGAGACTTAAATGCTTCTACTGTGGTGGCATCTTGAACTGTTACCGGGAGGGCATTCCAGAGTACTGGAGCCCGAAATGAAAACGCTCTATAGCCCGCAGACTTTTTTGGGGCTTTGGGAATCACTAATAAGCCGGAGTCCTTTGAACGCAGATTTCTTGCCGGGACATATGGTACAATACAATCGGCAAGATAGGATGGAGCTAGACCGTGTAGTATTTTATACGTAAGTAGTAAAACCTTAAAGTCACATCTTAAGTGCACAGGAAGCCAGTGCAGGTGAGCCAGTACAGGCGTAATGTGATCAAACTTTCTTGTTCTTGTCAAAAGTCTAGCAGCCGCATTTTGTACCAACTGTAATCTTTTAATGCTAGACATGGGGAGACCCGAAAATAATACGTTACCGTAATCGGGACGAGACGTAACAAACGCATGGATAATGATCTCAGCGTCTTTAGTGGACAGAACGGAGCGAATTTTAGCGATATTACGGAGATGAAAGAAGGCCGTTTTAGTAACGGTTTTAATGTGTGCCTCAAAGGAGAGAGTTGGGTCGAAGATAATACCCAGATTCTTTACCGTGTAAATAGGTTAGTGTTTTTCATTGTTCTCCGTTTGAGTGATTTCTCTTGAATTGACCTTTTCTAACATCACTGTAGAAAACAACCAAATATGTTATGCCAATATAGGATCAATATCTATATCGGCCAAAACTGACGGCTCCAATATTTGTATTATATTAAAAGTGAAGTTGTATCGGGACACCCCCACCCAGAACAATACAAGGATGGACGCTAATTTGGTCCTATGAGCGAAACCATGTCAGGAAGTCTCCATTAGGATAAACAAGGATAATGTATCTTGTCAGGCTTGTTACTGACAGGTTGGTTATGTTGGGGTTTTCCTCTGTGTTTGTGTTTCCGGTCAGCGCTCTGATTTTGCTTCCATTTCCTGCATGTCTACCTGAGTGCTCGTTTCCCTCACCTGTCCCTGATTGGCAGCCTGGCACACCTTGTTGCAGTTGCCAATCAGGCTAGTATTTATGCCTGCCTCGTCCTCCAGTCAGGGCTCGATGATTGTATCCTGTTGCCTCTATAGTCTTATCCTGGTTCCTGTTGGCTGTTTGCTGTTGGTTGCATGTTGCCTGTAACCTCTTGGCTGTTTCCTGTTGCCTGGTTCTTGTTTTCCCTGCATGTGCACTTACCAGTTGCACTATTTGTTTTCCTGCGTAACCCCTGCCATCTCTGCATCTTGGGGTTCAAGATCGACAGCAGTCCCTGACAGTATCTACGTAAACATTTGCTTTCCTGCAAGAAATTATCACCCTGAGGACGTATCCTCGCTCATCCATGCAGACTGGACACTGGCCCCGAGTGGAGTCAGCTGTCTTGGTTGCTTTGTTGGGTCTGCTCCTGTCTCTGGCCATGCTCCCTCCACTCCAGCGGACAATGGCGTGGAACACCGCAGAGGCAACCACAGTGGACATGTTTCTTTTACTTTTTTATTCATAGCTGTATGTAGAAGTGTCTTGTTGCATCAGCTGCTTTAATGTCTTTAATGTCCTCTGTGTTCTTTGATGTTTGATGTTTCCCTCTTACACACATGGAAGAGGGATGTGTTCTATGGCTATGAGTTGTTTTTTTCCCTTTGCCTCAGTCTGCACCCCCTCTCCAGGGCCCAGGCTAAGACCGATTTTTTTATTTTATTTTAATCTTCTATTTTTTTCCTCCCATCTCCCCTCCCCCCCCCCTTGTTTACCTGTATCTCACCTTTTTTGTAAGGGGCGCTGGAAGCCGGCAGACCCGTCAGCGATCCTGTTCTGTCTCCCTGTAATGTTTGTCTGATCTTGAATGGGATTGTGCTGAAAATTTTAACTTTCCTGAAGGAACTCTCCTGACGGAATAAATAAAGTACTATCTATCTATCTATCAGACATGTTCTTATTAAGCCTCTTTCAGCTTTAAACCTGAATGTGTTTTAGAAAATGATCTCCATTCCACCTTGCTGTTACAGGTTGTGAGATGGCGCTTCTCTTTCCCATGCGCTCCCCTTGGATCTACACTTCAGTTATACCAGAAGTTCCTCTCTCACTGTCGTCCTTCACCCTGTGCCTGTGGGTGAAACCAGTCGCCGTCGCCAATAAAACGGTGCTTTTCTCCTACGGCACCCGCCGCAACCCCTACGAGATCCAGCTCCTGCTCAGCCACACTTCCGCCTTGTTGACCATAGGAGGAGAGACTCACCTGGTAGAGGCCCGGGGGGTGGTCAAGTCTGACGGTCCCCCAGAATGGCTCCACCTATGCGGGGCATGGTCCTCTCAGCAGGGCTTGGCTTCTTTGTGGGCAGGTGGTAAAAAGGTGGCTTCCACACCAGGAGTGGCTGAAGGACACGTCCTACCCAACGGAGGTTCCCTTCAGTTGGGACAAGAAAGGAACGGGAAGGCGGGCTACGAGGAAAGGTTCGATCTGAAGATGGCATTCGCCGGATCAATGACAGGGGTGAACGTGTGGGACAAAGTGCTGCCAGAGGAGAAGATTACCCAGCTGGCTTTGCAAGACGGCCAAGGCTGCCAGCACAAGGGGAACATAATAGGCTGGGGCGTGACGGAGCTGATTCCACATGGGGGCGCTCAATTCATCAATTGAAAGACAATCGGCGTCACTGTTTTTTCATACCTACGAAACTCTCGAAGAAGATTTCAAGCTGAAACTAAGGGAACTTCTACTTTGTGCAAATACTTTGTAAGGGTATTCATTTCAACTGAGACTGCTCTCGGCAACACACAAACACTGTTGCGCATTCATCTTGGACAAAGTGTGTGGCGGCAGGAAATGTGGTGAGAGCCGTGTTGACCAAAGACTTTAAGTAGGGTAAAAGAAAGTGTCTCTTGTAGGAGCCAGAACGTTCTGAGCCAATATTTAACAGAAGTGAGCGCACACAGAAAACGGCAACAAGTGTTTAAAGATAGTTAAAATGTCCATCTAGTTTTGTACATAAACGACAAAATGCAGTTTTGTCATTATTTGTATCCTGTGATAAACTTGGTATTTGCAAAGTTTTCATAGTCATATAAATTCATTCTTGGATTCCTTCCCTTACAGGGATAAAATAAGTACCATGTTAAGAGTTTTATGATGTCATGAGCCATACAAGATGTGATCTATCAAAAACTGCTGAGCATTCTTCTTTAGAATCATTTTTAAAACTCATTCAAAGCCTTTTTAGCTCCTTGAAGATGAAAACATGAAAACCCTCCATTACATTTCCAAGTTTACATTCATATTAGACTTTATACATCTGCTTAGAGAAAATATATGTTTAATAGCTCGCTTTTTTTTCTATCGCAAAGTGAAATTACTGTATTTGTCTCGTAAGTTTTTTTTTAAGTGAAGACAATGTTTACAAGGTTTGATATTTTGTGAATGAAGTTGTCTTGTATTATACTGTATATTACTTTTGTGTCTTTGTCACTGTCAACGGCTTGAAAATGAATGTATTTTGTACATAAATAACTTTTTTAGTTGGTCGAATGCAGAGCGTGGGATAAATAAACACAAGTTATAATTATTTCTTTGCTTGTCAATGTGTTTTTTTTCCATCAGTAATAACAATTTTTGAAAATATATAAATATTGCTATTGGCTGAAAGCGATGTCACTTTTATTACCTGACAATCTGAAAAATTGAGGCACCACTGCATGCCTGCTTGAAAATGTTTAATCACATGGCTCTGTGGCGCAATGGATACCGCATTGGACTTCTAGACACAACACTTAAAACAAGATATTCAAAGGTTGTGGGTTTGACTCCCGCCAGAGTCAGTGCTTTACCTTCACATGAGGACCTTGTCCTGAATCTGTTATGTTTTCTGAAAAAACAAAATAACTGAACTACAAAAGGCAAAAAAATGCAGTTCTATACAGGTGGTCTAAAAAACCCAACTGAGTTAAAGTAAATACTGCCATGATAGTCATGCATAGCATTAAGTACATAATATCAGTTGCATTTTGGACTTCTTTGTCAACCGGAATGGCACCATAATCGCATTAAATGTGAGTTGAGGACAAGACTCTGTGGTGCAATGGACAGCGCATTGGACTTCTAGGCAGATAATTTAAGAAAAAATATTCAAAGGTTGTGGGTTTGAGTCCCACCAGAGTCGGAGCTTTTACCTATACACAGGGTCTTGTCCTAAATCTGTTATGTTTTCTGAGGAACAGAAGAACTGAACTACAAAAGGCAAAAAATGCAGTTCTCTACAGGCGGTCTAAAAACCCTACTGAGTTAAAGCAAATGGTACCATGATAGTCATGCATAGCATGTAGTACATAATCTCAGTGGCATTTTGGACTTTGTCCAACCAAAGTTGAAAATGTTGCAGATCTATCATACAGTGTGGAGCTCTACCAATGTCACTTTTGTTACCTGACAATCTGAAAGGTTGAAAAACTACTGGAAATGCAACTAATGGGATCAGCGGAATGGCACCATGATCGCTTTAAAAGTAAGTGAGTGACAAGGCTCTGTGGCGCAATGGACAGCGCATTGGACTTCTAGACAGAAAACTTAAACAAGATATTCAAAGGTTGTGGGTTCGAGTCCCACCAGAGTCTGTGTTTTTACCTTCAAACAGGGCATTATCCTAAATCTGTTATGTTGTCTGAGAAACAGAAGAACTGAAATACAAAAGGCAAAAAAATGCATTTCTATACAGGCGGTCTAAAAACCCTACTGAGTTAAAGTAAATGGTACCATGATAGTCATGCATAGCATGTAGTACATTAATCTCAGTGGCATTTTGGACTTTGTCCAACCAAAGTTGAAAATGTTGCAGATCTATCATACAATGTGGAGCTCGACCAATGTCACTTTCATCACCTGACAATCTGAAAGGTTGAGAAACTACTGGAAATGCAACCAATGGGATCAGCGGAATGGCACAATGATCGCTTTAAATGTAAGTGAGTAACAAGGCTCTGTGGCGCAATGGACAGCGCATTGGACTTCTAGATGGAAGACTTCAGAGATGTTATTCAAAGGCTGTGGGTTCGAGTCCCACCAGAGTCGGTGTTTTTACCTTCACACAGGGCCTTGTCCTAAATCTGTTATGTTTTCTGAGGAACAGAAGAACTGAACTACAAAAGGCAAAAAATGCAGTTCTCTTCAGGCGGTCTAAAAACCCTACCTAGTTAAAGTAAACTGGCTCTATGGTGCAATGTACAGCGTGTTAGACTTCTCGACAGTTGACTTAAAAATGACATTCAAAGGCTGTGGGTTCGAGTCTCATCATGAATTGATTTACGTGGACCCTGACTTTAACAAATAGAAAACCTTATTCGGCTGCTACCATTTAGTGGTCATTTGTATGGAATATGTACAGAACTGGGAAAACTATCAATCAATCAATCAATGTTTATTTATACAGCCCTAAATCACGAGTGTCTCAAAGGGCTGCACAAGCCACAACGACATCCTCTGTTCAGATCCCAAAATGTACAATAGACTGGCCATGCACTACTAATAAAAGTTTCAATCAATTTATCAATCCCATGGTAATCATGCATAGTCGTCAGTAGATACTATCAGTGCCATTTTGGACTTCTTTGTCAAACCAAAGTTGAAAATGTCACAAATCTACCATACAGTGTGGAGGTCTACCAATGTCACTGTCTTTACCTGACAATTTGAACGGTTGAGCCACTACTGGAACTGGAACTACTGAGGTCAGTGGAAAATTGGACTTGTAGGTCCAACCGAACTTGAAAGTGTAGCGAATCTACCATACAGAGTGGAGCTCTTCCAAAGTCACTTTTCACGACCTGACAATCTGAAAGGTTAAGAAACTATTGGAAATGGAACGACTGGGATCAGCAGAATGGCACCATGATCGCTTTGAATGTGGTTAAGTGACAAAGCTCTGTGGCACAATGGACAGTGCATTGGACTTTTAAACAGAAAACTTAAACAAGATATTCAAAGGTTCTGGGTTCGAGTCCCACCAGAGTCGGTGTTTTTACCTTCACACAGGGCCTTATCCTAAATCTGTTATGTTGTCTGAGAAACAGAAGAACTGAAATACAAAAGGCAAAAAAATGCAGTTCTATACAGGCGGTCTAAAAACCCTACTGAGTTAAAGTAAATGCTGCCATGATAGTCATGCATAGCTTTCAGTACATAATCTCAGTGGCATTTTGGACTTATTTGTCCAACCAAAGTTGAAAATGTTGCAAATCTACCATACAGTGTGGAGCTTTACCAATGTCCCTTTCATTACCTGACAATCTGAAAGGTTGAAAAACTACTGGAAATGAAACTAATGGGATCAGTGGAATGGCACAATGGTCGCTTTAAATTTGTGTAAGTGGAAAGGCTCTGTGGGGCAATGGACAGCGCATAGGACTTCTGGACTGATAATTTAAGAAAAGATATTCAAAGGTTGTGGGTTTGAGTCCCACCAGAGTCGGAGCTTTTACCTATACACAGGGTCTTGTCCTAAATCTATTATGTTTTCTGAGGAACAGAAGAACTGAACTACAAAAGGCAAAAAATGCAGTTCTCTACAGGCAGTCTAAAAACCCTACTGAGTTAAAGCAAATGGTACCATGATAGTCATGCATAGCATGTAGTATATAATCTCAGTGGCATTTTGGACTTTGTCCAACCAAAGTTGAAAATCTTGCAAATCTACCATACAGTGTGGAGCTCTACCAATGTCACTTTCATTACCTGACGATCTGAAAGGTTGAGAAACTACTGGAAATGCAACTAATGGGATCAGCGGAATGGCACCATGATCGCTTTAAAAGTAAGTGAGTGACAAGGCTCTGTGGCGCAATGGACAGCGCATTGGACTTCTAGACAGAAAACTTAAACAAGATATTCAAAGGTTGTGGGTTCGAGTCCCACCAGAGTCTGTGTTTTTACCTTCAAACAGGGCATTATCCTAAATCTGTTATGTTGTCTGAGAAACAGAAGAACTGAAATACAAAAGGCAAAAAAATGCATTTCTATACAGGCGGTCTAAAAACCCTACTGAGTTAAAGTAAATGGTACCATGATAGTCATGCATAGCATGTAGTACATTAATCTCAGTGGCATTTTGGACTTTGTCCAACCAAAGTTGAAAATGTTGCAGATCTATCATACAATGTGGAGCTCGACCAATGTCACTTTCATCACCTGACAATCTGAAAGGTTGAGAAACTACTGGAAATGCAACCAATGGGATCAGCGGAATGGCACAATGATCGCTTTAAATGTAAGTGAGTAACAAGGCTCTGTGGCGCAATGGACAGCGCATTGGACTTCTAGATGGAAGACTTCAGAGATGTTATTCAAAGGCTGTGGGTTCGAGTCCCACCAGAGTCGGTGTTTTTACCTTCACACAGGGCCTTGTCCTAAATCTGTTATGTTTTCTGAGGAACAGAAGAACTGAACTACAAAAGGCAAAAAATGCAGTTCTCTTCAGGCGGTCTAAAAACCCTACCTAGTTAAAGTAAACTGGCTCTATGGTGCAATGTACAGCGTGTTAGACTTCTCGACAGTTGACTTAAAAATGACATTCAAAGGCTGTGGGTTCGAGTCTCATCATGAATTGATTTACGTGGACCCTGACTTTAACAAATAGAAAACCTTATTCGGCTGCTACCATTTAGTGGTCATTTGTATGGAATATGTACAGAACTGGGAAAACTATCAATCAATCAATCAATGTTTATTTATACAGCCCTAAATCACGAGTGTCTCAAAGGGCTGCACAAGCCACAACGACATCCTCTGTTCAGATCCCAAAATGTACAATAGACTGGCCATGCACTACTAATAAAAGTTTCAATCAATTTATCAATCCCATGGTAATCATGCATAGTCGTCAGTAGATACTATCAGTGCCATTTTGGACTTCTTTGTCAAACCAAAGTTGAAAATGTCACAAATCTACCATACAGTGTGGAGGTCTACCAATGTCACTGTCTTTACCTGACAATTTGAACGGTTGAGCCACTACTGGAACTGGAACTACTGAGGTCAGTGGCAAATTGGACTTGTAGGTCCAACCGAACTTGAAAGTGTAGCGAATCTACCATACAGAGTGGAGCTCTTCCAAAGTCACTTTTCACGACCTGACAATCTGAAAGGTTAAGAAACTATTGGAAATGGAACGACTGGGATCAGCAGAATGGCACCATGATCGCTTTGAATGTGGTTAAGTGACAAAGCTCTGTGGCACAATGGACAGTGCATTGGACTTTTAAACAGAAAACTTAAACAAGATATTCAAAGGTTCTGGGTTCGAGTCCCACCAGAGTCGGTGTTTTTACCTTCACACAGGGCCTTATCCTAAATCTGTTATGTTGTCTGAGAAACAGAAGAACTGAAATACAAAAGGCAAAAAAATGCAGTTCTATACAGGCGGTCTAAAAACCCTACTGAGTTAAAGTAAATGCTGCCATGATAGTCATGCATAGCTTTCAGTACATAATCTCAGTGGCATTTTGGACTTATTTGTCCAACCAAAGTTGAAAATGTTGCAAATCTACCATACAGTGTGGAGCTTTACCAATGTCCCTTTCATTACCTGACAATCTGAAAGGTTGAAAAACTACTGGAAATGAAACTAATGGGATCAGTGGAATGGCACAATGGTCGCTTTAAATTTGTGTAAGTGGAAAGGCTCTGTGGGGCAATGGACAGCGCATAGGACTTCTGGACTGATAATTTAAGAAAAGATATTCAAAGGTTGTGGGTTTGAGTCCCACCAGAGTCGGAGCTTTTACCTATACACAGGGTCTTGTCCTAAATCTATTATGTTTTCTGAGGAACAGAAGAACTGAACTACAAAAGGCAAAAAATGCAGTTCTCTACAGGCAGTCTAAAAACCCTACTGAGTTAAAGCAAATGGTACCATGATAGTCATGCATAGCATGTAGTATATAATCTCAGTGGCATTTTGGACTTTGTCCAACCAAAGTTGAAAATCTTGCAAATCTACCATACAGTGTGGAGCTCTACCAATGTCACTTTCATTACCTGACGATCTGAAAGGTTGAGAAACTACTGGAAATGCAACTAATGGGATCAGCGGAATGGCACAATGATCACTTTAAATTTCAGTGAGTAACGAGGCTCTGTGGCGCAATGGACAGCGCATTGGACTTCTAGATGGAAGACTTCAGAGAAGGTATTCAAAGGTTGTGGGTTCGAGTCCCACCACAGTGGGTGTTTTTACCTTCACACAGGGCCTTATCCTAAATCTGTTATGTTGTCTGAGAAACAGAATAACTGAAATACAAAAGGCAAAAAAAATGCAGTTCTATACAGTTGGTCTAAAAACCTTGCTGAGTTAAAGCAAATGGTACCATGATAGTCATGCATAGCATGTAGTACATAATCTCAGTGGCATTTTGGACTTTGTCCAACCAAAGTTGAAAATGTTGCAAATCTATCATACAGTGTGGAGCTCTAACAATGTCACTTTCGTTACCTGACAATCTGAAAGGTTGAGAAACTACTGGAAATGCTTTAATGGGATCAGCGGACTGGCACCATGATCGTTTTGAATATAAATGAGTGACAAGGCTCTGTGGCTCTGTGGCTCAATGGGCAGGGCATTGGACAACTAAACAGACATTTTAAGAAAAGATATTCAAAGGTTGTAGGTTCGAGTCCCACCAGAGTCGCTGTTTTTACCTTCACACAGGGCCTTATCCTAAATCTGTTATGTTGTCTGAGAAACAGAAGAACTGAAATACAAAAGGCAAAAAAATGCAGTTCTATACAGGCGGTCTAAAAACCCTACTGAGTTAAAGTGATTGGCGCTATTGATAGTCATGCATAGCCACCAGTAGATACTATCAGTGGCATTTTGGACTTTCTTTGTCCAACCAAAGTTGAAAATGTTGCAAATCTATCATACAGTGTGGAGCTCTACCAAAGTCACTTTCATTACCTGACAATCTGAAAGGTTGAAAAACTACTGGAAATGCAACTAATGGGATCAGCGGAATGGCACAATGATTTCTTTAAATGTAAGTGAGTAGCAAGGCTCTGTGGCGCAACGGACAGCGCATTGGACTTCTAGACAGAAAATTTAAGAAAAGTTATTCAAAGGTTGTGGGTTCGAGTCCCACCAGAGTCGGAGCTTTTACCTGTACACAGGGTCTTGTCCTAAATCTGTTATGTTTTCTGAGGAACAGAAGAACTGAACTACAAAAGGCAAGAAAAGCAGTTCTCTACAGGCGGTCTAAAAACCCTACTGAGTTAAAGCAAATGGTACCATGATAGTCATGCATAGCATGTAGTACGTAATCTCAGTGGCATTTTGGACTTTGTCCAACCAAAGTTGAAAATGTTGCAAATCTATCATACAGTGTGGAGCTCTACCAATGTCACTTTTGTTACCTGACAATCTGAAAGGTTGAAAAACTACTGGAAATGCAACTAATTGGATCAGCGGGATGGCACCATGATCGCTTTGAATGAAAGTGACAAACAGGCTTCTATGGCGCAATGGACAGCGCATTGGACTTCTAGACAGATCATTTAAGAAAAGATATTCAAAGGTTGTGGGTTCGAGTCCCACCAGGGTCGGAGCTTTTACCTATACACAGGGCCTTGTCCTAAATCTGTTATGTTTTCTGAGGAACAGAAGAACTGAACTACAAAAGGCAAACAATGCAGTTCTGTACAGGCAATCCTAAAACCCAACTGAGTTCAAGTGATTGGCGCCATTGATAGTCATACATAGCCATCAGAAGATACTATCAGTGGCATATTGGACTTTCTTTGTCCAACCAAACTTGAAAGTGTAGCGAATCTACCATATAGAGTGGAGCTCTACCAACGTCACTTTTCATTACCTGACAAACTGAAAGGTTGAGAAACAACTGGAAATGCACCAACTGGGATCAGCGGAATGGCACCATGATCGCTCTGAATGCAAGTAGGTGACGAGGCTCTGTAGCGCAATGGACTTCTAGACAGAATACTTCAAAGCGTTTATTCAAAAGTTGTGGTTTCGATACCCACCAGAGTCGGTGTTTTTACCTTCACACAGGGCCTGAGAAACATCCATCCCCATCCATTTTCTACCGCTTATTCCCTTTTGCGGTCGCGGGGGGCGCTGGCGCCTATCTCAGCTACAATCGGGTGGAAGGCGGGGTACACCCTGGACAAGTCACCAACACAGATAGACAGACAACATTCACACTCACATTCACAAACTAGGGCCAAATTAGTGTTGCCAATCAACCTATCCCCAGGTGCATGTCTTTGGAAGTGGGAGGAAGCCAGAGTACCCGGAGGGAACCCACGCATTCACAGGGAGGACATGCAAACTCCACACAGAAAGATCCCGAGCCTGGATTTGAACCCAGGACTGCAGGACCTTCGTATTGTACGGCAGACGCACTAACCCCTCTGCCACCGTGAAGCCCATCTGAGAAACAGAAGAACTGAAATACAAAAGGCAAAAGAATGCAGGTCTATACAGACCTAAAAACCTTACTGAGTTCAAGTAAATTGTACAATGATAGTCCTGCATAGCATGTAGTAAATAGTCTCAGTGGCATTTTGGCCTTTTTTGTCCAACCAAAGTTAAACATTTTGCAAATCTATCATACAGTGTGGAGCTCTACCAAAGTCACTTTCATTACCTGACAATCTGAAAGGTTGAAAAATTACTGGAAATGCAACTAATGGGATCTGCGGAATGGCACCATGATCGCTTTGAATAAACATGAGTGGCAAGGCTCTGTGGCGCAATGGAAAGTGCATTGGACTTCTAGACAGAAAAGTTTGAGAAAAGATATTCAAAGGTTGTGGGTTCGAGTCCCACCAGAGTCGGTGATTTTACCTTCACACAGGGCCTCGTCCTAAATCTGTTATGTTGTCTGAAGAACAGAAGAACTGAAATACAAAAGGCAAAAGAATGCAGGTCTATACAGACCTAAAAACCCTACTGAGTTAAAGTAAATGATACCATGATAGTCATGCATATTATTCAGTACAAAATTACAGTGGAATTTTGGAATTTATCCAACTAAAGTTGAAAATGTTGCAAATCTATCATACAGTGTGGAGCTCTACCAATGTCACTTTTGTTACCTGACAATCTGAAAGGTTGAAAAACTACTGGAAATGCAACTAATGGAATCAGCCGAATGGCACCATGATCGCTTTGAATGTAAGCAAGTGACAAGGCTCTGTGGCGCAATGGACAGCGCATTGGACTTCTAGATGGAGGACTTCAGAGAAGTTATTCAAAGGTTGTGGGTTCGAGTCCCACCAGAGTCGGTGTTTTTACCTTCACACAGGGCCTTGTCCTAAATCTGTTATGTTGTCTGAGAAACAGAAGAACTGAAATACAAAAGGCAAAAAAATGCACTTCTATACAGGCAGTCTAAAAACCTTACTGAGTCAAAGTGATTGGCGCTATTGATAGTCATGCGTAGCCACCAGTAGATACTATCAGTGGCATTTTGGACTTTCTTTGTCCAACCAAAGTTGAAAATGTTGCAGATCTATCATACAGTGTGTAGCTCTACCAAAGTCACTTTTATTACCTGACAATCTGAAAGGTTGAAAAACTACTGGAAATGCAACTAAGGGGATCAGCGGAATGGCACAATGATCGTTTTAAATTTCAGTGAGTGGTAAGGCTCTGTGGCGCAATGGACAGCGCATTGGACGTCTAGACAGAAAACTTAAGAAAAGGTATTCAAAGGTTGTGGGTTCGAGTCCCACCAGAGTCGGAGTTTTTACCAATACACAGGGCCTTGTCCTAAATCTGTTATGTTTTCTGAGGAACAAAACAACTGAACTACAAAAGGCAAAAAATGCAGTTCTCTACACGCGGTCTAAAAACCCTACCTAGTTAAAGAAAACTGCCTCTTTGGTGCAATGGACAGCGCGTTAGTCTTCTAGACAGTTGACTTAAAAAAGACATTCAAAGTTTGTGGTTTCGAGTCCCACCATGAATTGATTTACGTGGACCCTGACTTTAACAAATGGAAAACCTTATTCGGCTGCTACCATTTAGTGGTCATTTTTGCGGAATATGTACTAAACTGTGAAAACTACTAATAAAAGTTTCAATCAATCTATCAACACCATGGTAATCATGCATAGTCGTCAGTAGATACTATCAGTGCCATTTTGGACTTTGTCCAACCAAAGTTGAAAATGTTGCAGATCTATCATACAGTGTGGAGCTCTACCAATGTCACTTTCATTACCTGACAATCTGAAAGGTTGAGAAACTACTGGAAATGCAACTAATGGGATCAGCGGAATGGCACCATGATCGCTTTAAATACACATGAGTGGCAAGGCTCTGTTGCGCAATGGAAAGCGCATTGGACTTCTAGACAGAAAAATTTAATAAAAGATATTCAAAGGTTGTGGGTTTGAGTCCCACAAGAGTCTGTGTTTTTACCTTCACACAGGGCCTCGTCCTAAATCTGTTATGTTGTCTGAGGAACAGAAGAACTGAACTACAAAAGGCAAGAAAAGCAGTTCTCTACAGGCGGTCTAAAAACCCTACTGAGTTAAAGCAAATGGTACCATGATAGTCATGTATAGCATGTAGTACATAATCTCAGTGGCATTTTGGACTTTGTCCAAACAAAGTTGAAAATGTTGCAAATCTATCATACAGTGTGGAGCTCTACCAATGTCACTTTCATCACCTGACAATCTGAAAGGTTGAAAAACTACTGGAAATGCAACTAATGGGATCAGCGGAATGGCACCATGATTGCTTTAAATGCAACTGAGTGACAAGGCTCTGTGGCGCAATGGATAGTGCATTGGACTTCTAGATGGATCATTTAAGAAAAGATATTCAAAGGTTGTGGGTTCGAGTCCCACCAGAGTCGGTGTTTTTACCTTCACACAGGGCCTTATCCTAAATCTGTTATGTTGTCTGAGAAACAGAAGAACTGAAATACAAAATGCAAAAAAATGCAGTTCTATACAGGCGGTCTGAAAACCCTACTGAGTTAAAATAAATGCTGCCATGATAGTCATGCATAGCATGTAGTTCATGATCTCAGTGGCATTTTGGACTTTGTCCAACCAAAGTTGAAAATGTTGCAAATCTATCATACAGTGTGGAGCTCTACCAAAGTCACTTTCATTACCTGACAATCTGACAGGTCGAAAAACTACTGGAAATGCAACTAATGGGATCAGCGGAATGGCACCATGATCGCTTTGAATGAAAGTGACAGACAGGCTTCTATGGCGCAATGGTCAGCGCATTGGACTTCTAGACAGATCATTTAAGAAAAGATATTCAAAGGTTGTGGGTTTGAGTCCCACCAGAGTCAGAGCTTTTACCTATACACAGGGCCTTGTCCTAAATCTGTTATGTTTTCTGAGGAACAGAAGAACTGAACTACAAAAGGCAAACAATGCAGTTCTGTAAAGGCAATCCTAAAACCCAACTGAGTTCAAGTGATTGGCGCCATTGATAGTCATACATAGCCATCAGAAGATACTATCAGTGGCATATTGGACTTTCTTTGTCCAACCAAAGTTGAAAATGTCGCAAATCTGCCATACAGTGTGGAGGTCTACCAATGTCACTTTCATTACCTGACAATCTGAACGGTTGAGCCACTACTGAAACTGGAACTCCTGAGGTCAGTGGCAATTTGGACTTGTAGGTCCAACCCAACTCGAAACTGTAGCTAATCTACCATATAGAGTGGAGCTCTATCAACGTCACTTTTCATTGCCTGACAATCTGAAAGGTTGAGAAGCAACTGGAAATGCACCAACTGGGATCCGCGGAATGGCACCATGATCGCTCTGAATGCAGGTAGGTGACAAAGCTCTGTAGCGCAATGGACTTCTAGACGGAATACTTCAGAGCGTTTATTCAAAAGTTGTAGTTTCGATACCCACCAGAGTTGGTGTTTTTACCTTCACACAGGGCCTTGTCCTACATCTGTTATGTTGTCTGAGAAACATCCATCCCCATCCATTTTCTACCACTTATTCCCTTTTGGGGTCGCGGGGGGCGCTGGCGCCTATCTCAGCTACAATCGGGCGGAAGGTAGGGTACACCTTGGACAAGTCGCCACCTCATCGCAGGGCCAACACAGATAAACAGACACCATTCACACTGACATTCACACACTAAGGCCAATTTAGTGTTGCCAATCAACCTATCCCCAGGTGCATGTCTTTGGAAGTGGGAGGAAGCCGGAATACCCGGAGGGAACCCACGCATTCACAGGGAGGACATGCAAACTCCACACAGAAAGATCCCGAGCCTGGATTTGAACCCAGGACTGCAGGACCTTCGTAATGTGCGGCAGACGCACTAACCCCTCTGCCTCCGTGAAGCCCGTCTGGGAAACAGAAGAACTGAAATACAAAAGGCAAAAGAATGCAGGTCTATACAGACCTAAAAACCCTACTGAGTTCAAGTAATGCATAGCATGTAGTAAATAGTCTCAGTGGCATTTTGGCCTTTTTTGTCCAACCAAAGTTGAAAATGTTGCAAATCTATCATACAGTGTGGAGCTCTACCAATGTCACTTTCATTACCTGACAATCTGAAAGGTTGAAAAACTACTGGAAATGCAACTAATGGGATCAGTGGAATGGCACCATGATCGCTTTAAATTTGAGTAAGTGGAAAGGCTCTGTGGCGCAATGGACAGCGCATTGGACTTCTAGACAGAAAATTTAAGAAAAGGTATTCAAAGGTTGTGGGTTCGAGTCCCACCAGAGTCGGAATTTTTACCGATACACAGGGCCTTGTCCTAAATCTGTTATGTTTTCTGAGGAACAGAAGAACTGAACTACAAAAGGAAAAAAATGGAGTTCTCTACAGGCGGTCTAAAAACCCTACCTAGTTAAAGTAAACTGGCTCTATGGTGCAATGTACAGCGCATTAGACTTCTAGACAGTTGACTTAAAAATGACATTCAAAGGCTGTGGGTTCGAGTCTCACCATGAATTGATTTACATGGATCCTGACTTTAACAAATAGAAAACCTTATTCGGCTGCTACCGTTTAGTGGTCATTTGTATGGAATATGTACAGAACTGGGAAAACTACTAATAAAAGTTTCAATCAATTTATCAATTCCATGGTAATCATGCATAGCTGTCAGTAGATGCTATCAGTGCCATTTTGGACTTCTTTGTCCAACCAAAGTTGAAAATGTCACAAATCTACCATACAGTGTGGAGGTCTACCAATGTCACTGTCTTTACCTGACAATCTGAACGGTTGAGCCACTACTGGAACTGGAACTACTGAGGTCAGTGGCAAATTGGACTTGTAGGTCCAACCAAACTTGAAAGTCTAGCGAATCTACTATATAGAGTGGAGCTCTTCTAAAGTCACTTTTCACTACCAATAAAAATATTGCAAAATGTACCATACAGTGAGGAGCAGTACCAATGTCACTTTTATTACCTGACAATCTGAGTGGTTGAGGCACGACTGCAGGCCTGGACAATTACTCAAGAGAATGACACCATGACAGAAATGAATCAGTTGTTCCCACGGCACAGTGGGGCAAAGGACAGTCCATTGGGCTTTTAGACAGCTAACTTAAAAAATACCTTCTAAAGTTGTGGGTTCGAGTCCCACCAGAGTTCGGGGTTTTGACTTTCACCCAAGGGTCATGTCGAAAGTCTGTTATTTTTTCTGATTAACAGAAGAACTGAACGACAAAAGGCAAATCTATGCAGTTCTTTACAGGCAGTCTAAAAACCCCACTGAGTTAAAATAAATGGATTGCATGGTAGTCATGCATAGCATTCAGTACATGATCTCCATTGCATTTTGGACTTCTTTATTTAATCAAAGTTGAAAATGTCGCAAATCTACAGAACCTACCAAGGATGAGATCATAAGAATGGCACCATGACAGAAATGAAATATGTTTTAGACATGGCTCTGTGGCGCAATGGACAGCGCGTTGGACTTCTAGACTGAAGACGTTAATAAAGATATTCAAAGGTTGTGGGTTCGAGTCCCACCAGAGTCGTTACTTTTAACTTCAACAAGGGCCATGTCCTAAATCAGTTATATTTTCTGAGAAACAGAAGAACTGAACTACAAAAGGCGAACAAATTTAGTTCTTTAAAGGCAGTCAAAAAAAACCTACTGAGTTCAAGTATATGGTGCCATGATAGTCATGCACAGCCATTAGTAGATATTATCAGTGGCATTTTGGACTTCTTTGTCTTATCAAAGTTGAAAATGTCACAAATCTACCATACAGTGTGGAGCTTTACCAATGTCACTTTCATTACCTGAGAATCTGAATGGTTGAGGCACGACTGCAGGCCTGGGCAATTACTCAGGGGAATGGCAATATGATAGAATTGAAAATTTTAGGTGACCTTTCTCTGTGGCCCAAGGGACAGCACATTGGCCTTTTGGACAGGTTTCTTAAAAAATACCTTCCAAGATTGTGGGTTCGAGTCCTAACAGAGTCAGTGTATCTCCCTTCACACAATCTGTTACGTCTTCTGAAGAAGAACTGAACTACAAAAAGGCAAACAAATGCATTTCTATACAGACAGTCTAAAAACCCTACTTAGTTCAAGTAAATGGCGCCATTGATAGTCTTCCATAGCATTCATTACATAATCTCAGTGGCAGTTTGGACTTCTTTGTCCAACCACATTTTATCAAAGTTGAAAATGTCGCAAATCTACAGTACCTACCGAAGCTGAGTTCATTAGAATGGCACCATGACAGAAGTGAAATATGTTGTTCACATACCTCTGTGGCGCAATTGACAGCGCATTGTCCTTCTAGACAGCTGACCTAAAAAAGACCTTCTAAGGTTGTGGGTTCGAGTCCCATCAGAGTCGGGGTTTTGACTTTCACTCAAGGGCCATGTCGGAAGTCTGTTATTTTTTTCTGATTAACAGAAGAACTGACCGACAGAAGGCAAATCTATGCAGTTCTTTACAGGCAAACAGTACTGAGTTAAAATAAATGGATTGCATGATAGTCATGCATAGCATTCAGTAGATAATCTCCATTGCATTTTGGACTTCTTTATTTTATCAAAGTTGAAAATGTCGCAAATCTACAGAACCTACCAAGGATGAGATCATAAGAATGGCACCATGATAGAAATAACAGAAATGAGATATGTTTTAGACATGGCTCTGTGGTGCAATGGACAGCGCGTTGGACTTCTAGACTGAAGACATTAATAAAGATATTCAAAGGTTGTGGGTTCGAGTCCCACCAGAGTCATTGCTTTTACCTTCAACAAGGGCCTTGTCTTAAATCAGTTATCTTTTCTGAGAAACAGAAGAACTGAACTATAAAAGGCGAACAAATTTAGTTCTTTACAGGCAGTCAAAAAAAACCTACTGAGTTCAAGTATATGGTGCCATGATAGTCATGCACAGCCATTAGTAGATATTATCAGTGGCATTTTGGACTTCTTTGTCTTATCAAAGTTGAAAATGTCACAAATCTACCATACAGTGTGGAGCTTTACCAATGTCACTTTCATTACCTAACAATCTGAATGGTTGAGGCACGACTGCAGGCCTGGGCAATTACTCAGGGGAATGGCAATATGATAGAATTGAAAACTTTAGTTGACGTTTCTCTGTGGCCCAAGGGACAGCGCGTTGGGCTTTTATACAGGTTTCTTAAAAAAGACATTCTAAGGTTGTGGGTTTGAGTCCTAACAGAGTCGATGTTTCTCCCTTCACACAATCTGTTACGTCTTCTGAAGAAGAACTGAACTATACAAAGGCAAACAAATGCAGTTCTATACAGACAGTCTAAAAACCCTACTTAGTTCAAGTAAATGGCGCCATTGATTGTCTTCCATAGCATTCAGTACATAATCTCAGTGGCAGTTTAAACGTCTTTGTCCAACCACATTTATCAAAGTTGAAAATGTCGCAAATCTACAGTACCTACCGAAGCTGAGTTCATTAGAATGGCACCATGACAGAAATGAAATATGTTGTTGACATGCCTCTGTGGTGCAAGTGACACCGCATTGGACTTCTAGACAGAAGACTTAAAACAAGATATTCAAAGGTTGAATACATCTAAATATCTAAAAACCCTACTGAGTTCAAGTAAATGGTGCTAATGCTAGTCATGCGTAGCCATCAGTGGGTACTATCAGTGACATATTGGACTTCTTCGTCCAACCGAAGTTAAAAATTGGAGCACTACCAATGTCACTTTTATTACCTGACAATCTGAATGGTTCAGCCACTACTGATTGCTTTGAATGTGATTTGGTGACAAGGCTCTGTGGCGCAATGGACAGCGCATTGGACTTCTAGACAGAGGACTTAAAAAGAGATATTCAAAGGTTGTGGGTTCGAGTCCCACCAAAGTTGGTGGTTTTACCTTCAGGCAGGGCCTTGTCCTAAATCTGTTATGTTTTCTGATAAACAGAAGAACTGAACTACCAAAGCCAAAAACAGGTGACTTAAAAAAGACATTCAAAGGTTGTAGGTTCGATTTCCACCTGAATTGGGGTTTTTACCATGAATTGATTTACATAGACCCCGACTTAAACAAATTATTCAGCTGCGACCCTTTAGTGGTCATTTGTACGGAATATGTACTGAACTGTGCAATCTACTAATAAAAGTTTAAATCAATCAATCAATGCCATGATAGTCATATATAGCCGTCAGTAGACACTATCAGTGACATTTTAGACTTATTTTTCCAACCAAAGTTGAAAATGTCCCAAAACTACCATACAGTGTGGAGCTCTACCAATGTCACTGTCTTTACCTGACAATCTGAACGGTTGAGTCACTATTGGAACTGGAACTACTGAGGTCAGTGGCAAATGGGACTTGTAGGTCCAACCAAACTTGAAACTGTGGCTAATCTACCATATAGAGTGGAGATATACCAAAGTCACTTTTCACTACCTGACAATCTGAATGATTGAGAAACTACTGGAAATGGAACGACTGGGATCAGCTGAATGGCACCATGATCGCTTTGAATGTGAGATGGTGACAGGGCTTTGTGGCGCAATGGACAGTGAATTGGAATTCTAGACAGGTGACTTAAAAACAGATATTCAAAGGTTGTTGGTTTGAGTCCCACCAGAGTCGGTCATTTTACCTTCACACAGGGCCTTGTCCTAAATCTGTTATGTTTTCTGAGAAACAGAAGAATTGAACTATAAAAGGCAAAAAAAATGCAGTTCTATACAGGCGGTCTAAAAATTCTACTGAGTTCAAGTAAATGGCACCATGATAGTCATGCACAGCCATCAGTAGATATTATCAGTGGCATTTTGGACTTCTTTGTCTTATCAAAGTTGAAAATGTCACAAATCTACCATACAGTGTGAAGCTCTACCAATGTCACTTTCATTACCTGACAATCTGAGAAATGGAACTGGAACTACTGGGATCAGCGGAATTGCACCGTGATCGCTTTGAATGTGAACTGAGGGCAAGGCTCTGTGGCGCAATGGACAGCGCATTGGACTTCTAGACTGAAAACATAAATAAAGATATTCAAAGGTTGTGGGTTCGAGTCCCACCAGAGTCAGTGTTTTTACCTTCACTCGAGGGCTTGTCCTAAGTCCGTTATATTTTCTGAGAAACAGAAAAACTGAACTACAAAAGGAGAACAACCCTACTGAGTTCAAGTATATGAGGCCATGATAGTCATGCACAGCCATCAGTAGATATTATCAGTGGCATTTTGTACTTCTTTGTCCTATCAAAGTTGAAAATGTCACAAATCTACCATACAGTGTGGAGCTCTACCAATGTCACTTTCATTACCTGACAATCTGAGAAATGGAAAAGGAACTACTGGGATCAGCGGAATTGCACCATGATCGCTTTGAATGTGAGATAAAGACAAGGCTCTGTGGCGCAATGGACAGCGCGTTGGACTTCTAGACTGAAAACATAAATAAAGATATTCAAAGATTGTGGGTTCGAGTCCCACCAGAGTCGGGGGTTTTTGCCTTCACAAAGGGCCAAGTCCCAAGTCCGTTATGTTTTCAGATAAACCGAAAAACTGAACTACAAAACACAAAAAATACAGTTTTATATAGGTTGTCTAAAAACCTACTGAGTTCTAGTAAATGGTGCCATTCATAGTCATGCACAGCCATCAGTGGATAATATCAGTGACACATTGGACTTTTTTGTCCAACCAAGGTCAAAAAGGTTGCAAATCTACCACACAGTGAGGAGCAGTACCAATGTCACTTTTATTACCTGACAATCTGAATGGTTGAGGTACTACTGAAGGCCTGGAGAATTACTCAGGGGAATTGCACTATAACAGAAGTCAAACTTACTGGTGACATGGCTCTGTGGCGCAATGGACAGCGCATTGGACTTCTAGACAGAACAATAACGAAAAGATATTCAAAGGTTGTGGGTTCGAGTCCCACCAGTCGGGGCTTTTTTACCTTCACACAGGGCCTTGCATGATAGTCATGCATAGCATTAAGTAGATCATCTCAGTGGCATTTTGGACTTCTTTATTTTATCAAAGTTGAAAATGTCGCAAATCTACACAGTACCTACCAAAGCTCAGTTCATTAGAATGGCACCATGACAGCAATGAAAAAAATTAGAGACTTGCCTCTGTGGCACAATGGACAGAGCATTGGACTTTTAGACAGAAGACTTAAAAAAAGATATTTGAAAGTTGCGGGTTTGAGGCCTGCCGGAATCTGTGCTTTTACTTTCACACAAGGGCCTTGTCCTAAATCTGTTATGTTTTCTGATAAACAGAAAAACTGAACTACAAAAGGCAAAGAAAAGCAGTTCTTTACAGGCAGTCCAAAAACCCTACTGAGTTCAAGTAAATGGAGCCATTATAGTCATGCATAGCCATCAGTAAATAATCTCAGTGGCATTTTGGACTTCTTTATCTACAGTACCTACCAAAAGCTGAGATACTTAGAATGGCACCATGACAGAAATTAAATATGTTGTAGGTATGACTCTGTGGCGCAATGGACAGCGCATTGGACTTCTAGACAAATGACTTAGAACAAGGTATTCAAAGGTTGTGGGTTCGAGTTTGATTGATTGATTGATACTTTTATTAGTAGATTGCACAGTACAGTACATATTCCGTACAATTGACCACTAAATGGTAACACCCGAATAAGTTTTTCAACTTGTTTAAGTCGGGGTCCACGTTAATCAATTCAGTCCCACCAGAGTCGGTGTTTTTACCTTCACACAAGGGGTTGTCCTAAATCCGTTATATTTTCTGAGAAACAGAAGAACTGAACTACAAAAGGAGAACAACCCTACAGAGTTCAAGTAAATGGCGCCATGATAGTCATGCACAGCCATCAGTGGATAATATCAGTGACACATTGGACTTTTTTGTCCAACCAAGGTCAAAAAGGTTGCAAATCTACCACACAGTGAGGAGCAGTACCAATGTCACTTTTATTACCTGACAATCTGAATGGTTGAGGTACTACTGAAGGCCTGGAGAATTACTCAGGGGAATTGCACTATGACAGAAATCAAAATGACTGGTGACAAGCCTCTGTGGCGCAATCGACAGCGCATTGGACTTCTAGACAGGACAATTACAAAAAGATATTCAAATGTTGTGGGTTCGAGTCCCACCAGAGTCGAGGTTTTTTTACCTTCACACAGGGCCTTGCTTGATAGTCATGCATAGCATTAAGTAGATCATCTCAGTGGCATTTTGGACTTCTTTATTTTATTAAAGTTGAAAATGTCGCAAATCTACACAGTACCTACCAAAGCTTAGTTTATTAGAATGGCACCATGACAGCAATGAAAAAAAATAGAGACTTGCCTCTGTGGCACAATGGACAGAGCATTGGACTTTTAGACAGAAGACTTAAAAAAAGATATTTGAAAGTTGCGGGTTTGAGCCCTGCCAGAATCTGTGTTTTCACCTTCACACAAGGGCCTTGTCCTAAATCTGTAATGTTTTCTGATAAACAGAAGAACTGAACTACAAAAGGCAAAGAAATGCAGTTCTTTACAGGGAGTCCAAAAACCCTACTGAGTTCATGTAAATGGAGCCATTATAGTCATGCATTGCCATCAGTAGATACCAAAAGCTGAGATCCTAAGAATGGCACCATGACAGAAATTAAATGTCTTGTTGATATGGCTCTGTGGCGCAATGGACAGCGCATTGGACTTCTAGACAAATGACTTAGAACAAGATATTTAAAGGTTGTGGGTTCGAGTCCCACCAGAGTCAGTGTTTTTACCTTCACACAAGGGCTTGTCCTAAATCCGTTATATTTTCTGAGAAACAGAAGAACTGAACTACAAAAGGAGAACAACCCTACTGAGTTCAAGTAAATGGCGCCATGATAGTCATGCACAGCCATCAGTAGATATTATCAGTGGCATTTTGGACTTCTTTGTCTCATCAAAGTTGAAAATGTCACAAATCTACCATACAGTGTGGAGCTCTACCAATGTCACTTTCATTACCTGACAATCTGAGAAAAAGAAATGGAATTACTGGGATCAGCGGAATTGCACCGTGATTGCTTTGAATGTGAGACAAGGACAAGGCTCTGTGGCGCAATGGACAGTGCATTGAACTTCTAGACTGGAGACATAAATAAAGATATTCAAAGGTTGTGGTTTTGGATCCCACCAGAGTCGGTAATTTTACCTTCACAGAGGGCCAAGTCCCAAGTCTGTTATGTTTTCAGATAAACAGAAGTACTGAACTACAAAAGACAAAAAAATGCAGTTCTTTACAGGCAGTCCAAAATCCATAATGAGTTCAAGTAAATGGAGCCATTATAGTCATGCATAGCCATCAGTTGATAATCTCAGTGGCATTTTGGACTTCTTTATCTACAGTACCTACCAAAAGCTGAGATCCTAAGAATGGCACCATGACAGAAAGTACATATGTTGTTGATATGGGTCTGTGGCGCGAGGGACAGCGCATTGGACTTCTAGACAAATGACTTAGAACAAGATTTTCAAAGGTTGTGGGTTCGAGTCCCACCAGAGTCAGTGTATTTACCTTCACACAAGGGCTTGTCCTAAATCAGTTATATTTTCTGAGAAACAGAAGAACTGAACTAGAAAAGGACAACAACCCTACTGAGTTCAAGTAAATGGCGCCATGATAGTCTTGCACAGCCATCAGTAGATATCATCAGTGGCATTTTGGACTTCTTAGTCTTATCAAAGTTGAAAATGTCACAGATCTACCATGCAGTGTGGAGCTCTACCAATGTCACTTTCATTACCTGACAATCTGAGAAATGGAACTGGAACTACTGGGATCAGCGGAATTGCATCGTGATCGCTTTGAATGAGAGTTGAGGACAGGGCTCTGTGGCGCAATGGACAGTGCATTGGACTTCTAGCTTGATGACATCAACAAAGACATTCAAAGGTTGTGGGTTCGAGTCCCACCAGAGTCGCTGATTTTACCTTCACACAGGGCCAAGTCTGTTATGTTTTCAGAAAAACTGAACTACAAAACACAAAAAATACAGTTTTATATAGGCTGTCTAAAAACCTACTGAGTTCGAGTAAATGGTGCCATTGATAGTCATGCACAGCCATCAAAGAATAATATCAGTGACACATTGGACTTTTTTGTCCAACCAAAGTTAAAAATGTTGCAGATCTACCACACAGTGAGGAGCAGTACCAATGTCACTTTTATTACCTGACAGTCTGAACGGTTGAGGTACTACTGAAGGCCTGGACAATTACTCAGGGGAATTGCACTATGACAGAAATCAAAATATCTGGTGACATGGCTCTGTGGCCTAATGGACAGCGCATTGGACTTCTAGACAGAATAATTACGAAAAAATATTCAAAGGTTGGGGGTTCGATTCCCACCAGAGTTGTTTTTTTTTACCTTCACACAGGGCCTTGCATGATAGTCATGCATAGCATTAAGTAGATCATCTCAGTGGCATTTTGGACTTCTTTATTTTATCAAAGTTGAAAATGTCGCAAATCTACACAGTACCTACCAAAGCTCATTTCATTAGAATGGCACCATGATAGCATTGAAAAAAATTAGAGACTTGCCTCTGTGGCACAATGGACAGAGCATTGGACTTTTAGACAGAAGACTTAAAAAAAGATATTTGAAGGTTGCGGGTTTGAGGCCTGCCGGAATCTGTGCTTTTACTTTCACACAAGGGCCTTGTCCTAAATCTGTTATGTTTTCTGATAAACAGAAGAACTGAACTACAAAAGGCAAAGAAATGCAGTTCTTTACAGTTAGTCCAAAAACCCTAGTGAGTTCATGTAAATGGACCTACCAAAGGCTGAGATCCTAAGAATGGCACCATGACAGAAATTAAATATCTTGTTCATATAGCTCTGTGGCGCAATGGACAGCGCATTGGACTTCTAGACTGAAAGCATAAATAAAGATATTCAAAGGTTGTGGGTTCGAGTCCCACCAGAGTTAGGGATTTTTACCTTCACACAGGGCCAAGTCCCAAGTCTGTTATATTTTCAGATAAACCGAAAAACTGAACTACAAAACACAAAAAATACAGTTTTATATAGGTTGTCTTAAAACCTACTGAGTTCTAGTAAATGGTTCCAATCATAGTCATGCACAGCCATCAGTGGATAATATCAGTGACACATTGGACTTTTTTGTCCAACCAAAGTTAAAAATGTATAAATCTACCATACAGTGAGGAGCAGTACCAATGTCACTTTTATTACCTGACAATCTGAACGGTTGAGGTACTACTGAA
The DNA here is from genome assembly GCF_033978795.1 of Nerophis ophidion. Taxonomy (NCBI): domain Eukaryota; kingdom Metazoa; phylum Chordata; class Actinopteri; order Syngnathiformes; family Syngnathidae; genus Nerophis; species Nerophis ophidion. The sequence goes on from NC_084623.1 coordinate 48,524,193, forward strand.
GGCCTGGACAATTACTCAGGGGAATTGCACTATGACAGAAATCAAACTTTACAGTGACATGGCTCTGTGGCGCAATGGACAGCGCATTGGACTTCTAGACAGAATAATTACGAAAAGATATTCAAAGGTTGTGGGTTCGAGTCCCACCAGAGTCAGTTTTTTTTACCTTCACACAGGGCCTTGCATGATAGTCATGCATAGCATTCAGTAGATCATCTCAGTGGCATTTTGGACTTCTTTATTTCATCAAAGTTGAAAATGTCGCAAGTCTACAGTACCTACCAAAGCTGAGTTCATTAGAATGGCACCATGATAGCAATGAAAAAATTAGAGACTTGCCTCTGTGGCACAATGGACAGAGCATTGGACTTTCAGACAGAAGACTTAAAAAATGATATTTGAAGGTTGTGGGTTTGAGGCCTGCCGGAATCTGTCCTTTTACCTTCACACAAGGGCCTTGTCCTAAATCTGTCATGTTTTCTGATAAACAGAGGAACTGAAGTACAAAAGGCAAAGAAATGCAGTTCTTTACAGGCAGTCCAAAAACCCTACTGAGTTCAAGTAAATGGAGCCATTATAGTCATGCATAGCCATCAGTAGATAATCTCAGTGGCATTTTGGACTTCTTTATCTACAGTACCTACCAAAAGCTGAGATCCTTAGAATGGCACCATGACAGAAATTAAATATATTGTTCATATGACTCTGTGGCGCAATGGACAGCGCATTGGACTTCTAGACGAATGACTTAGAATAAGATATTCAAAGGTTGTGGGTTTGAGTCCCACCAGAGTCGGTGTTTTTACCTTCACACAAGGGCTTGTCCTAAATCCGTTATATTTTCTGAGAAACAGAAGAACTGAACTACAAAAGGAGAACAACCCTACTGAGTTCAAGTAAATGATGCCATGATAGTCATGCACAGCCATCAGTAGATATTATCAGTGGCATTTTGGACTTCTTAGTCTTATCAAAGTTGAAAATGTCACAAATCTACCATACAGTGTGGAGCTCTACCAATGTCACTTTCATTACCTGACAATCTGAGAAATGGAACTGGAACTACTGGGATCAGCGGAATTGCACCATGATCGCTTTGAATGTGAACTGAGCACAAGGCTCTGTGGCGCAATGGACAGCGCATTGGACGTCTAGACTGAAAACATGAATAAAGATATTCAAAGGTTGTGGGTTCGAGTCGCACCAGAGTAGGTGATTTTTACCTTCACACGGGGCCAAGTCTGTTATGTTTTCAGATAAACCGAAAAACTGAACTACAAAACACAAAAAATACAGTTTTTTATAGGCTGTCTAAAAACCGTACTGAGTTCAAGTAAATGGCGCCCTTGATAGTCTTGCATAGCCATCAGTAGATACTATCAGTTGCATATTGAACTTTCTTTGTCCAACCAAAGCTGAAAATGTCGCAAATCTACCATACAGTGTGGAGCTTTACCAATGTCACTTTCATTACCTGACAATCTGAGAAATGGAACTGGAACTACTGGGATCAGCGGAATTGCACAGTGATCGCTTTGAATGTGAGATAAAGACAAGGCTCTGTGGCGCAATGGACAGCGCATTGGACTTTTAGACTGAAAACATAAATCAAGATATTCAAAGGTTGTGGGTTCGAGTCCCACCAGTGTAGGTGTTTTTACCTTCACACAAGGGATTGTCCTAAATCCGTTATATTTTCTGAGAAACAGAAGAACTGAACTACAAAAGGAGAACAACCCTACTGAGTTCAAGTAAATGACGCCATGATAGTCATGCACAGCCATCAGTAGATATTATCAGTGGCATTTTGGACTTCTTTGTCTTATCAAAGTTGAAAATGTCACAAATCTACCATACAGTGTGGAGCTCTACCAATGTCACTTTCATTACCTGACAATCTGAGAAATGGAACTGGAACTACTGGGATCAGCGGAATTGCACCATGATCGCTTTGAATCTGAATTGAGCACAAGGCTCTGTGGCGCAATGGACAGCGCATTGGACTTCTAGACTGAAAACATGAATAAAGATATTCAAAGGTTGTGGGTTCGAGTCCCACCAGAGTCGGTGATTTTTACCTTTACACAGGGCCAAGTCTGTTATGTTTTCAGATAAACCGAAAAACTGAACTACAAAACACAAAAAATACAGTTTTTTATAGGTTGTCTAAAAACCGTACTGAGTTCAAGTAAATGGCGCCCTTGATAGTCTTGCATAGCCATCAGTAGATACTATCAGTTGCATATTGAACTTTCTTTGTCCAACCAAAGCTGAAAATGTCGCAAATCTACCATACAGTGTGGAGCTCTACCAATGTCACTTTCATTACCTGACAATTTGAACAATTGAGGTACTACAGGACAATTACTCATTAGAATGGCACCATGATAGCAATGAAAAAATTAGAGACTTGCCTCTGTGGCACAATGGACAGAGCATTGGACTTTTAGACAGAAGACTTAAAAAAAGATATTTGAAGGTTGTAGGTTTGCAGCCTGCCAGACTCTGTGCATTTACCTTCACACAAGGACCATGTCCTAAATCTGTCATGTTTTCTGATAAACAGAAGAACTGAACTACAAAAGGCAAAGAAATGCATTTCTTTACAGGCAGTCCAAAAACCCGACTGAGTTCAAGTAAATGGAGCCATTATAGTCATGCATAGCCATCAGTAGATAATCTCAGTGCCATTTTGGACTTCTTTATCTACAGTACCTACCAAAATCTGAGATCCTTAGAATGGCACCATGACAGAAATTACATATGGTGTTGATATGGCTCTGTGGCGCAATGGACAGCGCGTTGGACTTCTAGATGAATGACTTAGAACAAGATGTTCAAAGGTTGTGGGTTCGATTCCCACCAGAGTCGGTGGTTTTACCTATACACAAGGGCTTGTTCTAAATCCGTTATATTTTCTGAGAAACAGAAGAACTGAACTACGAAAGGAGAACAACCCTACTGAGTTCAAGTAAATGGCGCCATGATAGTCATGCACAGCCATCAGTAGATATTATCAGTGGCATTTTGGACTTCTTTGTCCTATCAAAGTTGAAAATGTCACAAATCTACCATACAGTGTGGAGCTCTACCAATGTCACTTTCATTACCTGACAATCTGAAAAATGGAAATGGGACTACTGGGATCAGCGGAATTGCACAGTGATCGCTTTAATGTGAGCTAAAGCCAGGGCTCTGTGGCGCAATGGACAGCACATTGGACTTCTAGACTGAAAACTTAAATAAAGATGTTCAAAGGTTGTGGGTTCGAGTCCCACCAGAGTCGGGGATTTTTGCCTTCACGCAGGGCCAAGTCCCAAGTCTGTTATGTTTTCAGATAAACCGAAAAACTGAACTACAAAACAAAAAATACAGTTTTATATAGGTTGTCTTAAAACTTACTGAGTTCTAGTAAATGGTTCCAATCATAGTCATGCACAGCCATCAGTGGATAATATCAGTGACACATTGGACTTTTTTGTCCAACCAAAGTTAAAAATGTTGCAAATCTAAAAAAACAGTGAGGAGCAGTACCAATGTCACTTTTATTACCTGACAATCTGAACAGTTGAGGTACTACTGAAGGCCTGGACAATTACTCAGGAGAATTGCACGATGACAGAAATCAAACATTAGAGTGACAAGGCTCTGTGGCGCAATGGACAGCGCATTGGACTTCTAGACAGAACAATTACGAAAAGATATTCAAAGGTTGTAGGTTTGAGTCGCACCAGAGTAATTTTTTTTTTTTTACCTTCACACAGGGCCTTGCATGATAGTCATGCAAAGCATTCAGTAGATCATCTCAGTGGCATTTTGGACTTCTTTATTTTATCAAAGTTGAAAATGTCGCAAATCTACAGTACCTACCAAAGCTCAGTTCATTAGAATGGCACCATGACAGCAATGAAAAAAATTAGAGACTTGCCTCTGTGGCACAATGGACAGAGCATTGGACTTTTAGACAGAAGACTTAAAAAATGATATTTGAAGGTTGCGGGTTTGAGGCCTGCTAGTCTCTGTGCATTTACCTTCACACAAGGGCCCTGTCTTAAATCTGTCATGTTTTCTGATAAACAGAATCACTGAACTACAAAAGGTAAAGAAATGCGGTTCTTTACAGGCAGTCCAAAAACCCTACTGAGTTCAAGTAAATGGAGCCATTATAGTCATGCATAGCCATCAGTAGATAATCTCAGTGGCATTTTGGACTTCTTTATTTTGTCAAAGTTGAAAATGTCGCAAATCTACAGTATCTACCAAAGCTGAGATCCTAAGAATGGCACCATGACAGAAATTAAATTAATTATCAATATGGCTCTGTGGCGCAATGGACTTCTAGACAAATGACTTAGAACAAGATATTCAAAGGTTGTGGGTTCGAGTCCCACCAGAGTCGGTGTTTTTACCTTCACACAAGGGCTTGTCTTAAACCCGTTATATTTTCTGAGAAACAGAAGAACTAAACTACAAAAGGAGAACAACCCTACTTAATTCAAGTAAATGGCGCCATGATAGTCATGCACAGCCATCAGTAGATATTATCAGTGGCATTTTGGACTTCTTTGTCTTATCAAAGTTGAAAATGTCACAAATCTACCATACAGTGTGGAGCTCTACCAATGTCACTTTCATTACCTGACAATCTGAGAAATGGAACTGGAACTACTGGGATCAGCGGAATTGCACAGTGATCGCTTTGAATGTGAGATAAAGACAAGACTCTGTGGCGCAATGGACAGCGCATTGGACTTCTAGACTGAAAACATAAATAAAGATATTCAAAGGTTGTGGGTTCGTGTCCCACCAGAGTCGGTGTTTTTACCTTCACACAAGGGCTTGTTCTAAATCTGTTATATTTTCTGAGAAACAGAAGAACTGAACTACAAAAGGAGTATAACCCTACTGAGTTCAAGTATATGGCGCCATGAAAGTCATGCACAGCCATCAGTAGATATTATCAGTGGCATTTAGGACTTCTTTGTCTTATCAAAGTTGAAAATGTCACAAATCTGCCATACAGTGTGGAGCTCTACCAATGTCACTTTCATTACCTGACAATCTGAGAAAAGGAAATGGAACTACTGGGATCAGCGGAATTGCACCGTGATCGCTTTGAATGTGAGATAAAGACAAGGCTCTGTGGCGCAATGGACAGCGCATTGGACTTCTAGACTGAAAACATAAATAAAGATATTCAAAGGTTGTGGGTTCGAGTCCCACCAGAGTCGGGGATTTTTTCCTTCACACAGGGCCAAGTCCCAAGTCTGTTATGTTTTCAGATAAACCGAAAAACTGAACTACAAAACACAAAAAATACAGTTTTATATAGGTTGTCTTAAAACCTACTGAGTTCTAGTAAATGGTTCCAATCATAGTCATGCACAGCCATCAGTGGATAATATCAGTGACACATTGGACTTTTTTGTCCAACCAAAGTTAAAAATGTTGCAAATCTAAAAAAAACAGTGAGGAGCAGTACCAATGTCACTTTTATTACCTGACAATCTGAACGGTTGAGGTACTACTGAAGGCCTGGACAATTACTCAGGAGAATTGCACGATGACAGAAATCAAACATTAGAGTGACAAGGCTCTGTGGCGCAATGGACAGCGCATTGGACTTCTAGACAGAACAATTACGAAAAGATATTCAAAGGTTGTGGGTTCGAGTCCCACCAGAGTCATTTTTTTTTTTTACCTTTACACAGGGCCTTGCATGATAGTCATGCAAAGCATTGAGTAGATCATCTCAGTGGCATTTTGGACTTCTTTATTTTATCAAAGTTGAAAATGTCGCAAATCTACAGTACCTACCAAAGCTGAGTTCATTAGAATCGCACCATGACAGCAATGAAAAAAATTAGAGACTTGCCTCTGTGGCACAATGGACAGATCATTGGACTTTTAGACAGAAGACTTAAAAAATGATATTTGAAGGTTGCAGGTTTGAGGCCTGCCAGTCTCTGTGCATTTACCTTCACACAAGGGCCCTGTCTTAAATCTGTCATGTTTTCTGATAAACAGAATAACTGAACTACAAAAGGCAAAGAAATGCGGTTCTTTACAGGCAGTCCAAAAACCCTACTGAGTTCAAGTAAATGGAGCCATTATAGTCTTGCATAGCCATCAGTAAATAATCTCAGTGGCATTTTGGACTTCTTTATTTTGTCAAAGTTGAAAATGTCGCAAATCTACAGTATCTACCAAAGCTGAGATCCTAAGAATGGCACCATGACAGAAATTAAATTAATTATCTATATGGCTCTGTGGCGCAATGGACAGCGCATTGGCCTTCTAGACAAATGACTTAGAACAAGATATTCAAAGGTTGTGGGTTCGATTCCCACTAGAGTCAGTCTATTTACCTTCACACAAGGGCTTGTCTTAAATCCGTTATATTTTCTGAGAAACAGAAGAACTGAACTACAAAAGGAGAACAACCCTACTGAGTTCAAGTAAATGGCGCCATGATAGTCATTCACAGCCGTCAGTAGATATTATCAGTGGCATTTTGGACTTCTTTGTCTTATCAAAGTTGAAAATGTCACAAATCTACCATACAGTGTGGAACTCTACCAATGTCACTTTCATTACCTGACAATCTGAGAAATGGAACTGGAACTACTGGGATCAGCGGAATTGCACCGTGATCGCTTTGAATGTGAACAGAGGACAAGGCTCTGTGGCGCAATGGACAGCGCATTGGACTTCTAGACTGAAAACATAAATAAACATATTCAAAGGTTGTGGGTTCGAGTCCCACCAGAGTCAGTGTTTTTATCTTCACTCGAGGGCTTGTCCTAAGTCCGTTATATTTTCTGAAAAACAGAAGAACTGAACTACAAAAGGAGAACAACCCTACTGAGTTCAAGTATATGATGCCATGATAGTCATGCACAGCCATCAGTAGATATTATCAGTGGCATTTTGGACTTCTTTGTCCTATCAAAGTTGAACATTTCACAAATCTACCATACAGTGTGGAGCTCTACCAATGTCACTTTCATTACCTGACAATCTGAGAAATGGAAAAGGAACTACTGGGATCAGCGGAATTGCACCTTGATCGCTTTGAATGTGAGATAAAGACAAGGCTCTGTGGCGCAATGGACAGCGCATTGGACTTCTAGGCTGAAAACATAAATGAAGATATTCAAAGGTTGTGGGTTCGAGTCCCACCAGAGTCGGGGATTTTTGCCTTCACAAAGGGCCAAGTCCCAAGTCTGTTATGTTTTCAGATAAACCGAAAAACTGAACTACAAAACACAAAAAATAGTTTTATATAGGTTGTCTAAAAACCTACTGAGTTCTAGTAAATGGTGCCATTCATAGTCATGCACAGCCATCAGTGGATAATATCAGTGACATATTGGACTTTTTTGTCCAACCAAGGTCAAAAAGGTTGCAAATCTACCACACAGTGAGGAGCAGTACCAATGTCACTTTTATTACCTGACAATCTGAACGGTTGAGGTACTATTGAAGGCCTGGACAATTACTCAGGGGAATTGCACTATGCCAGAAATCAAACTGTATAGTAACATGGCTCTGTGGCCCAATGGACAGTGCATTGGACTTCTAGACAGAACAATTACAAAAAGATATTAAAATGTTGTGGGTTCGAGTCTCACCAGAGTTAAGTTTTCTTTTACCTTCACACAGGGCCTTGCATGGTAGTCATGCAAAGCATTCAGTAGATCATCTCAGTGGCATTTTGGACTTCTTTATTTTTATCAAAGTTGAAAATGTCGCAAGTCTACAGTACCTACCAAAGCTGAGTTCATTAGAATGGCACCATGACAGCAATGAAAAAAATTAGAGACTTCCCTCTGTGGCACAATGGACAGAGCATTGGACTTTTAGACAGAAGACTTAAAAAAAGATATTTGAAGGTTGCGGGTTTGAGGCCTGCCGGAATCTGTGCTTTTACTTTCACACAGATAAACCGAAAAACTGAACTACAAAACACAAAAAATACAGTTTTATATAGGTTGTCTTAAAACCTACTGAGTTCTAGTAAATGGTTCCAATCATAGTCATGCACAGCCATCAGTGGATAATATCAGTGACACATTGGACTTTTTTGTCCAACCAAAGTTAAAAATGTTGCAAATCTACCAGACAGCGAGGAGCAGTACCAATGTCACTTTTATTACCTGACAATTTGAACGGTTGAGGTACTATTGAAGGCCTGGACAATTACTCAGGGGAATTGCACTATGCCAGAAATCAAACTGTATAGTAACATGGCTCTGTGGCCCAATGGACAGTGCATTGGACTTCTAGACAGAACAATTACAAAAAGATATTAAAATGTTGTGGGTTCGAGTCTCACCAGAGTTAAGTTTTCTTTTACCTTCACACAGGGCCTTGCATGGTAGTCATGCAAAGCATTCAGTAGATCATCTCAGTGGCATTTTGGACTTCTTTATTTTTATCAAAGTTGAAAATGTCGCAAGTCTACAGTACCTACCAAAGCTGAGTTCATTAGAATGGCACCATGACAGCAATGAAAAAAATTAGAGACTTCCCTCTGTGGCACAATGGACAGAGCATTGGACTTTTAGACAGAAGACTTAAAAAAAGATATTTGAAGGTTGCGGGTTTGAGGCCTGCCGGAATCTGTGCTTTTACTTTCACACAGATAAACCGAAAAACTGAACTACAAAACACAAAAAATACAGTTTTATATAGGTTGTCTTAAAACCTACTGAGTTCTAGTAAATGGTTCCAATCATAGTCATGCACAGCCATCAGTGGATAATATCAGTGACACATTGGACTTTTTTGTCCAACCAAAGTTAAAAATGTTGCAAATCTACCAGACAGCGAGGAGCAGTACCAATGTCACTTTTATTACCTGACAATTTGAACGGTTGAGGTACTACTGAAGGCCTGGACAATTACTCAGGGGGAATTGCACTATGTCATAAATCAAACTGCAGATTGAAGTGGCTCTGTGGCGCAATGGACAGCGCATTGGACTTCTAGACAGAACAATTACAAAAAGATATTCAAAGGTTGTGGGTTCGAGTCCCACCAGAGTCGTTACTTTTTTACCTTCACACAGGGCCTTGCATGATAGTCATGCATAGCATTCAGTAGATCATCTCAGTGGCATTTTGGACTTCTTTATTTAATCAAAGTTGAAAATGTCCCAAATCTACAGTACCTACCAAAGCTGAGTTCATTAGAATGGCACCATGATAGCAATTTAAAAAATTTGAGACTTGCCTCTGTGGCACAATGGACAGATCATTGGACTTTCAGACAGAAGACTTAAAAAATGATATTTGAAGGTTGCGGGTTTGAGGCCTGCCAGAATCTGTGCTTTTACCTTCACACAAGGGCCTTGTCCTAAATCTGTCATGTTTTCTGATAAACACAGGAACTGAACTACAAAAGGCAAAGAAATGCAGTTCTTTACAGGCAGTCCAAAAACCCTACTGAGTTCAAGTAAATGGAGCCATTACAGTCATGCATAGCCATCAGTCGATAATCTCAGTGGCATTTTGGACTTCTTTATCTACAGTACCTACCAAAAGCTGAAATCCTTAGAACGGCACCATGACAGAAATTAAATATGTTGTTGATGTGGCTCTGTGGCGCAATGGACAGCGCATTAGACTTCTAGACAAATGACTTAGAACAAGGTATTCAAAGGTTGTGGGTTCGAGTCCCGCCAGAGTCTGTGTTTTTACCTTCACACAAGGGCTTGTCCTAAATCCGTTATATTTTCTGAGAAACAGAAGAACTGAACTACAAAAGGAGAACAACCCCACTGAGTTCAAGTAAATGGCACCATGATAGTCATGCACAGCCATCAGTAGATATTATCAGTGGCATTTTGGACTTCTTTGTCTTATCAAAGTTGAAAATGTCACAAATCTACCATACAGTGTGGAGCTCTACCAATGTCACTTTCATTACCTGACAATCTGAGAAAAGGAAATGGAACTACTGGGATCAGCGGAATTGCCCCGTGATCGCTTTGAATGTGAGACAAAGACAAGGCTCTGTGGCGCAATGGACATAGCATTGGACTTCTAGACTGAAAACATAAATAAAGATATTCAAAGGTTGTGTGTACGAGTCCCACCAGAGCCGGGATTTTTACCTTCACACAGGGCCAAGTCCCAAGTCTGTTATATTTTCAAATAAACCGAAAAACTGAACTACAAAACACAAAAGATACAGTTTTTTATAGGCTGTCTAAAAACCGTACTGAGTTCAAGTAAATGGCGCCCTTGATAGTCGTGCATAGCCATCAGTAGATACTATGAGTGGCATATTGAACTTTCTTTGTCCAACCAAAGCTGAAAATGTCGCAAATCTACCATACAGTGTGGAGCTCTACCAATGTCACTTTTATTACCTGACAATTTGAACAATTGAGGTACTACAGGACAATTACTCATTAGAATGGCACCATGATAGCAATGAAAAAATTAGAGACTTGCCTCTGTGGCACAATGGACAGAGCATTGGACTTTTAGACAGAAGACTTAAAAAAAGATATTTGAAGGTTGCGGGTTTGAGTCCTGCCGGAATCTGTGCTTTTACCTTCACACAAGGGCCTTGTCCTAAATCTGTTATGTTTTCTGAGGAACAGAAGAACTGAACTACAAAAGGCAAAGAAATGCAGTTCTTTACAGGCAGTCCAAAAACCCTACTGAGTTCAAGTAAATGGAGCCATTATAGTCACGCATAGCCATCAGTAGATAATCTCAGTGGCATTTTGGACTTCTTTATCTACAGTACCTACCAAAAGCTGAGATCCTAAGAATGGCACCATGACAGAAATTAAATATATTGTTGATATGGCTCTGTGGTGCAATGGACAGCGCATTGGACTTCTAGACGAATAACTTAGAACAAGATATTCAAAGGTTGTGGGTTCGAGTCCCACCAGAGTCCGTGTTTTATTTTCACATAAGGGCCTTGTGAGGAGCTCGACCAATGTCACTTTTATTACCTGACAATCTGAACGGTTGAGGTACTACTGAAGGCCTGGACAATTACTCAGGAGAATTGCACCATGACAGAAATCAAACTTTAGAGTGACATGGCTCTGTGGCGCAATGGACAGCGCATTGGACTTCTAGACAGAACAATTACGAAAAGATATTCAAAGGTTGTGGGTTCGAGTCCCACCAGAGTCATTTTTTTTTTTTTACCTTCACACAGGGCTTTCCATGATAGTCATGCATGGCATTCAGTAGATCATCTTAGTGGCATTTTGGACTTTTTTATTTTATCAAAGTTGAAAATGTTGCAAATCTACAGTACCTACCAAAAGCTGAGATCCTAAGAATGGCACCATGACAGAAATTACAGATGTAAGTGATATGGCTCTGTGGCGCAATGAACAGCGCATTGGACTTCTAGACAAATGATTTAGAACAAGATATTCAAAGGTTGTGGTCCCACCAGAGTCGGTGTTTTTACCTTCACACAAGGGCTTGTCTTAAATCCGTTATATTTTCTGAGAAACAGAAGAACTAAACTACAAAAGGAGAACAACCCTACTGAGTTCAAGTAAATGGCGCCATGATAGTCATGCACAGCCATCAGTAGATATTATCAGTGTCATTTTGAACTTCTTTGTCTTATCAAAGTTGAAAATGTCACAAATCTACCATACAGTGTGGAGCTCTACCAATGTCACGTTCATTACCTGACTATCTGAGAAATGGAACTGGAACTACTGGGATCAGCGGAATTGCACAGTGATCGCTTTGAATGTGAGATAAAGACAAGGCTCTGTGGCGCAATGGACAGCGCATTGGACTTCTAGACTGAAAACATAAATAAAGATATTCAAAGGTTGTGGGTTCGAGTCCCACCAGAGTCAGTGTTTTTACCTTCACACAAGGCCTTGTTCTAAATCTGTTATATTTTCTGAGAAACAGAAGAACTGAACTACAAAAGGAGTACAACCCTACTGAGTTCAAGTAAATGGCGCCATGATAGTCATGCACAGCCATCAGTAGATATTATCAGTGGCATTTAGGACTTCTTTGTCTTATCAAAGTTGAAAATGTCACAAATCTACCATACAGTGTGAAGCTCTACCAATGTCACTTTCATTACCTGACAATCTGAGAAAAGGAACTGGAACTACTGGGATCAGCGGAATTGTACCGTGATCGCTTTGAATGTGAATTGAGCACAAGGCTCTGTGGCGCAATGGACAGCGCATTGGACTTCTAGACTGAAAACATAAATAAAGGTATTCAAAGGTTGTGGGTTCGAGTCCCACCAGAGTCGGTGAGTTTTACCTTCACACAGGGCCAAGTCCCAAGTCTATTATATTTTCAGATGAACAGAAAAACTGAACTACAAAACACAAAAAATACAGTTTTTTATAGGCTGTCTAAAAACCGTACTGAGTTCAAGTAAATGGCGCCCTTGATAGTCTTGCATAGCCATCAGTAGATACTATCAGTGGCATATTGAACTTTCTTTGTCCAACCAATGCTGAAAATGTCACAAATCTACCACACAGTGAGGAGCTCTACCAATGTCACTTTTATTACCTGACAATCTGAACGGTTGAGGTACCACTGCAGACCTGGACAAGTACTCAGGGGACTGGCACCATAACAGAAATCAACATTTTTGGTGACATGGCTCTGTGGCGCAACGGACAGCGCGTTGGACTTCTAGACAGAACACTTAAGAAAAGATATTCAAAGGTTGTGGGTTCGAGTCCCACCAGAGTCGTTTTTTTTTTACCTTCACACAGGGCCTTGTCTTAAATCTGCTATGTTTTTTGATAAAAAGAAGAACTGTACTACAAAAGGCAAAAAAAAAAATGCAGTTCTATAAAGGCAGTCTAAAAACTCTACTTAGTTCAAGTAAATGGTGCCGTTGATAGTAATGCATAGCGATCAGTTGATGCTATTAGTGGCATATCGGACTTTCTTTGTCCAACCAAAGTTGAAAATATCGCAAATCTGCCAGTGTGGAGCTCTACAAATGTCACTTTAATTACCTGATAATCTGAATGGTTGAGCCACGACTGGAACTGGATCTACTGAGGTCAGTGGCAAATTGGACTTGTAGGTCCAACCAAACTTGAAACTGTAGCTAATCTACCATATAGAGTGGAGATATACCAAAGTCCATCCATCCATCCATTTCCTACCGTTTATTCCCTTAGGGGTCGCGGGGGGCGGTGGTGCCTATTTCAGCTACAACCGGGCGGAGGGTGTGGTACACCCTGGACAAGTCGCCACCTCATCGCAGGGCTCTACCAAAGTCACTTTCCATTACCTGACAATCTGAATGATTGGGAAACTACTGGAAATGGAACTACTGGGATCAGCGGAATGGCACCATGATCGCTATGAATGTGAGTGAATGTCAAGGCTCTGTGTTGCAATGGACAGCGCATTGGACTTCTGGACAGAAGACTTAAGAAAAGATAATCAGAGGTTGTGGGTTTGACTCCCTACCAGAGTCGGTGTTTTTACCTTCACACAGGGCCTTGTCCTAAATCTGTTATGTTTTATGATAAACAGAAGAACTGAACTACAAAAGGCAAAATGTGTTTTTTCACAGGCAGTCCAAAAACCCAACAGAGTTCAGGTAAATGGCGCCATGATAGTCATGTATAGCATTCAGTAGGTAATCTCAGTGACTTCTTTGTTCTACCAAAGTTGAAACTGTAGCTAATCTACCAGACAGACTATGTCTCCCAGCTAGCCTGGGAACGCCTCAGGGACCCCCGGGAGAAGCTCGACGAAGTGGCTGGGCAGAAGGAAGTCTGGGCTTCTCTGCTTAGACTTCAACCCCAACGACCCAGGCCTCGGATAAGCGGAAGAAGATGGATGTAATGAACGAACATTTAACCACGACATATAAGACTCCAAAAAAAAAAAGGACATTTCAAGTGAAATCCAAAAATGCCTGTCAAAACATCCATCCATCCATCATCTTCCGCTTATCCGAGGTCGGGTCGCGGGGGCAACAGCCTAAGCAGGGAAACCCAGACTTCCCTCTCCCCAGCCACTTCGTCTAGCTCTTCCCGGGGGATCCCGAGGCGTTCCCAGGCCAGCCGGGAGACATAGTCTTCCCAACGTGTCCTGGGTCTTCCCCGTGGCCTCCTACCGGTTGGACGTGCCCTAAACACCTCCCTAGGGAGGCGTTCGGGTGGCATCCTGACCAGATGCCGGAACCACCTCATCTGGCTCCTCTCGGTGTGAAGGAGCAGCGGCGTTACTTTGAGTTCCTCCCGGATGGCAGAGCTTCTCACCCTATCTCTAAGGGAGAGCCCCGCCACCCGGCGGAGGAAACTCATTTCGGCCGCTTGTACCCGTGATCTTATCCTTTCGGTCATGACCAAAAGCTCATGACCATAGGTGAGGATGGGAACGTGGATCGACCGGTAAATTGAGAGCTTTGCCTTCCGGCTCAGCTCCTTCTTCACCACAACGGATCGGTACAACGTCCGCATTACTGAAGACGCCGCACCGATCCGCCTGTCGATCTCACGATCCACTCTTCCCCCACTCGTGAACAAGACTCCTAGGTATTTGAACTCCTCCACTTGGGGCAGGGTCTCCTGGGTCTCTGACCAAGTGTATGTCAAAACATACACTTGGGCAATTAACCAAGACATCACACACTCCATCATCCAGCTCACCGTTACATCAGCTTCCTTCTAAAGACTAACACACACACACACACGTCACGTGTTCGAGTTTCTGCGATGTGTCAGCGCACGTTTTTGCGGGGGCTCCCCTGTGTTTGTCTTCCAGTGTTTATGTTGCGCTCTGTTTACCTTCAGTTCCTGGGAGGCACAGCTCGTTAAGAAGCAGACGAGGGTAAACTATTGCAAGCAGGTGATGAGCCTCGGAGGCACAAACCATAAAACTGAATGTGTTACTTTAAAGCATCTGTGAGTCCATCATCTGCCTGTTCTATTTGTGTCTTATTCTGGCTTTCAAAAAAGGACCACCATCAGTTTGTTACCTCTCTGGCAAAATGTAGTCAATCTTTATCAGTGCACTACGTTTCCTCGTTTTTTTTTATCCCCGCAGTAGACATTCAACCCAGGGTCAAGATTGTCTACTTTACAACGTCATGATGTCTCAGCCGATGAATCATTCCTCAAGTTTGATTCAGTTACGTGCTTCATGGAAGATAAATACACATGAAGATGTTTTTACAGCCCCTATGGAACTTTTCTCTTAGCTTTTCTTCAGCTCACTTTAACTGACTTTGGCACACAGCGTCCCTTTTTTTTTGATTGTTAGAATGCCTGATGTCCCGGCAGCTTTTTTAGAAAGTTCCGGCAAATGTTAGTGGCGTGTATATATATATATATATATATATATATATATATATATATATATATATATATATATATATATATATCGATCATCTCCCGCTTATCCGAGGTCGGGTCGCGGGGGCAACAGCCTAAGCAAGGAAACCCAGACTTCCCTCTCCCCAGCCACTTTGTTTAGCTCTTACCGGGGGATCCCGAGGCGTTCCCAGGCCAGCCGGGAGACATAGTCTTCCCAACGTGTCCTGGGTCTTCCCCGTGGCCTCCTACCGTGTCCTAAACACCTCCTTAGGGAGGCGTTCGGGTGGCATCCTGACCAGATGCCCGAACCACCTCATCTGGCTCCTCTCGATGTTGAGGAGCAGCGGCTTTACTTTGAGTTCATCCCGGATGGCAGAGCTTCTCACCCTATCTCTAAGGGAGAGCCCCGCCTCCCGGCGGAGGAAACTCATTTTGGCCGCTTGTACCAGCGATCTTGTCCTTTCGGTCATGACCCAAAGCTCATGACCATAGGTGAGGATGGGAACGTAGATCGACCGGTAAATTGAGAGCTTTGCCTTCCGGCTCAGCTCCTTCTTCACCACAACGGATCGATACAACGGATCGATACAACGTCCGCATAACTGAAGACGCCGCACCGATCCGCCTGTCGATCTCACGATCCACTCTTCCCTCACTCGTGAACAAGACTCCAAGGTACTTGAACTCCTCCACTTGGGGCAGGGTCTCCTCCCCAACCCGGAGATGGCACTCCACCCTTTTCCGGGCGAGAACCATGGACTCGGACTTGGAGGTGCTGATTCTCATTCCGGTCGCTTCACACTCAGCTGCAAACCGATCCAGTGATCCCATGTAACCTCAACCCAAAAAAAGCACAGGATTTAAAAAAAATTGGAAAATGAATATTGATGTTTTACTCTTTTTATGTCAGACTCACCTAAAAGAAAGCACTAGATGGCAGACATATTCAGAACTCATTGTCAAATTACTTCACTGTTTAATTAATAGGAACGTATTTTTTGGACTACAAACCCCGTTTCCATATGATTTGGGAAATTGTGTTGGATGTAAATATAAACGGAATACAATGATTTGCAAATCCTTTTCAACCCATATTCAATTGAATGCACTACAAAGACAATATATTTGATGTTCAAACTCATAAACTTTATTTTTTTTTGCAAATAATAATTAACTTAGAATTTCATGGCTGCAACACGTGCCAAAGTAGTTGGGAAAGGGCATGTTCACCACTGTGTTACATCACCTTTTCTTTTAACAACACTCAATATACGTTTGGGAACTGAGGAAATTAATTGTTGAAGCTTTGAAAGTGGAATTCTTTATCATTCTTGTTTTATGTACAGCTTTAGTCGTTCAACAGTCCGGGGTCTCCGGATGGGAGACACAGATTCATGGTTCTTCATGCTATTCCTGCTGATTCTAAAGATATGTTTTGAGTTTGGTTGAATTTGTGCGATTGTGACATTATGACATACTGATACCATGAATTGATTAACGTGGACCCCGACTTAAACAAGTTGAAAAACTTATTGCGGTGTTACCATTTAGTGGTCAAGTGTACGGAATATGTACTGTACTGTGCAAACTACTAATAAAAGTTTCAATAATCAATCAATCACAGACGAGTCATTAACCAAAGTCTACTTCAGCCCTATGTAACTTGCGGCCCACGGGCCACACTTGGCCCACCAAAGCTTTTAATTTGGCCTGCCCAACAACACCCAAACAGGCTCGATGAAACCATTCAAAACAGGGTTCCTCATGTATGCAGAAACCCCGCCACCTGGCAGGGGGTACCAGCAAAGCACATGTGTCACAATGAAGCAGCAGAGGGTGAGTAGTGAACAGACAAGTCATTGTTTTTGTCTGCTCGAGAAAAACAAACTAACCTTTTAAGACAGGTTGAGTTTAATCTCCATAATAATACAATGATGAACTATTATGATTTGTATTTCCATGGATAATAATTCTATGTAAATCAGATAATCTCCACTTTAAAGGGAAACTTGACATACGTGTAGTCATATTTAAGTAAATATTGACATTTATAGGATTTAAATTCAGATTCTAGCCACATTATATTACATTTGCTGGCTTTTTTTCCCAGACACAACCAACCTATTTGGGGAGGTCTGTCAAAATATGTAATAGATGTGTAAATTCCATCTATAAGAAGTCCCAAACCTAATGAAGGTTATTACATAATTCAAATAAAAAGCTGGTAATGTCTTACCTGCAAGCACACTGCGTGTTATGGCCTCAGTGTGCTCAGCCAGCAGATCGATCTCAGCTATGGCAGCCAGGGAGAGATAACTGGACATGTTCCTGCTCAGCTCTCGGTTGCCTCCATGCAGAAAGCGCACCGCCACCGGGACGGCCAGCGCCATGATTGACGGACAGCTGTAATTCTGTGGGAATGAGAGAGGAGGACGTAAGAAGCTGGCCAAGAACTTGACAAAAACATACTAACTTCATGGGGGCTTGAACAACAACATAGGGATTATATGATCTTAATAGATACAATTGGGGCTTCTGATTTGCAGCAAACTTTTTTAACTGTCCATGGCACATCCTAAAATGACTAATAAATAAATAATAAAAGAGCACACAGGTGTACAATATTGAGAAAAAAGTTTAAATGTTGATAAATATATATATATACATATATTATACAGTATATATATATATATCATCTTTTATATATATATATATCATCACACACACACATACATATATATATCCAGCCATCCATCCATTTTCTACCGCTTATTCCCTTTCGGGGTCGCGGAGGGCGCTGGCGCCTATCTCAGCTAAAATCGGGCGGAAGGCAGGGTACACCCTGGACAAGTCGCCACCTCATCGCAGGGCCAACACAGATAGACAGACAACATTCACACACTAGGGCCAATTTTTTAGTGTTGCCAATTAATCAATCCCCAGGTGCATGTCTTTGGAAGTGGGAGGAAGCCGGAGTACCCAGAGGGAACCCACGCATTCACGGGGAGAACATGCAAACTCCACACAGAAAGATCCCGAGCCTGGATTTGAACCCAGGACTGCAGGAACTTCGTATTGTGAGGCAGACGCACTAACCCCTCTGTCACCGTGAAGCCCATATATATATATATATATATATATATATATATATATATATATATATATATATATATATATATATATATATATATATATATATATATATATATATATATATATATATATATATATATATATATATATATATATGTATATATATATATATATATATATATATATATATATATATATATATAAAAATAGATATAGAGATAGATATGTGATGAGGTGGCGACTTGTCCAGGGTGTACACCGCCTACCGCCCGACAAGCGGTAGAGAATGGATGGATATATATATATATATATATATATATATATATATGTATATAGGGTTTTTCTTGCCCTGATGTGGGATCTTAGCCAAGAATGTCCATGGGGCTTTTGCAGTCCTTTGAGACGTTTGTGATTAAGTTTTTTCAAGGATTAAAACAACTATATATATATATATATATATATATATATATATGTAAATAGATATAGAGATAGATATGTGATGAGGTGGCGACTTGTCCAGGGTGTACACCGCCTACCGCCCGACCAGCGGTAGAGAATGGATGGATATATATATATATATATATATATATATATATATATATATATATATATATATATGTATATATACACACATATATATATATATATATATATATATATATATATATATATATATATATGTATATAGGGTTTTTCTTGCCCTGATGTGGGATCTTAGCCAAGAATGTCCATGGGGCTTTTGCAGTCCTTTGAGACGTTTGTGATTAAGTTTTTTCAAGGATTAAAACAACTATATATATATATATATATATATATATATATATATGTAAATAGATATAGAGACAGATATGTGATGAGGTGGCGACTTGTCCAGGGTGTACCCCGCCTACCGCCCGACAAGCGGTAGAGAATGGATGGATATATATATATATATATATATATATATATATATATATATATATATATGTATATATACACACATATATATATGTATATATATATATATATATATATATATATATATATATATATATATATATATATATATATATATATATATATATATATATATATATATATATATATATATGTATATAGGGTTTTTCTTGCCCTGATGTGGGATCTTAGCCAAGAATGTCCATGGGGCTTTTGCAGTCCTTTGAGACGTTTGTGATTAAGTTTTTTCAAGGATTAAAACAACTATATATATATATATATATATATATATATATATATATATATATATGTATATATATATAATGTTCATTTATACAGCCCTTAATCACAAGTGTCTCAAAGGGCTGCAAAAGCCACAATATATATAAATATATATATATATATATATATATATATATATAATGAATACAACCATTGATAAAAAAAGACCATGAATGGATTAAAGATACATTTCCCATATCAGATAACAGCAGGAGAAAGATTTGACATGTAACAGCGCCCTCCACTGGACATACTGATAGTCATTGTGCTTTTCCTGGTAAGATTAAATTTAACAAGATGCTGAAATGGGATATGTATGTATATTTAAATACACATTTATTACAGTTAAAATTAGATCAGCTACCAATCAGTATTAGCAGTTTTTTGGTGAAAACATATGTGATTGTCATTGAATTGATTAACGTACACTCTGACTTAAACAGGTTGAAAACTTATTCAAGTGTTACCATTTATTGGTCAATTGTACAAAATATGTACTGTACTGTGCAATCTACCAATAACAGTTTAAATCAATCAGTCAATCAATCAATTAATCAATACTTTTAAATGACCTCTGGCTGACACTGTATAAATTTTTAGTCCGTCCATCCATCCATCCATTTCTACCGCTTATTCCCTTTCGGGGTCGCGGGGGGCACTGGCGCCTATCTCAGCTACAATCGGGCGGAAGGCGGGGTACACCCTGGACAAGTCGCCACCTCATCGCAGCTAATTATGTGTCTTCATACACAGTGTGAAGACGCTCCCATAAGTTAATAATAACCACCTTATGGCAAACAAACTGCATTTCTGAGTATCTTAAGTACAATTATCACTGGAAGACGAGAACGAGGGCGGACCAATCCATACATCGGTGGTCTCGATACCATAAGATCGACATTGGAGTGATGAGGTCAATTTTTTTTTTTTAAACCATTTTTTATTGTAGTTTTGTTAATGTTTACAAATTCGGGGGAATAACACCCTGGACACAGGATGACTTTGAGTTTGAGCGCATTTTTCTGGTTTTGTTATTGTGTACTATTGACTGTATGCAACAAAAGAAAATACAAAATAGCATAAATATTGTGTTATTATTGTTCAACTGTCAAAAGCGCTCACTTTTAAATGAATGAACAAATGTCCAGTTAAAACATGTGATCGGTATTGGTATCGGTATTGGTCACTCGTGGATGATCGGTATCAGAATCGCAGCTTTAAACCCTGATTGGGAGTGTGAATGTTGTCTGTCTATCTGTGTTGCCGCGACCCCAAAAGGGACAAGCCGTAGAAAATGGAGGGATGGATGGTTGATGCTCATATTGCAGCACTTTTCGCTCATACCACTGATGGCCAACAGGTGGTGCTGCAAACGAGCCTTACAGTTGTAGAGTCCTATGAGAAGGATTATGACAATCAGCAAATAACTCCAAATCACCACATGGAGGTTTTTGAAATTAGTTTCACGTGCATTATTTTGAATTTTATTGCATGAATATTAATATCACTGCATGTTATTTATTCTTGATATGTGTGGCTAAAGGGACAAAGTAGAAAATGGATGGATGGATGTGTGGAACCTGCAATGAGGTGGCGACTTGTTCAGGGTGTACACCGCCTTCCGCCCGAATGCGGCTGAGATAGGCTCCAGCCCCCATCCGTGACCCCAGAAGGGAAAAGCGGTAGAAAATGGATGGATGTGTTGAACCTACGCGTGCATTATGTGGAACCTGCAGTCCTGTGTGCATGCCTCTCAGTGGGGGCGACAGAGGAAGGGCAAGATGGCTGTTCAGACATCTTTGAATTCAACCGTGGAGCCAAAGTGAGACGATGAGGACAAAAAGAAAAAAGAGAGACGAGACAGATGGTTGGAGGGGAAAGAAAATGAAAGAAGAAAGTAGCCCGTGCCGTCTGGAGCTGCTGTCAAAGCTTTTATGCTCACTTTCTGTGTGTGTGTGTGTGTGTGTGTGTGTGTGTGTGTGTGTGTGTGTGTGTGTGTGTGTGTGTGTGTGTGTGTGTTTGTGTGTTCTTGTATTTCTGCTCTTCTTGAGACATCTCCGGTGAACAAGTTAGGACCGAAATCATGGTCCCAATACGGAAAACTCTCGCCAAATAACTAGAGTCCGTGAACATTGCTCCAAAGTCAGAATTTTTTCGTTGACTTAATGTGCATACAAAAGTAAACATTGACAGGCGCAAAGGCAGCAATATATGACAAAACAAGATGGCAGCTAAAGAAGGACTTCCCTATTCATCCCCGAAAAAACCCGCCAGGTAAACAGCTGATTTTACGACTTCTGGTGCTGACCCACGACAACCCGAGTCCCACATGTGACCGTAGGATGAACAAATACACTCCGGTACTAAGACTATAGTGGCCATTAACAGCTAGCTTCTACAGCTGGGTTGCCCAAAGTGCGGCTAAGGGGCCATTTGTGTACCGTGACTAGTTTGTCATCAGCCTTAAGCACATTACACACAACAAAAAATGGATAGCTCGGTTGGTAGAGTGGCCGTGCCAGCAACTTGAGGGTTGCAGGTTCGATTCCCGCCTCCGCCATCCTAGTCACTGCCGTTGTGTCCTTGGGCAAGACACTTTACCCACCTGCTCCCGGTGCCACCCACACTGGTTTAAATGTAACTTAGATATTGGGTGTCACTATGTAAAGCGCTTTGAGTCACTAGAGAAAAAGCGCTATATAAATATAATTCACTTCACTTCACTTCATTTGCGCCCCTGGTGGTGAAATCTACCGAAATTAGGACGGTCTCAAAAAGGAGGGATTTTTCAAATTGACTGTTTGTCGGTTTTAAAAGTGCTCCCCTTCTGGTCAACATATGAAATAACAAGTGTGTGTAAAAATTTGAAGTGCTCCCCCTCTGGTCAACATATGTAATTAATTGAAATGCGCCCCCTTTGACCAAAATGTATGAAAAAATATACAAATAAATATGTATATAGAGGCAAACTTTAATACATTGAAGTAAAAAACGAAGATTAAAAAACAATATAAAAAAAATAAAAATAACTAAAAGCAGTCTTTTTTTAACTTATACCAACCGAGCTATACTGGGGCGGTATAGCTCGGTTGGTAGAGCGGCCGTGCCAGCAACTTGAGGGTTGCAGGTTCGATCCCCGCTTCTGCCATCCTACTCACTGCCGTTGTGTCCTTGGGCAAGACACTTCTTAGATATTGGGTTTCACAATGTGAGTCACTTTGAGAAAAGCGCTATATAAATATAATTCACTTCACTAATTCACTTTTCCTCACAATGTGTCCACTTTTTTTAAATGAAAATTGGGATGTGTCACGCCCAGGAGTTCATTTTGGGTTTTTGTCATGTTTGGTTTTGTTTTTGGACTCTCCCGATCCCTGGTTTGGCTCTTCCTTGTTTTATCTTGTTACCATGGTTTCACATTTGTTCCACCTGCACCTGTGTTTTGATTACTGCCTGTATTTAAGCCTGCCTTCTACCTCAGTTACTTCTTGATGCATTGTTTGCTGTAAGCAACACTCACGTTGGTATTTCTTAAATCTTGTCTCTATGCTAAGTTGCTCCTTAGCTTCTCGTGCACTCGGCACGTTACTTTTGGA
This sequence comes from Nerophis ophidion, assembly GCF_033978795.1. NCBI lineage: Eukaryota > Metazoa > Chordata > Actinopteri > Syngnathiformes > Syngnathidae > Nerophis > Nerophis ophidion. The sequence continues at coordinate 48,547,419 of NC_084623.1, forward strand.
CTCTTGGACTCCATGCTAAGTTTAGCGTTAGCTTCCCTTGCGTAGGCACCTCTTTTACTTTTGTACCAGAGTTACTTTATTTTTGTACATTAAACCAAGCTCTTACCGGCTATCCCTGCCTGTCTGGTCCTTTTGCATCTTGGGGTGACAAAACGTGCATCCAATATGCGTGCACGGCCTGACGGGAACAATTTCTCATATTCTTTCTGTTCCTGTAATATTGCAATATTTTCTCGTAAAATGATTACTTTTTTATGTAAAATTATTACTTTTTAATGCAAAATGATGACTGTGGAGGGGGGCGTGGTCGGCGCACCTCCTGCGGGAAGGGCCTGTGTATGGACCGGCTAATCACCTTTCTCCTTTATCAGCAGCGTCTGGGGCCATGAGGGAAGAGAGCGGAGCGGACAGACGAGCGAGCCAGACCCAATAGAAAATAAAATGAAAATAATTATTGAACCCTGGACTTGGGCTCACGGGCATTCTGTCGGTCCCAGGAGAACCCACACCACAAAGACTTCCACAGTGACATTTGTCATATAAAATGATAATTTTTTTATCACAATATCGCCAATTTTTTGTTGTTGTAAATTAGTGACATTTTTGGAGTAAAATTATGACTTTTGTCCTAATTTTGCCAAGAAAAATTCAAATTATTGTTATAATCTCGCCAACATTTTAAAGTTTTCTTATAAATTTGTGACTTTTGTCGAGTAAAATTACGACTCTTTTCATCAAATTGACAACATTTTGAAGTTTTCTTCTAAAATTGTGACTTTTGTCGAGTAAAATTACGACTCTTTTCATAAAATTGAGAACATTTTAAAGTTTTCTTCTAAAATTGTGACTTTTGTCGAGTAAAATTACGACTCTTTTCATCAAATTGACAACATTTTGAAGCTTTCTTCAAAAATTGTGACTTTTGTCGAGTAAAATTACGACTCTTTTCATAAAATTGACAACATTTTGAAGTTTTCTTCTAAAATTGTGACTTTTGTCGAGTAAAATTACGACTCTTTTCATAAAATTGACAACATTTTAAGCTTTTCTTCTGAAATTGCGACTGTTATTGAGTACAATTCCAACTTTTATCATAACATTGCACAAATGTTCAATTTTTCTTGTAAAATTTTAACTTGGGTTGAGTAAAATGACGACCTATATTATAATACTGTCAAAATTCCAAGTTTTTCTTGTTAAGTTGTGACCTTTTTTTTTGTAAAATTCCAACTCATTTTCCACAACAAACTTGTCTATATTTGCATAGTATGTATGTATTGTTAATGTTGTAAATATAAATCTTTATATATCTAGAAAGGGTGGTCTTAAAGAGGTAGGCATTTTTCAGAGGTTTCCAGAAGGTAAGAAATACAAGTGTGTGTGTGTGTGTGTGTGTGTGTGTGTGTGTGTGTGTGTGTGTGTGTGTGTGTGTGTGTGTGTGTGTGTGTGTGTGTGTGTGTGTGTGTGTGTGTGTGTGTGTGGAAGAAGCAGCCTCATTACAGGGGTGTTAACCACATTCCTGCTCCCTCCGGCATGATTGGAGGGAAGAACAGAGGAGAATGCTTCCATTTAATTGACATCCTGTAGTTCTGTTTACTTTCCATCGGCTAATCTATATTTAATACAGAGTGTTTTTTTTTTAAATCAGTAGTTTAGTGTCTGTCTGACCTGCTGCCTTATTGTTATTTTAAAAAAGAAAACAAAATCACTGAAGTTTTAAAGTCAGTGCTTACCTAAAGTCACCACAAGATGGCACTGTTTATATCCAGCAACACTCTACTCCCATTATTATTTTTTTATTGGGCACATAAAATTCCACTTGGCAAAGATTACTTCTACAACCCCAGGGAGGATTTGCATAAAGTTTATTTCCGATTCTAGCAAAAAAAGTGGAATAACTTCCTGATGAAAGCATCATTTCTTACTAGTCAGCTCAAAATCGACCTCAACACATTTTTGCAGGTGCATGACTTTACAACTGTGTGATTTACTGTGTGTGTGTGTGTGTGTGTGTGTGTGTGTGTGTGTGTGTGTGTGTGTACCTGCAGGATGCAGCTGGTAATGTCCGAGGCTATCTTGGCGTGCGGCGTGTCCTCGGTGTTGTCCCCGTGAGGCGTGAGGTCGTGTTCCAGACACGACTCCCACAGCCCCACCAGGGCCGTGCTGTGCCGCCCGATGGAGTCCGTCCCCCTGATGGCCGTGGTGATGCGCGTTATGCAAATCTCCACCACCGCCTGGTCGTTGTCGTTGGTCAAATAGTCCTGAACGTTCAGACGAGAATCAAACACGCGCACAAATCATTATTTACAGCGTCCAAGCACTGATGGATTTGTAGATGCATCACGATTGGGACGTGGGTTAATCCGACAAACATCTACATATCCATCTATCTATTTTCTCTACCGCTTATTCCCTGGCGCCTATCTCAGCTACAATCGGACGGAAGGCACTTTACACCCTGGACAAGTCGCCACCTCATCACAGGGCCAACACAGATAGACAGACAACATTCACACACTAGGGCCAATTTAGTGTTGCCAATCAACCTATCCCCTGGTGCATGTCTTTGGAGGTGGGAGGAAGCCGGAGTACCCGGAGGGAACCCACGCATTCACGGGGAGAACATGCAAACTCCACACAGAAAGATCCCGAGCCCGGGATTGAACCAAGGACTACTCCTTCGTGGACCCCGACTTAAACAAGTTGAAAAACTTATTCGGGTGTTACCATTTAGTGGTCAATTCTACGGAATATGTACTGAACTGTGCAATCTACTAATAAAAGTATCAATCAATCAATCAATCAATCAATCAAGTATTGTGAGGCAGACGCACTAACCCCTCTGCCACCGTGGTGCCCACATCTAAATATCCATCCATCCATCCATTTTCTACCGCTTATTCCCTTTCAGGGTCGCGGGGGGCGCTGGCGCCTATCTCAGCTACAATCGGGCGGAAGGCGGGGTACACCCTGGACAAGTCGCCACCTCATCACAGGGCCAACACAGATAGACAGACAACATTCACACTAACATTCATCCATCCATCCATTTTCCACCGCTTATTCCCTTTCGGGGTCGCGGGGGGCGCTGGCGCCTATCTCAGCTACAATCGGGCGGAAGGCGGGGTACACCCTGGACAAGTCGCCACCTCATCACAGGGCCAACACAGATAGACAGACAACATTCACACTCACATTCATTCATCCATCCATCCATTTTCTACCGCTTATTCCCTTTCGGGGTCGCGGGGGGCGCTGGCGCCTATCTCAGCTACAATCGGGCGGAAGGCGGGGTACACCCTGGACAAGTCGCCACCTCATCACAGGGCCAACACAGATAGACAGACAACATTCACACTCACATTCATCCATCCATCCATTTTCTACCGCTTATTCCCTTTCGGGCTCGCGGGGGGCGCTGGCGCCTATCTCAGCTACAATCGGGCGGAAGGCGGGGTACACCCTGGACAAGTCGCCACCTCATCACAGGGCCAACACAGATAGACAGACAACATTCACACTCACATTCATCCATCCATCCATCCATCCATTTTCTACCGCTTATTCCCTTTTGGGGTCGCGGGGGGGTGCTTGCGCCTATCTCAGCTACAGTCGGGCGGAAGGCGGGGTACACCCTGGACAAGTCGCCACCTCATCACAGGGCCAACACAGATAGACAGACAACATTCACACTCACATTCATCCATCCATCCATTTTCTACCGCTTATTCCCTTTCGGGGTCGCGGGGGGCGCTGGCGCCTATCTCAGCTACAATCGGGCGGAAGGCGGGGTACATCCTGGACAAGTCGCCACCTCATCACAGGGCCAACACAGATAGACAGACAACATTCACACTCACATTCATCCATCCATTTTCTACCGCTTATTCCCTTTCGGGGTCGCGGGGGGCGCTGGCGCCTATCTCAGCTACAATCGGGCGGAAGGCGGGGTACATCCTGGACAAGTCGCCACCTCATCACAGGGCCAACACAGATAGACAGACAACATTCACACTCACATTCATCCATCCATTTCTACCGCTTATTCCCTTTCGGGGTCGCGGGGGGCGCTGGCGCCTATCTCAGCTACAGTCGGGCGGAAGGCGGGGTACACCCTGGACAAGTCGCCACCTCATCACAGGGCCAACACAGATAGACAGACAATATTCACACTCACATTCACACACCTAAATATCGATTATTTAATTACAAATCCCAAAACCAGTGGTCGGCACATTGTCCATCCATCCATTTTTTTACCGCTTATTCCCTTCGGCACATAGTGTAAATCGTAAATAAAAACAGAATACAATGATTTGTAAATTATTTTCAACCTACGTTCAATTGAATGGACTGCAAAGACAAGATACTTAAGGTTCGAACTGGTAAACTGTGTTATTTTTTTGCAAATATTAGCTCATTTGGAATCTGATGCCTGCAACATTATGCAAAAAAGCTGGCACTAGTGGCAAAAAAAAATTAAAAAGTTGAGGAATGCTCATCAAACGCTTATTTGGAACATCCCACAGGTGATCAGGCTAATTGGGAACAGGTGGGTGCCATGATTGGGTTTTCAAAGCAGCTTCCGTGAAATGCTAAGTCAGGGGTAGGGAACCTATGGCTCGCGAGCCAGATGTGGCTCTTTTGATGACTGCATCTGGCTCTCGGATAAATCTGAGCTGACATTGCTTAACACGATAAGTAATGAATAATTCCACTTGTAATCACAGTGTTAAAAATAACGTTCAAAATATAAAACATTCTCATGCATTTTTAAGCCATCCATCTATTTTCTACCGCACCTGTTCAAGAAGTTGCGTTAATGGTAAGAAGTTATTTATTTATTATTGATTAGTGTGGGGCTTGCCCTCCTGGGGGTTCTTCAGACCACCAAGCACCGACATGAGAGCCTGTTTCAGGGTTACAATATTGTTTTATTTTTCAATAAGTCTCTCAGTTGCTTTCCAGCAATTGTCTTTTTCTCTTTCGTTCTCGCTCACGCTCTGGCTCAAGCCCCAGCCCCGTCTCTCCTCCTGGCTGCTGCTTATAACAGAGCGACAGGTGATTAGATAAAAAGGCCCAGGTGGGCCTTCTAGGCACCTGTCGCTGATTTCGAGGCCGGTCCTGGCAACACCCCGCTTCGCTGCAGGCCCGCAGGCCACCCCCCCTCCACAGTTAGCTTCTGAATAACAATGTTCTTACAAAGAATAAGAGACCTATTGTACTCTAGAAATGTTGGTCTTACTTAAAAATGCACGCGTTTAGTTGTGTTGAGTGTTGAAAAAAATATGATATGGCTCTTACGGAAATACATTTTAAAATATTTGGATTCTTGGCTCTCTCAGCCAAAAAGGTTCCCGACCCCTGTGCTAAGTCATTCACAAACAAGGATGGGGCGAGGGGTCACCACTTTGTGAACAAATGCGTCAGCAAATTGTTTAAGAACATCAATTCTAAACGAGCTATTGCAAGGAATTTAGGGATTTCACCATCTACGGTTTGTAATATCATCAAATCACTGCACGTAAACAGCAAGGCTGTGACCTTCAATCCCTCAGGCGGTAGGTATTGCATGAAAAAGCGGCATCAGCGTGCAAATGGATGCTAAAAAAACATGTTAAAAGAGAAAGTAAGCAGATATTAACAGTAAATGAACAAGTAGATTAACAATTATTTTTCTACCACTTGTCCTTATTGATTTTGACTAAATAGTAGAATTGAAAATGACACAATATGTTACAGCATATGTCAGCAGACTAAATTAGGAGCTTTTGTTCGCTTACTTAATCATAAATTGTATGTTCACTATTTTATTTAAGGACAAACTTAATAAGAAACACATGTTTAATGTACCCTGACATTTTGTATTGAAATGAAGCCAGTAAGGCATTTTTTTGTGGTCCTCTTTATTTAGAAAATGTATCGGGAAAAAAACTAAAAGTATCGAAATACATTTTGGTACTGGTACCAAAATATTGGTATTGGGATAACATGAGTCAGGACCCATCCATCCATCCATTTTCTACCGCTTATTCCCTTTCGGGGTTGCGGGGGGCGCTGGCGCCTATCTCAGCTACAATCGGGCGGAAGGCAGTGTACACCCTGGACAAGTCGCCACCTCATCGCAGGGCTTTATTATATATATATGCACTCTATATATATATGTATATATAATAATCAAACAATAGAGTATAAACTATAGAATGGTGTGTGTCAAAAATCTAAGAGTGTGTATGGTGTAAGACATGGGTGTCAAACTCTGGCCTGCGGGCCAGATTTGGCCCGCCGTGTAATTTCTCTTGGCCTAATTCAACAAGTTCTCAACCTTGTTTTAAAGTCTTGTGTCTGCTGGCAAACACAAGGTCAGCTTCATAAGTGTCACGCCTGTAAATCTGGTTTTATGTTTGATCATGTTTTGTTTTGTTTTCTGGACTCTTCTTCCGTTTTTTTCACTTCCTGGCTTGTTTTTGTTACCATAGCTACTCATTAGTTTCCACCTGTTTCCCCTAGTCACGCCCCGATCATCAGCCTCTCACACCTGTTTCTAGTTACCACGGCCACTATTTATGTCACTTGCTTTCTGTTTATCGTTCTGGGATTTTTGCATTCTGCCTCATGCCTTCATGCTTTTACGCACCCTCAATTACCTTGCTATGCTTGTACCGGTCACGGTAAGTGTTTTTGTGTTAGTTATTCATAGTTCTGCCACAGTGCAAGTTTAAGTTTAGTTCATTGTCTTTCATGCCATCGAGCAGTTGTTTTGTTTTCCTGTTTGTGTTTTTGTAGCCAAGTTTTGTACCTCTTTGTGAGCGCCCTTAGTTTATTTATTTGTGTATTTAGTATTCCAAATAAACAACCATGTACTCACAGTCACGTCTGGCTCGTCCCGTATTCTCCTTGCATCGAAGAAGCAAAAATAATCCATGTCCAGGTGTGACAATAAGTCAAAAATTGGACTTATAAAGCTGATTTGTCTACTTACCGGTGAGCAGGAGATAGACTTGATCTGATCCAACGCGTGCGACAGGCAGTCCTCGATCGCCGCATCGTCCAGTGAGAACAGGTCTCCGGCTCGTGACAAATCCCTCTGGCCCAGCACCTGACTGAAGAGCTGGTGCATCCTGGTCCTCGGTGACGGTGCCTTTCAGACCCGTTTTGGTCGGTTAAGGCCACACTCCGATGTGAAGAACGAGGATATCGCCAGCATAACTAGGATCTCAAACCTGAGTAAATTCCAACATACTGTCTTTTACTCTACCTACAAGTGTCAAGGGACCGTTGCACAATTCCATCATGACCCCACGAGGATGCACAATCTATCCGTGGCGGTTTTATCCTCAAGCCGCTATTTTAGGCACAATGAATTGTTTGAATTCGGATCTTCATCCCTGGTGTCCAGGATCAGGTATGAGGGTCAGCTTGGACCCATGTTTATCTGGAGATTCCTGAGGCCCGTAACCATGGAGACAAAGCGATTTGCAGAAAAGGTAGTGGTGCCACAACAGCGTCCTGGCAGAGAGAAGAAAAAGAAAATACAATCATTAGCTGCAAGTGCACAGTCATGAAATACACAATAATTAGGGACACTCGGATTGATTAGACACTGAACGGTATCGAAAGATATCTGTGAAAAAGTATGTGATGCCGATCACAAAAAAGGATCCTCTCTGGCTGATACTTTGTTTTTGTTTGGTCCCTTGGCTTTGTCCAAACATAATATGAAGGCGCTCCCTCAAATCAGGGGTCACAAACGCGGTGCCCGCGGGCACCAGGTAGCCCGTCAGGACCATATGAGTCGCCCGCTGGCCTGTTCTAAAAATAACTCAAATAGCAGCACTTACCAGTGAGCTGCCTCTATTTTTTCAAATTGTATTTACTTACTAGCAAGCTGGTCTCTAAGAGAGACAAAACTCAAATGGAATTTGTTTAAATAAATTCATTATTTTTTTACTTTGCTTCTTATAACTTTCAGAAAGACAATTTTAGAGAAAAAATACAACCTTAAAAATGATATTAGGATTTTTAAACGCATATACCTTTTTACCTTTTCAATTCCTTCCTCTTCTTTCCTGACAATTTAAATCAATGTTCAAGTAAATACATTTTTTTATTTTAAAGAATAATAAATACATTTTAATTTAATTCTTTATTTTAGCTTCTGTTTTTTCGACGAAGAATATTTGTAAAATATTTCTTCAAACTTATTATGATTAAAATAAATAAAAAATATTCCAGCAAATCTAGAAAATCCTTCAAATCAAATTTATATTTTATTTCAAAGTCTTTTGAATTTCTTTTAAAATTTTGTTCTGGAAAATCTAGAAGAAATAATGATTTGTCTTTCCTAGAAATATAGCTTGGTCCAATTTGTTATATACGCCGGATTGTAGTGAGCTGGAGGCGTGTCTAAATGAAATTAAACAATGGATGTCCGCTAACTTTTTGCAACTCAACGCCAAAAAAACGGAAATGCTGATTATCGGTCCTGCTAGACACCGAACTCTATTTAATAATACAACTCTAACATTTGACAACCAAACAATTAAACAAGGCGAAACGGGAAAGAATCTGGGTATTATCTTCGACCCAACTCTCTCCTTTGAGGCACACATTAAAAGCGTTACTAAAACGGCCTTCTTTCATCTCCGTAATATCGCAAAATTTCTTTCCATTCTGTCCACTAAAGACGCTGAGATCATTATCCATGCGTTTGTTACGTCTCGCCTCGACTACTGTAACGTATTATTTTCGGCTCTCCCCACGTCTAGCATTAAAAGATTACAGTTGGTACAAAATGCGGCTGCTAGACTTTTGACAAGAACAAGAAAGTTTGATCATATTACGCCTGTACTGGCTCACCTGCACTGGCTTCCTGTGCACTTAAGATGTGACTTTAAGGTTTTACTACTTACCTATAAAATACTACACGGTCTAGCTCCATCCTATCTTGCCGATTGTATTGTACCATACTGTATGTCCCGGCAAGAAATCTGCGTTCAAAGGACTCCGGCTTATTAGTGATTCCCAAAGCCCAAAAAAAGTCTGCGGGCTATAGAGCGTTTTCCGTTCGGGCTCCAGTACTCTGGAATGCCCTCCCGGTAACAGTTCGAGATGCCACCTCAGTAGAAGCATTTAAATCTCACCTTAAAACTCATTGTATACTCTAGCCTTTAAATAGACCTCCCTTTTAGACCAGTTGATCTGCCGTTTCTTTTCTTTTTTCTCCTATGTTCCACTCTCCCTTGTGGAGGGGGTCCGGTCCGATCCGGTGGCCATGTACTGCTCGCCTGTGTATCGGCTGGGGACATCTCTGCCCTGCTGATCCGCCTCCGCTTGGGATGGTTTCCTGCTGGCTCCGCTGTGAACGGGACTCTCGCTGCTGTGTTTGATCCGCTTTGGACTGGACTCTCGCGACTGTGTTGGATCCATTATGGATTGAACTTTCACAGTATCATGTTAGACCCGCTCGACATCCATTGCTTTCCTCCTCTCCAAGGTTCTCATAGTCATCATTGTCACCGACGTCCCACTGGGTGTGAGTTTTCCTTGCCCTTATGTGGGCCTACCGAGGATGTCGTAGTGGTTTGTGTTGTGGTTTGTGCAGCCCTTTGAGACACTAGTGATTTAGGGCTATATAAGTAAACATTGATTGATTGATTGATTGATTGGTAGCCCTTCGCATTAATCAGTACCCAAGAAGTAGCTCTTGGTTTCAAAAAGGTTGGTGACCCCTGCCTTAAATGAATAACCTTCCATTGTGGCAAATAAACAACATTTCTGTAATGATATGAAAATGTTTGATCACGGTTATTGTGACCAAAACTGTCAGTTATCGATATTATTACAGAATTGTTGAATGTGCTCAAAAAGTTCTTATGTATTTGGCACATCTGAAGTGAAGTGAACTATATTTATATAGCGCTTTTCTCTAGTGACTCAAAGCACTTTACATAGTGAAACCCAATATCTAAGTTACATTCAAACTATCAACAATACATTTACATCATTGTACGCCCTTATTATTGTTAATTGGGTGAACACCAGCGTACATTCGAGAGAATAATTACTCTGAAATTCGGGAGTCTCCCGGGAAAACTGGAAGGGATGGCAGGTGTGACGCTGTCAAGCGGCATTCATATAAAACTCGCGGGTCGCACTAACATTACATTTTCATATTAAGGTGCGGGCCGCGTGTCTGAGACCCCTGGTTTATACATAGCACAAAGCAAAAAAAAAAAACTCTGTATGCAGTATTATTTCATTATCAATCAATCAATCAATGTTTACTTATATAGCCCTAAATCACTAGTGTCTCAAAGGGCTGCACAAACCACTACGACATCCTCGGTAGGCCCACATAAGGGCAAGGAAAACTCACACCCAGTGGGACATCGGTGACAATAATGACCCAGTGGGACGTCGGTGACAATGATGACTATGAGAACCTTGGAGAGGAGGAAAGCAATGGATGTCGAGCGGGTCTAACATGATACTGTGAAAGTTCGATCCATAATGGATCCAACACAGTCGCGAGAGTCCAGTCCAAAGCGGATCCAACACAGCAGCGAGAGTCCCGTTCACAGCGGAGCCAGCAGGAAACCATCCCAAGCGGAGGCGGATCAGCAGCGCAGAGATGTCCCCAGCCGATACACAGGCAAGCAGTACATGGCCACCGGATCGGACCGGACCCCCTCCACAAAGGAGACTGGGACATAGGAGAAAAAGAAAAGAAACGGCAGATCAACTGGTCTAAAAAGGGAGTCTATTTAAAGGCGAGAGTATACAAATGAGTTTTAAGGTGAGACTTAAATGCTTCTACTGAGGTGGCATCTCGAACTGTTATGTGGCTCCCATTGTTTTATTTACTTTGTGAAACGGGTCAAAATGGCTCTTTGAGTGGTTAAGGTTGCCGACCCCTGCTGTACACCCACAACTGTGCCACCGCCCAACACAGCAACTCCTTCGTTAAAATTGAACAACACCACGGTGGTGAGACTCGTGGTGTTAAGACAGTAACTAGCTCCTCGATACAGCCAAGAACAGGTTGAGGACTTCAGACAATCCACACAGGACATTGAACCACTACACATAAACGGGGCCTGCATGGAGCGGGGGCCTGAATACTGTTTCCTGGAGAAAGTTGGCGGTGAAAGCATAGCAGAGACTTTACTTCTTGAGGATACTGCGGCAAAATAACATCCCTCAAAAACTGCCCGTGGCCTCGAACCGCTGCTCTGTTGAGAGCATCCACACCAACTGTCTGTGTGTGCTCAAGCTGCACAGCAACACAGAGGAAAACGCTCCAGAGCGTCATTAAAGCTGCCCAGAGGACACCTGAAGAACTTTACAGTTTGCGCTGCATTAATAAGGCAGCACAAATAATAAAGGACACCACAACTTTTTGAACTGCTGCCTTTATGCAGACGGTACAGAACAATATGACCAAAACCTAGCAATCTGATGAACATTTTTTTAAACTAAATTCTGCTAGATTTGTTTAAAATTCTGTGCAATTCCGTTCCAGGACACTGCCAAATGTTTCTGTTTCTGAATTACTAAAATTGTGTACATTTTCGCAATATGGAAACAATATAGAATAGAATAGAAAGTACTTTATTGAACCCTCGGGGAAATTCAGCACCACAGTTCGCTCTCAATAGACAATAATAATAATAAATAATATGCAACATATATCCATCCATCCATTTTCTACCGCTTATTCCCTTTCGGGGTCGCGGGGGGGCGCTGGCGCCTATCTCAGCTACAATCGGGCGGAAGGCGGGGTACACCCTGGACAAGTCGCCACCTCATCACAGGGCCAACACAGATAAACGGACAACAATCACACTCACATTCACACGCTAGGGCCAATTTAGTGTTGCCAATCAACTTACTCCCAGGTGCATGTCTTTGGAGGTGGGAGGAAGCCGGAGTACCCGGAGGGAACCCACGCATTCACGGGGAGAACATGCAAACTCCACACAGAAAGATCCCGAGCCTGGATTTGAACCCAGGACTGCAAGACCTTCGTATTGTGAGGCAGACGCACTAACCCCTCTGCCACCGTGAAGCCTGCAACATATATTATATATATAATATATGGATAATATACATATATTCTACATTTAAGTGCAGTCAAGGAACAAATGCATTATACAGTCTGATGGCTGTCAGGTTGAAGGACCTCCTGTGTTGTTCCGTGTTGCATTTTGGGCGTCTGAGCCTTCCACTGAACGTGCTCATTCTCTCCGCAAGGTCCGAGTGTAGTGGGTGGGAGGTGTTTGTGGGACTGTTTTTATTTACTTTTTTGTTCTTTCTTATATCGGCTGGGGACATCTCTGCGCTGCTGATCCGCCTCCGCTTGGGATGATTTCCTACTGGCTACGCTGTGAACGGGACTCTCGCTGCTGTGTTGGATCCGCTTTGGACTGGACTCTCGCGACTGTGTTGGATCCAATATGGATTGAAGTTTCACAGTATCATGTTAGACCCGCTCGATATCCATTGCTTTCCTCCTCTCCAAGGTTCTCATAGTCATCATTGTCACCGACGTCCCACTGGGTCATTATTGTCACCGATGTCCCACTGGGTGTGAGTTTTCCTTGCCCTTATGTGGGCCTACCGAGGATGTCGTAGTGGTTTGTGCAGCCCTTTGAGACACTAGTGAGTTAGGGCTATATAAGTAAACATTGATTGATGATTGATTATATGGCCCTAAATCACGAGTGTCTCAAAGGGCTGCAAAAGCGACAACGACATCGTCGGCTCAGGTCCCACATCAGGGCAAGAAAAAAACTCAACCCAATGGGATAACAAAGAGAAACCTTGGAAGGGGGCCGCAGATGTGGGGACCCCCCTGGGCGACAGGTGCAATGGACGTCGAGTGGATCTAGCATAATATTGTGAGAGTCCAGTCCATAGTGGATCCAACATGATAGTAACTGACTATTTATATTTTTAAGAGCTGTCAAAGTTACCGCGATAATATTGCGTTAACTATAAGTTCCTTTCTCCTTGGACGCTCCCCTTTCCTCTCCCTTATCTCTCATTGGCCAACGATTTACGTGGTGTTGTGCACCTGACGGCGAGTGACTCTCGCCAGTACGCAAATGGCAGAACAAATGTTACTCAAATAGTGAAAGGTAAGTGTTGTTGTTGTTGTTTTAGTAACCAGCAAGCACAGTACAGTTAGTAGAACAACTGTGTTTTTATTACTGTGTATTTGATAGGTGCCTTCTGAAATTCAACTATCTATTTTATTTATATATGTAATAAAATAAATATATATAGCTAGAATTCACTGAATGTCAAGTATTTCATACATATATAGATTTATATATATATATATATATTATGATTAAAATTCATCCATCCATCCATCCATCTTCTTCCGCTTATCCGAGGTCGGGTCGCGGGGGCAACAGCCTAAGCAGGGAAACCCAGACTTCCCGTTCCCCAGCCACTTCGTATAGCTCTTCCCGGGGGATCCCGAGGCGTTCCCAGGCCAGCCGGGAGACATAGTCTTCCCAACGTGTCCTGGGTCTTCCCCGTGGCCTCCTACCGATTGGACGTGCCCTAAACACCTCCCTAGGGAGGCGTTCGGGTGGCATCCTGACCAGATGCCCGAACCACCTCATCTGGCTCCTCTCGATGTGAAGGAGCAGCGGCTTTACTTTGAGTTCCTCCCGGATGGCAGAGCTTCTCACCCTATCTCTAAGGGAGAGCCCCGCCACCCGGCAGAGGTAACTCATTTCGGCCGCTTGTACCCGTGATCTTATCCTTTCGGTCATGACTCAAAGCTCATGACCATAGGTGAGGATGGGAACGTAGATCGACCGGTAAATTGAGAGCTTTGCCTTCCGGCTCAGCTCCTTCTTCACCACAACGGATCGGTACAACGTCCGCATTACTGAAGACGCCGCACCGATCCGCCTGTCGATCTCACGATCCACTCTTCC
>NC_084623.1:48566376-48643876 GCF_033978795.1 Nerophis ophidion
CCTCGAATTATTTTTATTTAGTACATGATGTAGTGATGAATGTGACCAGTAAATGGCAGTCACTTATAATATAAATGTGTGGACTGCAGGTTGACGTCTGTTCAATAAATAAGCAAAAGAACATTATAAAAGGCGCTCAAAAATCTGTCAAAACACGACTTTTAGTACGACATTGTTAAGCTACAGAGCTGCACCGCTTGTGTTTTAACATACGGGTGTTATTATAATGTGTGTATAGGGACCTTAAAATGGCACCTAGTAGGAAACGTATTATCTTTCATTTTGTTTCGCAGTATTATGCAAATAAAAAAATGTTCTTACTTATTGGTACCTGCTGATGTGTATTTGGGATCTGCATAGACCTGAAAATTTGCACACGTCCGCCGTTGTAGTCTGCGCCGTAGCCAATAAGCTCCTTTTTTTTCTCTATCATAATCATAATATGAAGCCTTTTAATGCGCCTTATAATCCGGTGCACTTTTTGTACGAAAATAGGCCCGAATAGAATCGCTCATTGGCAGAACGCCTTATACTGTGATCCAGTCACCAACCACAACTTTTTGAGCCCAAGATATCTGGTCTCAGGCAAGAACCAAAGCAAGATCTACTATTGTGTCAACTATGTTTTGTATGTGTGTGTATTTTGTGTGTATATATATATATATATATATATATATATATATATATATATATATATATATATATATATATATATATATATATATATTTATATATATATATACATATATACACGTTAGGTCAAAAAACACTCAGGCTATATATATATATATATATATATATATATATTATTTATATATATATGTATATATATATATATATATATATATATATATATATATATATATACATACACATATATACACGTTAGGTCAAAAACACTGAGGCTATATATATATATATATATATACACACACACACATATATATACATTATGTATATATAAACACACATATATAGATACATTATACATATATATATACATATATATATGTATATATATATATATGTATATATATATATATATATATATATATATATATATATATATATATATATATATATATATACACATACACATATTCAGATTGTTGTTCTTGTTTTTGTTTTTTGAGACAAAGCTTTGTGTCGTTATTATTGTCTGATGTCAACATTTTGACTTTTTCCTAATTATGCTTCTTGCTGTTTTCCCAATTTTTGCAGGTGTTTTTTTGTAATGTGCCTAGGGCCAATTAAAAAACAAGTCACGAGCATTAGATGGCCCCTGTGTCAAACTTTGAACACCTCAACCTCTAGCAGATAACTGTTTATGGCCACTATAGTCTTAGTACCGTAACAAATTTGTTCATCCTATGGTTACATATGGGACGCGAGTCACATGGTTGTCTTACGTCAGCTGTTCGCTTGGCGGGTTTTCCTCTGTGATCAAAAGGGTATAAACGGGGAAGTCCTTCCTTAGTTGCCGCCTTTTTTGTATTATCATATTACTGTTTTTGCATAAGTCAATGTTTAGTTTTGTATGCACAATAAATCAACACAAAATCCGTACTTTGGAGCAATGTTCACAGACTGTAAAATTTAGCTTTTTAGCTTCCCGTCGCAGGCGAGCGATGATGTCGGGGTTGAGAAATGAGTTGTTTGATGTTGGATGCTCGAAAATGTCCGATGCGTTGCAACAATCAACCTTAATGCATTGGCTGAAGAGAGAGAGGGAGGCAGGGGCGTGCGGGCGTGTTCAGGGGTTAAAATACTTGCTTGATTGCGGGTCTGTTGGTCACTCTCCTGATGTCATTTTAATACTTTTTTGGAGTTGACCGGTAGGGCTCCAAACATCAACTGGTAGATTGCGACCCCTGTACAGTAACCCATATTGCGCCCATGGTCCGAAATATAGTATAGTTGATTTCACTCATCATGGGCATGGATGTCATATTCTACCAAATTGATCAAATTTATAAATGTAAGAGGAAATTAATTGTAAAATAAAAACATTTATTGTCCTTGCAAGATTTTGCCAAACTGCTTTCGACGCTCCCCATCTACAACTATTAAGACAATAACAATTTGACAATGGAAGGTTTGTTCTCCAGGGAATTCTCCCTGTGGCCCTGATTTGCTTGGTATGTCAGCATACATGCTGCGGTATGGTCGCCTCAAGTCAAACATTTGTGGCTCTTGTTGCTGATTATTGGAAAGTTATAGGTCAACCTGAGAAATATGCAGCCACACGGGTTAATAAAAGTGTGAACGTGACGCTGAATTTGCCGCCGTCCCCAAAAAAAAGTGCTAAAAAATGCCTATTTTGAAACATGCATACATGATTTTTTAAACATATTTTTTTGTGTAAAGGCTAAGAAGGCCAACTGGCAGCTTTGAGTTAGCATGCAGCCCAACGACTAAACTACATCGCCTGTGATTGTCTGGTCATCATGTTGTAACCAGCATCTTGCCCAAAGTCAGCTGGGATACACTGCAAAAAGTCAGTGTTCAAAAACAAGAAAAAAAATACAAAAATGAGGGGTATTTTACTTGAACTAAGCAAAATTATCTGCCAATAGAACAAGAAAATTCAGCTTGTCAAGACTTTCCAAAACCAGCAAAATTAGCTAACCTCAATGAACCCCAAAATACCTTAAAATAAGTACATTCTCACTAATAACAAGTGTACTTTTCTAGGTAGAAAAAAAAAAGAGACCTTTTTGCTCAATATGTTGAAAAATATTCTTAAATGAAGTAAATGCTAGTGCAATTAACTTGACATAACGATATGCGCTTGGCATCACGATTTTTTTTTTCATGCTTGAAGTAAGAAATTCCATCCATCCATTTTCTACCGCTTATTCCCTTTCGGGGTCGCGGGGGGCGCTGGCGCCTATCTCAGCTACAATCGGGCGGAAGGCAGGGTACACCCTGGACAAGTCGCCACCTCATCGCAGGGCCAACACAGATAGACAGACAACATTCACACTCACATTCACACACTAGGGCCAATTTAGTGTTGCCAATCAACCTATCCCCAGGTGCATGTCTTTGGAAGTGGGAGGAAGCCGGAGTACCCGGAGGGAACCCACGCATTCACGGGGAGAACATGCAAACTCCACACAGAAAGATCCCGAGCCTGGATTTGAACCCAGGACTGCAGGAACTTCGTATTGTGAGGCAGACGCACTAACCCCTCCGCCACCGTGAAGCCCGAAGTAAGAAATGATTACTTTAAAAAAAGCAGTTTTATACTTGTGAGTGTTGATGACACAGCTTTGCGTCAGTTTATATTCTAGTTTCAAGCATGTTTTACTCAATATAGGTCAGGCCTGGGCAATTATTTTGACTCAGGGACCGCATTCAGAGAAAAAAAAATATGTGTCTGGGAGCCGGTATATCTATTTTTAGGCACACTAATACAAAACTTCGCAATAATGTCTGATTGAATGCTAAAAATGTTGTGTTGAAAAACATTCTTAAATGAAGTAAATGCTAGTGCCATTACCTTGACATAATATGCGTTGGCATCACAATTTTTTTTTTCATGCTTGAAGAAAGAAATTATTACTTTAAAAAAAGCCGTTTTATACTTGTGAGTGTTGATGACGCAGCTTTGCGTCAGTTTATATTCTAGTTTCAAGCATGTTTTATTCCGGGGGTGGGCATTACGTCGATCGCGATCGACTGGTCGATCTCGGAGGGTGTGTGTGTCAGTCGATCTCAAGCCAGGCATTAAAAAATATACATAAAAATGAGCAATCATCAATCATACCAAGACTTCACTTTCATCAGTTGTTTGACATTCTTGGCACCCGAGGATCTTGTGAGATGACGCTGGCTGCTGCGAGCTCATATTTAAGAAAAAAATCACTAACAGGGCGGACGCAGAGAAACACATTTTATTTCTAGAGACTCCGTACCTACTGTCAAAACTCTAAAGACCGACTGCACAGTTCCTGTCTTCACCATAAAAGACCTGTTTCATCCTGCCTGTGCTAACAAAATAAGAGTCTCAGAAAGCTAGCGTGCACAAGCTAGCAAGCGACGGAGTTTGATGCCAATGTATTTCTCCCCCGTCCTCAGCGACCGCTTTCTCACTTGCTTGCCCACCCGCACACTCACTGACGTCACTCACCTGCTGCCAGACATTAAAGGGCCACACACATATGCTACTCTCATAACAAAGTGTTTAAAAACGAGTATGCAAGTTGGACAAATGAGATGCCAAATCCAACCACTTTCATGTGGTATTGGACAGAAAGGAGGACTTTTTTTTGAAAATACGGACGTTATCAGCACCACTGTCTAATTCCAATCAATGCAAGTCATCAGAATCAAATACACCAACTTATATTCTTGTCTTCATGAAAGAAAGGAATCTATGTGTGTTAAACATGCTTGTATTATCATTAAACACCATTAACTTGTTAACAAAAATGTCTCTTTCATGAATAAATAAATATAAATTATAAATAGGAATGAGGTAGATCTCCTCGACTTGGTCAATTGAAAAGTAGCTCACCTGCAGAAAAAGTGTGAGCGCCCCTGTTTTACTCAATATAGGTCAGGCCTGGGCAATTATTTTGACTCAAGGACCACATTCAGAGAAAATGTGTCTGGGAGCCGGTATATCTATTTTCAGGCACACTAATACAAAACTTCGCAATAATGTCTGATTGAATGCTAAAAATGTTGTGTTGAAAAATATTCTTAAATGAAGTAAATGCTAGTGCCATTACCTTGACATAATATGCGCTTGGCATCACAATTTTTTTTTTTCATGCTTGAAGTAAGAAATTTTTACTTTAAAAAAGTGGATTTATACTTGTGAGTGTTGATGACACAGCTTTGCAACATTTGATATTCTAGTTTCAAGCATGTTTTACTCAATATAGGTCAGGCCTGGGCAATTATTTTGACTCAGGGACCGCATTCAGAGTAAAAAAAATGTGTCTGGGAGCCGGTATATCTATTTTTAGGCACACTAATACAAAACTTCGCAATAATGTCTGATTGAATGCTAAAAATGTTGTGTTGAAAAATATTCTTAAATGAAGTAAATGCTAGTGCCATTACCTTGACATAATATGCGTTGGCATCACAATTTTTTTTTTTCATGCTTGAAGTAAGAAATTTTTACTTTAAAAAAGTGGATTTATACTTGTGAGTGTTGATGACACAGCTTTGCAACAGTTGATATTCTAGCTTCAAGCATGTTTTACTCAATATAGGTCAGGCCTGGGCCATTATTTTGACTCAAGGACCACATTCAGAGAAAATGGGTCTGGGAGCCGGTATATCTATTTTCAGGCACACTAATACAAAACTTTGCAATAATGTCTGATTGAATGCTAAAAATGTTGTGTTGAAAAATATTCTTAAATGAAGTAAATGCTAGTGCCATTACCTTGACATAATATGCGCTTGGCATCACAATTTTTTGTTTTCATGCTTGAAGTAAGAAATTATTACTTTAAAAAAGTGGATTTATACTTGTGAGTGTTGATGACACAGCTTTGCAACAGTTGATATTCTAGTTTCAAGCATGTTTTACTCAATATAGGTCAGGCCTGGGCAATTATTTTGACTCAAGGACCACATTCAGAGAAAATGTGTCTGGGAGCCGGTATATCTATTTTTAGGCACACTAATACAAAACTTCGCAATAATGTCTGATTGAATGCTAAAAATGTTGTGTTGAAAAATATTCTTAAATGAAGTAAATGCTAGTCCCATTACCTTGACATAATATGCGTTGGCATCACAATTTTTTTTTTTTTCATGCTTGAAGTAAGAAATTATTACTTTAAAAAAGTGGATTTATACTTGTGAGTGTTGATGACACAGCTTTGCTTCAGTTTATATTCTAGTTTCAAGCATGTTTTACTCAATATAAGTCAGGCCAGGGCAATTATTTTGACTCAAGGACCACATTCAGAGAAAATGTGTCTGGGAGCCGGTATATCTATTTTTAGGCACACTAATACAAAAACTTCGCAATAATGTCTGATTGAATGCTAAAAATGTTGTGTTGAAAAATATTCTTAAATGAAGTAAATGCTAGTGCCATTACCTTGACATAATATGCGCTTGGCATCACAATTTTTTTTTTTTCATGCTTGAAGTAAGAAATTATTACTTTAAAAAAGTGGATTTATACTTGTGAGTGTTGATGACACAGCTTTGCTTCAGTTTATATTCTAGTTTCAAGCATGTTTTACTCAATATAAGTCAGGCCAGGGCAATTATTTTGACTCAAGGACCACATTCAGAGAAAATGTGTCTGGGAGCCGGTATATCTATTTTTAGGCACACTAATACAAAAACTTCGCAATAATGTCTGATTGAATGCTAAAAATGTTGTGTTGAAAAATATTCTTAAATGAAGTAAATGCTAGTCCCATTACCTTGACATAATATGCGCTTGGCATCACAATTTTTTTTTTCATGCTTGAAGTAAGAAATTATTACTTTAAAAAAGTGGATTTATACTTGTGAGTGTTGATGACACAGCTTTGCGTCAGTTTATATTCTAGTTTCAAGCATGTTTTACTCAATATAGGTCAGGCCTGGGCAATTATTTTGACTCAGGGACCGCATTCAGAGAAAAAAAATATGTGTCTGGGAGCCGGTATATCTATTTTTAGGCACACTAATACAAAACTTCGCAATAATGTCTGATTGAATGCTAAAAATGCTGTGTTGAAAAATATTCTTAAATGAAGTAAATGCTAGTGCCATTACCTTGACATAATATGCGTTGGCATCACAAATTTTTTTTTTCATGCTTGAAGTAAGAAATTTTTACTTTAAAAAAGTGGATTTATACTTGTGAGTGTTGATGACACAGCTTTGCAACATTTGATATTCTAGTTTCAAGCATGTTTTACTCAATATAGGTCAGGCCTGGGCAATTATTTTGACTCAAGGACCACATTCAGAGAAAATGTGTCTGGGAGCCGGTATATCTATTTTTAGGCACACTCATACAAAAACTTCGCAATAATGTCTGATTGAATGCTAAAAATGTTGTGTTGAAAAATATTCTTAAATGAAGTAAATGCTAGTCCCATTACCTTGACATAATATGCGCTTGGCATCACAATTTTTTTTTTCATGCTTGAAGTAAGAAATTATTACTTTAAAAAAGTGGATTTATACTTGTGAGTGTTGATGACACAGCTTTGCGTCAGTTTATATTCTAGTTTCAAGCATGTTTTACTCAATATAGGTCAGGCCTGGGCAATTATTTTGACTCAGGGACCGCATTCAGAGAAAAAAAATATGTGTCTGGGAGCCGGTATATCTATTTTTAGGCACACTAATACAAAACTTCGCAATAATGTCTGATTGAATGCTAAAAATGCTGTGTTGAAAAATATTCTTAAATGAAGTAAATGCTAGTGCCATTACCTTGACATAATATGCGTTGGCATCACAAATTTTTTTTTTCATGCTTGAAGTAAGAAATTTTTACTTTAAAAAAGTGGATTTATACTTGTGAGTGTTGATGACACAGCTTTGCAACATTTGATATTCTAGTTTCAAGCATGTTTTACTCAATATAGGTCAGGCCTGGGCAATTATTTTGACTCAAGGACCACATTCAGAGAAAATGTGTCTGGGAGCCGGTATATCTATTTTTAGGCACACTCATACAAAAACTTCGCAATAATGTCTGATTGAATGCTAAAAATGTTGTGTTGAAAAATATTCTTAAATGAAGTAAATGCTAGTCCCATTACCTTGACATAATATGCGCTTGGCATCACAATTTTTTTTTTCATGCTTGAAGTAAGAAATTATTACTTTAAAAAAGTGGATTTATACTTGTGAGTGTTGATGACACAGCTTTGCGTCAGTTTATATTCTAGTTTCAAGCATGTTTTACTCAATATAGGTCAGGCCTGGGCAATTATTTTGACTCAGGGACCGCATTCAGAGAAAAAAAATATGTGTCTGGGAGCCGGTATATCTATTTTTAGGCACACTAATACAAAACTTCGCAATAATGTCTGATTGAATGCTAAAAATGCTGTGTTGAAAAATATTCTTAAATGAAGTAAATGCTAGTGCCATTACCTTGACATAATATGCGTTGGCATCACAATTTTTTTTTTTCATGCTTGAAGTAAGAAATTTTTACTTTAAAAAAGTGGATTTATACTTGTGAGTGTTGATGACACAGCTTTGCAACATTTGATATTCTAGTTTCAAGCATGTTTTACTCAATATAGGTCAGGCCTGGGCAATTATTTTGACTCAAGGACCACATTCAGAGAAAATGTGTCTGGGAGCCGGTATATCTATTTTTAGGCACACTAATACAAAAACTTCGCAATAATGTCTGATTGAATGCTAAAAATGTTGTGTTGAAAAATATTCTTAAATGAAGGAAATGCTAGTGCCATTACCTTGACATAATATGCGTTGGCATCATAATTTTTTGTTTTCATGCTTGAAGTAAGAAATTATTACTTTAAAAAAGTGGATTTATACTTGTGAGTGTTGATGACACAGCTTTGCAACAGTTGACATTCTAGTTTCAAGCATGTTTTACTCAATATAGGTCAGGCCTGGGCAATTATTTTGACTCAAGGACCACATTCAGAGAAAATGTGTCTGGGAGCCGGTATATCTATTTTTAGGCACACTAATACAAAACTTTGCAATAATGTCTGATTGAATGCTAAAAATGTTGTGTTGAAAAATATTCTTAAATGAAGTAAATGCTAGTGCCATTACCTTGACATAATATGCGCTTGGCATCACAATTTTTTTTTTTCATGCTTGAAGTAAGACATTTTTACTTTCAAAAAGTGGATTTATACTTGTGAGTGTTGATGACACAGCTTTGCAACAGTTGATATTCTAGTTTCAAGCATGTTTTACTCAATATAGGTCAGGCCTGGGCAATTATTTTGACTCAGGGACCGCATTCAGAGAAAAAAAATATGTGTCTGGGAGCCGGTATATCTATTTTTAGGCACACTAATACAAAACTTTGCAATAATGTCTGATTGAATGCTAAAAATGTTGTGTTGAAAAATATTCTTAAATGAAGTAAATGCTAGTCCCATTACCTTGACATAATATGCGCTTGGCATCACAATTTTTTTTTTTCATGCTCGAAGTAAGACATTTTTACTTTAAAAAAGTGGATTTATACTTGTGAGTGTTGATGACACAGCTTTGCAACAGTTGATATTCTAGTTTCAAGCATGTTTTACTCAATATAGGTCAGGCCTGGGCAATTATTTTGACTCAAGGACCACATTCAGAGAAAATGTGTCTGGGAGCCGGTATATCTATTTTCAGGCACACTAATACAAAACTTCGCAATAATGTCTGATTGAATGCTAAAAATGTTGTGTTGAAAAATATTCTTAAATGAAGTAAATGCTAGTGCCATTACCTTGACATAATATGCGCTTGGCATCACAATTTTTTTTTTTTCATGCTTGAAGTAAGAAATTATTACTTTAAAAAGGTGGATTTATACTTGTGAGTGTTGATGACACAGCTTTGCAACAGTTGATATTCTAGTTTCAAGCATGTTTTACTCAATATAGGTCAGGCCTGGGCAATTATTTTGACTCAGGGACCGCATTCAGAGTAAAAAAATATGTGTCTGGGAGCCGGTATATCTATTTTTAGGCACACTAATACAAAACTTTGCAATAATGTCTGTTTGAATGCTAAAAATGTTGTGTTGAAAAATATTCTTAAATGAAGTAAATGCTAGTGCCATTACCTTGACATAATATGCGTTGGCATCACAATTTTTTTTTTTCATGCTTGAAGTAAGAAATTATTACTTTAAAAAAGTGGATTTATACTTGTGAGTGTTGATGACACAGCTTTGCAACAGTTGATATTCTAGTTTCAAGCATGTTTTACTCAATATAGGTCAGGCCTGGGCAATTATTTTGACTCAGGGACCGCATTCAGAGTAAAAAAATATGTGTCTGGGAGCCGGTATATCTATTTTTAGGCACACTAATACAAAACTTCGCAATAATGTCTGATTGAATGCTAAAAATGTTGTGTTGAAAAATATTCTTAAATGAAGTAAATGCTAGTGCCATTACTTTGACATAATATGCGCTTGGCATTAAAAAAATTTTTTTTCATGCTTGAAGTAAGAAATTATTAATTTAAAAAAGTGGATTTATACTTGTGAGTGTTGATGACACAGCTTTGCAACAGTTGATATTCTAGTTTCAATCATGTTTTACTCAATATAGGTCAGGCCTGGGCAATAATTTTGACTCAGGGACCGCATTCAGAGAAAAAAAATATGTGTCTGGGAGCCGGTATATCTATTTTTAGGCACACTAATACAAAATTTTGCAATAATGTCTGATTGAATGCTAAAAATGTTGTGTTGAAAAATATTCTTAAATGAAGTAAATGCTAGTGCCATTACCTTGACATAATATGCGTTGGCATCACAATTTTTTTTTTTCATGCTTGAAGTAAGAAATTATTACTTTAAAAAAGTGGATTTATACTTGTGAGTGTTGATGACACAGCTTTGCAACAGTTGATATTCTAGTTTCAAGCATGTTTTACTCAATATAGGTCATCAAATCTCAGCAACAAGCTGTAATATCTTACTGAGATCATTTAGAACCAAAACACTTAAAACAAGTAAAACACTCTAACATAAAATCTGCTTAGTGAGAAGAAATATCTTATCAGACAGAAAATAAGCAAATATCACCCTTATTTAAGATATTTCATCTTACTTAGATTTCAGTTTTTACAGTCTAGGCTCCAGCTCACACGTGACCTTAAACAGGATGCATAGAAAAATATGAATGTGCAATGTCGTCCACCTAACAAAGTGCAACGGAGTGTAAAGTCACGTGTAACACGTAGCGATAGGTACCAATTTCAGTACTTTTATAGATACCAACCGAATTCCGTCAGTACTACAGGGTACCGATTCACGTAAAATTCAAAAGGTACCGTTTTTCGATGCTTTGTTTCATGTGACCAGTTGCAGGCTCTGTACTGGCTTAAAAGCACTTGGCGGATAAACAGGCAGAGTTGTGGACTCGAGTCACATGACTTGGACTCGAGTCATGAATTTGACGACTTTAGACTCGACTTGACAAAATGTAAAAAGATTTGCAACTCGACTTAGACTTTAACATCAATGACTTGTGACTTCACTTGGACTTGAGCCTTTTGACTTGCCGAGACTTGCTACTTTCCCCAAAACCCAAAGATTAAAAAGTTATTCAGCGCTCCGTATCTTTCATTCTGTACGTGTGTGTCTATCAGCGTGTGTGCTGCCTGTACAACATCCAATCAAATTAAATTCACGTTGTTTTCATTCGACAGCATTCTTCCAATCAAATTGCAGGACAACCAACGAAGAAGAGCTGTCAAACAACGCGCCAGTGAGCAAAAATTATACCAAATACAGTCTTGTTCGGGTATAAAAACAAGTTGGTCAACAAAAAACGAGATGCAGTATGCAAAACATGCGGTTCGAAGATTACAGATGGAGACGCAACAACTTCCAACTTTGTTCGACATTTGAAGTTGTTCAAAGAACGGTAAGTTTTGAATGTAAGCTAACGTTTATTGGCTAAGTAACGTAACTTTTATTTGCTGTGTAGTTAAATCAGTGAGGTCACGTTATTGCAAACACGGCAATCTGTTGTGTCCACTGCAGTTCGCTACCTTTTTCATGCTTTTTGTCAAGTGATTTTTCCAGGGTTGCATGAAGTACCTATACATAAAGTCAATGCATGACACACAGTAATGTAAGGTTAGACGGCAGTCAGCAGCACCGCGTATTTAAGCCACCTACAAAAAGACAAACATAGTCAAATAAAGGTCAGTTAAAATGTACACTATATTAAGAATATGAGTACATATTGCATAGGGCCCTGACATCTAAAAAGTACAACTCTGTTCATTGTTATGTTCATGGATTTGTTATGTTTTTCATGTGTACGCACACATAAACACACATACAGTATGAGATGAGATAAATGAGATAAGGAAAGAACAGGATAGAAAACTGCTGTGGAACCAGTTCAAATGCAATATGCCATGGAAATACAATGTTAACACTTTTGTACAAATAAGTACAGTTGCACTTGGTTTTCTTATTCTGCAAAGGAATGAGTTAAATGTTTAAAATGAATGGTTAATAGTGCTATTATGAAGTGCAATGTCAGCACAATTTTTTTCCCTGTAATTTCAAATAAATTGTTTTAATAAATAATACAGCGTTTTAAAAGCATACACAATCCGTGTAAATATATTAAACTGTGGTTAAAAGGATTTGAAAGGAGTCAAAACTCAAAATGCAGGACTAGGGACTTGACTTGAGACTTTCCAGTCTTGACTTTGGACTTGACTCGGGACTTAACTCGAAACTTGAGGGCAGAGACTTAAGACTTACTTATGACTTGCAAAACAATGACTTGGTCCCACCTCCGCAAACAGGCGTATTCGTAGCGAACGGCCTCTAGATAATCTTGCAATTTTCCAAGCCCCCCAAAAAATGTATGACTGATAGAAAGTACTCAAAAGTTAGTTCCTATTTTTCAAAATGTACTAACCTCAATGCTAATTTTCAGTGTGTATGCCACATACATGCTACTGATCAGCAAGTTTACGTGGCAATTTTAGCACTTACAAATTTGGTAATCAAAACTACAAATAAGATAAATGTTACAACTAAATATCTGGTGTGTAATACGTATGATACTTACGGTCTAAACACTTTTTAGGGTGCAACATAAGACAAGACTGGCACATTCAACTTAATGGCAAAGACTACTTCCTGACTAGGAAACACACTGTAGCCTTACGATAGTCGACAGTATCGATGTAGTTTAAAATGTATATCATTATATACATTGCAGCCTGCTGTAATAACAATATTTATCACCATACATTATGTGATACGTAAATGACCACTTAATTATTTCAAATCTGGTTTCAAATGCTCCTAATTTAGCTGGTGTATGCAGTGACATACTCAGTCATTTCTGGTTGTATCATTTTTCTCCAAATTATTTTTTTAATTATTTTCCGCAACATGTTTTGTGTTGCTTGCCTCGTTCTTTATAAAAACACTCTCCTCTGCACGTCACTACACCTTTCTCTGCATCCCGGGGTCACGCCAAGAGCGGTCATGCACGACAGTGACAGCCAGTTGGTGCGGATGTGTGATAATGCGTTGTGTGAACTATGAGTTGACAACTTTTGGCTTTTAGCTCAGTGGCTAGCGCAGCTCAACGTTCACTGATTTTCTTTTAATGCATTTTTGACTAAAACTGCAGAGTATAATCCTTCAAAATGTAGTCTAGAAACAAATGTCACACAATTGGTGGCATATAGTCGAATTGGTGTTTCTAAACAAGTAAAATTCTGAGCCATATTCATTCATTCATAATTCTTCTACTACCTGACCCAGGGGTAGGCAACCCAAAACGTTGAAAGGGACTTCCTGACTCTAAGTTGCAAAGAAGCACTGTGTGTGTGTGTGTGTGTGTGTGTGTGTTCTTGTATTACTACCCTTCTTGAGACATCAACAAGGAAAAGTAACTTCCCCGTGAGGAGCGGTTAGGACCTAATTGATGGTCCCAATACAGAAAAGCATTGCATCTAATAGAGAATGTCTCATTTGCACGCCTGGTGGTGAAATCTATCAAAATTAGGGTGGTTCCAAAAAGGAGGGATTTTTCAAATTGACTGTGTGTCGGTTTTAAAAGTGCGCCCCCTCTGGCCAACACATGCAAGTAATACCAAGTGTGTGTAAGAAATTGAAATGAGCCCGCTTTGGCCAGAATTCATGACAAATATTAAAATTATATGTATATAGAGATATACTGTAGTAACTTGAAGTAAATAATGAAGCAGTTACAAACACAATTAAAACTCTTTCATCAACTTTTAATCAGAAGGGTTCAATCTCTCTCCTGTGCTTATTTGAAGCCGACATGACAAACGGCCTCAGAGGAGATAATGTTTGAAAAAAGCGACATTTTTTACCCAACTTTTGTATTGAAGGGGGAATTGCAAACTTCCTGTTAATTTTAGCTGGGATGTCAGAAATATAGGCCTAACTGAGACCTACATAGAGGTTTTCGTTTCATGTTTCTACGACATTCCTACTGAAAGTTAGAGACAGTTTTGTCTGTGTTTTCTTCCTATGGGGTGATAGAGCGCAATTTTGAGTTTTGGGGCTTGGTTTTTTTGATTAAATCGCAATTTTTGCCAGTCCTGATGTGTGTGTCAAATTTGGTGATTTTTGAAGCATGTTAAAGAGGTTAAATTACAGCTCAAAGAGGCGGCGGTATAATAATAAAGAATAACAATAAAACGCTAGAAATTCAATAGGGTCCTCTGTCCCAAAGGCACATCGGTCCCTAAAAATAAAAAAAAATTAAAAAAAAAAAAAAAAAATAAAAGCTTACCTTTTTATTTTTGCATAGTATGTATATATTATTAATGTAAATTCTAGAAAGGGTGGTCCTAAAGAGGCAGGCATTTTTCGGAGGTCTTAAGAAGGTGACAAATACAAGAACGTGTGTGTGTGTGTGTGTGTGTGTGTGTGTGTGTGTGTGTGTGTGTGTGTGTGTGTGTGTGTGTATGTGTGTGTGTGTGTGTTATGCGGGACGAGAGAGAAAGTTCTCCATTATTTACGCTCTCAGTTTGCAGCTGTGAAGCAACGATTAGGGATTTGACACTTTCAAGAGCTGTAAAAAGTAATGAAAGTAAGGCTGAGCACAGTCGAGGGTAAAATAATTGTTTCTCTGAGTTATTATGATATAACCTCATGTTATATGTACATACATACATACATACATACATACATACATACATACATATATACATACATACATACATACATACATACATACATACATACATACATACATACATACATACATACATATATATATATATATATTCTAGAGATGAGGGAAATAATTGATTTCTAGATGCACAGTAATTCGTACATGGATGATGATAAAATCTATAATCGATAAGCAATTTATCTATTGTAAATAAAGTCATGCAGGCAGTTGTAAAAGTTGGCCAGCGAGCCACCTCACTGAGAGATCCCACGTATGTTCCAAGTTTTCCACACATTTCTATAATTGAGTAAATGTAATGGGATTTAAATTTAACTGTTTCTTATTGCAATTGCACTGTTTTTAAAAGTTGATAGTGATAAACGCTTGTTTAGTGAAGCAAAAATAAATGTAAAACTGCATCATGTTACATAAACTAAAAATGCGTCGATAAACGATTTTTAATTCAATCGTAGCTCCTGAATCAGAATCGTACTTGAATTGTGAGGTGCCCAAAGATTCCCACCTTTAATATTAATATTATATACATTTATATATGTGTGTGTGTATAGATATATATGTATATATGTACATATAAATGTATATATATATATGGATATATATATATATATATATATCCATATATATATATATCCATATATATGGATATATATGTGTATACATAGATGTATATATATATATATATATATATATATATATATATATACATACAGGTATATATGCATATATACATATATATGTGTGTTTATATATATATATATATACATATATATGGATATATATGTGTATACATAGATGTATATATATATATATATATACATACAGGTATATATGCATATATACATATATATGTGTGTTTATATATATATATATATATATATTTATATATACATACATATATTTATATATATATATATACATATATATATATATATATATATATCTATATATATATATATATATATATCTCCTATCGCTTGTCCCGTTCAGGGTCGCGGGGGGCCGCTGGAACCTATCCCAGCTGCATTCAGGCAGAAGGCGGCGTATACCCCAAACAAGTCGCCACCTAATCAGTATATATATACATACATATAAATCCGAGGCGATAGTAATTTTGTGTAGTTATTTTGCATTGTCGACTCTGAGAGGGACAAGCGGTAGGAAATGGATGGATGGATGAATTTGATTTTGATCAAAATATTACATGACATACTTCAATATTTGAAAATATTAGAGCTGTACAAAATGACTCATGTGATATATCACAAAAAATTATTGCATTAATCACGCAAAATAATAGAATGAGGAATGACACAATATGTTACTGCAAACATCAGCAAACAAATTAAGAGCCTTTGTTGGCTTACTTATTACTAAAAAAACAAGTTGTCTAGTAAGTTCACTATTTTATTTAAGGACAAAATTGTTTTTCGATTACAATAAAAAACATTTTTTTTGTCAAAATAAAGCCAATAAAGCCATTTTTGTAGTCCCCTTTATTTAGAAAGGCATCGAAAAGTATCAAAAAGTATCGAAATACAATTTGGTACCAGGACTAAAATATTCGTATCGAGACAACGGCAAATGTCAGAAATGGGATAAGGAACAAGTGTTTCGATTTTGGGGGCTGATCCGGATCAAATTCAGGATTCGGGTCCTTTTTGGCTTGGCGGCGGAAGGCTTTTCTAGTTATTTTTGATTGCATATTGTGTATTTTATGTTCCAGTCAGTACTCGGGCAGTGAACAGACTCTCACTAATTGCCGAGTCATGGAGCGGGAGGAGCGTGAAATAAGCTGTGTTTTTACCTACTCCTTTTCGGGTGTGTTTATTTGTTATTGACAATAAGCCTGGTTGAAGCAAACTAAACCATTTCCCTGGGCTGCTCTTCTATTTTTATGTGCTTACTTGACTGCTAATCATCTATAATGGATTTAAGTCACCTGACTTACAGTATGTACAGTACAGTACAGTACAGTACAGTACAGTACAGTACAGTACAGTGTCCCAGCATTGTTGTCATACCCTGTTTCATAACAGTATGTTTTTACAGTAGGGTGGGTTCTATTACCCGAATGATTTTTCCAATGTGGTTGTGTAAGAATGTTTAAGTACGCGTGGGAAGGGAAAGCGCGGTGGATCAGCGTCTCACGTTCACGTGCATTTTCACACGGATTCATTATTCATGAGCTCTCTGCTGACGATAGCAGCCAAAAGTCGCCGTCTCACACTTTGGAGCAGAACTGAACAACGTTGGAGCTGACAGTCAAAGTATTACAGCTGCTCTCAAAATACTGTACCATATCTCTTTTGGCTTGTAATCTTTGTTCGTGGATAACTCCTCTGGCAGGGGGCTCCCCTCATTTCTTTTAATGCACAGCATAGGACACATAGCAAGAGTGGTCCTCAGATCCTGTTGATCAGGGGCAGTAGCTCCAGAGCCACAGATCCACTTTTAACCACTAATATCACAGTCAAAATGAAAGCATGTTCCCATAGGCACCATAAACTGTTAATAATGTTTAGACAAAAGTGTATATTATATATACTATTATATATATAGTATTTATATAGGTGTGTGTGTGTGTGTGTGTGTGTGTGTGTGTGTGTGTATATATGATGGACATATGTGTGTTTTGGGTATATGCATTTGTGTATGTATGTATGTGTATGTATGTATGTGTATATGTTTAAATATATATATGTATATATATATGTATATATATACATATTATATATATATATATATATATATATATATATATATATATATATATATATATATATATATATATATATATATATATATATATATATATATATCCATCCATCCATCCATCCATTTTCTACGGCTTATTCCCTTTCGGGGTCGCGGGGGGCGCTGGCGCCTATCTCAGCTACAATCGGGCGGAAGGCAGGGTACACCCTGGACAAGTCGCCACCTCATCGCAGGGCCAACACAGACAGACAGACAACATTCACACTCACATTCACACACTAGGGCCAATTTTAGTGTTGCCAATCAACCTATCCCCAGGTGCATGTCTTTGGAAGTTGGAGGAAGCCGGAGTACCCGGAAGCCGGAGTACCCGGAGGGAACCCACGCATTCACGGGGAGAACATGCAAACTCCACACAGAAAGATCCCGAGCCTGGATTTAAACCCAGGACCGCAGGAACTTCGTATTGTGAGGCAGACGCACTAACCCCTCTGCCACCGTGAAGCCCCATATATATATATATATATATATATATATATATATGTATATATATATATATATATATATATATAAATATATATATATATGTATATATATATATATATATATATATATATATATATATATATATATATGTATATATATATATATATATATATATAAATTGTATATATGTGTGTGTATATGTGTGTGTGTACATATGTATATATGTAAGTGTGTGTGAATTTAAATGTCTTATATATAGACAATATATAGCAGCAACCACTGAATTGAATTATATCATATATATTATTGTATTATATATTGTAAATATATATTGTATATGTATAGGGTTGGGACCTAATAAGTTTACTTCTTCCCACTCCCTTTTGAGCCAATCTTGACATCTACAAAAGATCAGTCACATGTAATGTTTTCAATGTAGGTGTAAAAATAATGTATTTATATATTTCTTTTGTATTTTGTGTCATTCTCTTGTTTTGTTTGCATGGCTCAAAATAAACCATTCATTCATTCATTCATCTCTCTATGTCGAGTAGCTTTTAATGTACATGGCCTACTGAGAACCCACGTTCTCTGCAGTGGACATTTGTATATCTGGCTTGTTTATTTTGTCACACAACAAAAAATTCCGTTAGACCGAAAACTCACGGATTCAGATAGTCGGCACCATCTAATAAAGGGGTCGGGAACCTTTTTGGCTGAGAGAGCCAAGAATCCAAATATTTTCAAATGTATTCAGCCATATAATATTTTTTTCAACACTCAACACAACTAAACACGTGCATTTTTAAGTAAGACCAACATTTCTAGAGTACAATAGGTCTCTTATTCTTTGTAATAACATTGTTATTCAGAAACTAACCGTGGAGGGGGGAGTGGCCTGCGGGCCTGTAGCGAAGCGGGGTGTGCCAGGACCAGCCACGAAAGCAGCGACAGGTGCGTAGATGGCCCACCTGGGCCTTGTTATCTAATAACCTGTCGCTCTGTTATAAGCAGCAGCCAGGAGGAGAGACGGGGTTGGGGCTGGAGCCAGAGCCCGAGCGAGAACGAAAGAGAAAAAGACAATTGCTGGAAAGCAACTGAGAGAGTTATTGAAAAATAAAACAATATTGTAACCCTGAAACAGGCTCTCATGTCGGTGCTTGGTGGTCTGAAGAACCCCCAGGAGGGCAAGCCCCACACTAATCAATAATAAATAAATAACTTCTTACCATTAACGCAACTTCTTGAACAGGTGCGGCAGAAAACGGATGGATGGATTAAAAATGCATGAGAATGTTTTATATTTTGAACGTTATTTTTAACACTTTGATTACAAGTGGAATTATTCATTACTTATCGTGTTAAGCAATGTCAGCTCAGATTTATCGGTGAGCCAGATGCAGTCATCAAAAGAGCCACATCTGGCTCGCGAGCCATAGGTTCCCTACCCTTGATCTAATAAGTACGCCGGCTTCCGGCGACCCCCGGCCAGAGGTCCAGGGCAAAGATAACAGGCCCATCAAAATGTATGCAGGAATTTTCTAGTTTTCAAGCTATCGTGCCGTTACAATCATGCTAACATTAGCATGCTAACTTTTTCAGCTAATTTTTTGCTACCGTTTACCCCAGAGTCGTATAACTTGGTCTGTGACACTTTTAGCATCAACATTTTCGCGGGGATATTTTAGTTTTTGAGTTATCGCGCCATTACAATAACTTGGTATGTGACACATGCTAACCTACTCAGTGGCCTAGTGGTTAGAGTGTCCGCCCTGAGATCGGTAGGTTGGGAGTTCAAACCCCGGCCGAGTCATACCAAAGACTGTAAAAATGGGACCCATTACCTCCCTGCTTGATACCCAGCATCAAGGGTTGGAATTGGCAGTTAAATCACCACAAATGATTACCGGGCGTGGCACCACTGCTGCCCACTGCTCCCCTGACCTCCCATGAGGTGAACAAGGGGATGGGTCAAATGCAGAGGACAAATTTCACCACACCTAGTGTGTGTGTGTAATAATCATTGGTACTTTAACTTTAATTATTATTGTCACATTAGCTTGCTAGCATGCTAACATTAGCATGCCAACGTTTACAGCTAATTTTTGCTACTGTTTACCCCAGAGTGACACTTTTAGCAGGCCCATCAATATTTCCGTGGGAATTTTCTAACTTTTAAGTTATCGAGCCGTTACAATAACTTGGTATGTGACACATTCTAACTATTATCATGGTCACGTTAGCTTGCTAGCATGCTAACATTAACGTGCTAACTTTTTGAGCTAATTTTTGCTACCGTCTACCCCAGAGTCATATCACTTGGTATGTGACACTTTTAGCAGGCCCGTCAAAATTTCCACAGGAATTTTCTAGTGTTTTACTTATCGTACCATTAGAACTATTTGGTATGTGACACATGCTAACTATTATTATGGTCATGTTAGCTTGCTAGCATGCTAACATTAGCATGCTAACTTTTTGAGCTAACTTTTGCTACCGTTTACCCCAGATTCATATAATTTGGTATGTGACATTTGTCAACTTTTATCCAGAGGTCCAGGGCACAGATAGCAGGCCCATCTAAATTTCCGCGGGAATTTCCTAATTTTTAAGTTACCGTGCCGTTACAACTTGGTATGTGACACATGCTAACTATTGTTATGGTCACATTAGCTTGCTAGCATACTAACATAAGCGTGCTAACTTTTTGAGCTAATTTTGCAACCATTTACCCCAGGGTCATATACCTTTTAGCAGGCCCATCAAAATGTCCGCGGGAATTTTCTAGTTTTTAAGTTATTGTGCCGTTACAATAGCTTGGCATGTGACAAATGCTAACTATTATTATGGTCACGTTAGCTAGCTAGCATGCTAACATTAGCATGCTAACTTTTTGAGGTAATTTTGCTACCGTTTACCCCAGAGTCATATCACTTGGTACGTGACGCTTTTAGCAGGGCCGTCAAAATTTCCACGGGAATTTTCTAGTGTTTTAGTTATCGTACCATTACAACTATTTGGTATGTGACACATGCTAACTATTATTATGGTCACGTTAGCTTGCTAGCATGCTAACATTAGCATGCTAACTTTTTGAGCTAACTTTTGCTACCGTTTACCTCAGAGTCATATCACTTGGTATGTGACACTTGTTAACTTTTATCCAGAGGTCCAGGGCACAGATAGCAGGCCCATCTAAATTTCCGCGGGAATTTCCTAATTTTTAAGTTACCGTGCCGTTACAACTTGGTATGTGACACATGCTAACTATTGTTATGGTCACATTAGCTTGCTAGCATGCTAACATAAGCATGCTAACTTTTTGAGCTAATTTTGCAACCATTTACCCCATGGTCATATATCTTTTAGCAGGCCCATCAAAATGTCCGCGGGAATTTTCTAGTTTTTAAGTTATTGTGCCATTACAATAGCTTAGCATGATCCCCATGCTAACTATTATTATGGTCACGTTAGCTAGCTAGCATGCTAACATTAGCATGCTAAATTTTTGAGCTAATTTTGCTACCGTTTACTCCCGAGTCATATCACTTGGTACGTGACACTTTTAGCAGACCTGTCAAAATTTCAACAGCGATTTTCTAGTTTTAAAGGCTAACTAAAATGAGATTTTCTTATTTAAACGGGGATAGCAGGTCCATTCTATGTGTCATACTTGATCATTTCGCGATATTGCCATATTTTTTGCTGAAAGGATTTAGTAGAGAACATCGACGATAAAGTTCGCAACTTTTGGTCGCTAATAAAAAAGCCTTGCCTGTACCGGAAGTAGTAGACGATGTGGGCGTGACGTCACGGGTTGTGGAGCTCTTCACATCTGAACATTGTTTACAATCATGGCATTAATTTGGACCGAGAAAGCGACGATTTCCCCATTAATTTGAGCGAGGATGAAAGATTGGTGGATGAGGAAAGTGAAAGTGAAGGACTAGAAGAAGAAAAAGAAAAAAAAAGACAGGAGAGTGGGAGCATTTCAGATGTTATTAGACACATTTACTAGGATAATTCTGGAAGATCCCTTATCTGCTTATTGTGTTACTACTGTTGTAGTAAGATTATACTGTCGTACATGAAAGTCGGAGGGGTGTGGCCACGGGTGTGGTGACCGCCAGTGTCTCTGAGGGAAGCCACGCAGCTGCCTCTTTGACAGGTGCACGAGGAAGGACGCAAGCTCCGCTCATGTCTACGGTAAGAGCCGATGTATTACCACAATTTTCTCACTGAAACCTGCCGCTTGACCGCTCTGTTCTATAGTAAAGCTACACCTTCGGGAATGCAAACAAGGAAACACCCGCTGTGTTTGTGTTGCTAAATAAAGGCAGCTGCAATACACCGCTTCCCACCTACATCGTTCGTCTTTGACGTCTCCATTATTAATTGAACAAATTGCAAAAGATTCAGCAACACAGTTGTTTAGAATACTGTGTAATTATGCGGTTAAAGCAGACTACTTATAGCTGGGATCGGGCTGGAAAAAAATGTTTGCTACAATCCGAGACGTCATACCGACGTTTTCAACAGGATACTTTGCGCGAAATTTAAAAATTGCAATTTAGTAAACTAAAAAGGCCGTATTGGCATGTGTTGCAATGTTAATATTTCATCATTGATATATAAACTATCAGACTGCGTGGTCGGTAGTAGTGGGTTTCAGTAGGCCTTTAGGTTATCGTGGCGTAATTTGGGAGAAGATTTCTCCGCATTTCCCCGATTTAATATGAGTTCGACATACTAATACATTCATTTCGGGCAAAAATATGTGGAATATGTGACGGCGTCCGCTACATCGTGCTTGGAAGCCAACTAATCAGGGTCAAAGGTCAAAGAAAGGTGAGTATTTGACCTCTTTGCACATTAAGAGCTCTAGCATTAAAAGAAAAAATGTGAGTAATGCGACTTAACTTGCCTTGAAACATTCCTGCCAACATGAGCCCCGGACATGAGGTGTAGTGGAATATAACACACTTGTAATATGGACTCATTTATAATGTTTGACCTTCAGATATGTCATTATTGCCTCCCTATTATCATAACTTTCCCGAAATCGTGGAACGTGCTCCTGTCTTACCGCGATTATGACCGCGTCTCTGGTGACGAGACAAGCCGGTTCCCTCCCAATATTTACCCACGCCGGTCGTTGCGAGGCTTACCCGGATGATGAAGAAGGAGATGCTGGGTGAGAATGTGGAGTTCCGTGGAGCTGCGTGGATCCGATGCTTTGCTACAAGGCGACACGGAGCAACACATTTTTTTTTTTTTTTTTTTTTTTTTTTTATCACCGGCGAGCTTCTTTCAAGTTCCCCCACCTAGATCACCGAGGCAGGATTAGGTGGGAAATGGCGACATCGTGCGGTTGAAAAAGAGTACTTCACGCAACAGGTGCCCGGAAAGAGGAGGGGCCTCATGCTGCCTTCACGGACCTGTCCCTGTCACTTGCCGCTATTCACAGTAAAACTGGGATGTCCAAAGTGCGGCCCGCAAGGTACTTTTTAACGCTCCAATGGCACATTCTAACAATACAATTAAAAAAATACAAAACATAAATAGGTGAAATTTAAGAAGAAAATGTTGCAATGTTGACTAATAACACAAAGCTGCCATCCATGTTGTTTCTTTCTTTAAAAAAAAATAATGAAATCAATGTCATTATGAATTATTGACCTATTCAAGGCACCAAAAACGTCACATTAAATATTCCACTTTGAGATATTTTTTGTGTAAAATGTTGCATATTTTGTGTTTGCTACACATTTTTGTTTTAAAACGAGCAAACAAACAAAAACAAAAACAACAATGAAACTTATAATTGACGGATGGATCTGAAGTTGATCACGAGATTATTGTGTTCAAAGTTAACAAAATAATTATAATTAATTTTTTTTAACACTTTAATGAATAGGACCGTTTTGGATTCCCAATCATTTTTTTGCTCAAAAAATAATAATGAATCAAAATCAATGTTGTTATGACTTATTGACCTTTTTAAAGCTACACTTATTATGTAATCTAAAATATTCCACTTAAAAATGTTATTGGGTGAAAATATTGTGTTTTTTCCATAAAAAATGGTTTTCTTTGACAAAAAGAGCATAGAACTTATTTTTTTTTAAATGTTATATTGACAGATTGACCTAATGTTGATCTAGAGATTCAAGCCTATAATAATAATAATAATACTGAATAATGACACATTTTTAATCTTTTTTTGACCAAAACCGTTTGGTGTCCCCGGGATCAAGCCTGAGTGGAGGCCTAAATGTATATTTTTATACAGCCCCCCGCGACTCCAAAGGGAATAAGCGGTAGAAAATGGATGGATGGATGGATATTGTATTGGTTTTTAAAATAAAAAATATCAAAATGGCCCCAGCTTGCTTTGATTTTTCAGTGGGCGGCCCTCAATGGAAAAAGTTTGGACACCCCTGCAGTAAAAGGACGCCTTTATAAATTGATATAATAATAATGGTTTTATATTTTTTTTAATGAATATTAACATAATGTTTTCTTTAAGCCTCAGGCCCCTCAATCCCCCCCCGAAATGGATTAACTCGCTGGACTATAAAGACAATATAATATAACATACATCCATAAACGTGGATGCATTTGCAAAAGTGCAATATATTTATCTGTACTGTGATCTATTTATTTATATCTGCACCTTATTGCTGTTTTATCCTCCACTACCATGAGCTAATGCAACAAAATGTTATTTTCTGTACTGCAAAGTTCAAATTTGAATGACAATAAAAAGGAAGTCTAAGTGTCAGGCTTTCCCCTGACAGTTTGTCTATTTTTTAGTTTTTTCCTCTGCATTTGTCTATTTCCTCTGTGTTTAGTATTTCCTGTCCTTAGTTCCTGTCTAGTGCTCTTATTTTGTCAGCTTCCTGTTTTGTTCCCTGAGTGCTGTGTTCCTCCTCAGCTGCGGCTGATTGGCACCTGGCCACACCAGTTGCCAATCAGCCCGCTCCTATTTGTACCTGCTTTGTGTTGTGTCAGTTGCTGGATCATTGTATTGTCATTTGTATTGTCGTTGCCACATGTGAAGTGAAGTGAATTATATTTATATAGCGCTTTTCTCTAGTGACTCAAAGCGCTTTACATAGTGAAACCCAATATCTAAGTTACATTTAAACCAGTGTGGGTGGCACTGGGAGCAGGTGGGTAAAGTGTCTTGCCCAAGGACACAACGGCAGTGACTAGGATGGCGGAAGCGGGAATCGAACCTGCAACCCTCAAGTTGCTGTCACTCTTGTCGTGCTACCTGTCGTGTCGATGTGATCATTTCAGTTATTACCTGTCGTGCTACATTTTGTCCTGGTCGTCGTAGCGGTAAGCTGTTCTTGTTAGCCATTAGCTATTTTCAGTTTTTCTGTTTGCTATCCACTAGCTTCCATGCTAAAGTTCCTTTTTGTTTTCTAGCTCCCAGTGCTAGCTCCCTTAGTTTGTTATTCCGCGCACGTGCGTGCTTTTTGTTTGTTCTTGTTTAGTTTTAGTTTAATCATGTTTTCATATCCAATGCCTGCCTCCATCTCTGCATCTTGGGGTTCCACAACAAATAACTTTGACACTAAGTCTAATTATTGAAATAAAGAAAACATATGGATGCGATATAGTGTGTGGGTCCTGTTATCGCATAGCATGTGTAGAATTTTGTGGTAAATTATGAATCAGGAGATTATTTATATATTTTCTTAATATATTTGGGTTTAGGAAAGAGTTAATCTGGAAAAAAAAATAAATTAAAAAAAATACAAATTATTTTTTTGTTACCTGGGACTTCCTCCGGGCCGGTTTTTGGACACTGGCGAGCCAGATCTGGCCCGCGGACTGTAGTTTGGGGACCACTGCCTTAACCAATTGCTTCTTTGTTTGTTTACTATTTTTTCGTCTCGGAAGACTCTGCTATTTTCATAGGTTTTATTTTGTGCGGTGCAGACTATTTTTTTTATGTTATTGCTGTGTTCCAGATAAAATACACAAATTGGCAAAAATTCTAAAATTCCATCCATCCATCCATTTCCTACCACTTGTCCTTTACTTCATAATCGCATAATTAACCATGAACATGCCCAAAAGGGAGAAGAAAGAAGAAGCGATTATTTATGTTTAATACAAAAAATATATATATTATAACATAATTATACAAGATAAAATAACATGACAAAGCATAGAAATCATAGATAGGATAGACTTTTTTATTTATCCAACAATGAAGAAATGAAGTTGTTTTTAGTTTTTACATACAAGAGTAAAAGTAAAACGTAATTGAAAACTCATTTAAAAAAATAAATACTAGAGGGACAAGCGGTAAGAAGTGGATGGATGGATGGACGGACGCGAGTCACCGAACAGCTTCCGGCGAGTTCCAGTTTTTGCCTTCAAAATAAGACAATTCATATTGAGTTCCTGCTAAATGTTAAACACTTCATGTCCAACATGTGTTGAAAATAAAATGAAAAAACTGAATAAAAATTACAATTGCATAATCATCCATCCATCCATCCATTTCCTACCGCTTGTCCCTGAACATGTCAAAAAAGGAGTAGAAATAAGCAGAGCATATTTGAACAAAACGTAACACAACATATTTATAATGTTCATAGTTAACATATTTTAACATAAAATGATCTGAAACATCGTTAGTGCATATTTAGAGCTGCAGGTAGCAGAAATTGTTTTGATGCAAAGCTTCGAGGACTGTACAGTTTCCGGTGTGTTACAGCTTTTGCCTTCAAAATAATATAATACATCTTAATTTCCTTCGAAATTTTAAACCACTTCAATCCCAAATATTACAAAGTTAGTTATGCAGAACATTTATTAAAAGACGTTTCAATAGAATGAATAAAAAAATGGATGACTGGTTTATTTCGCATTGTTATTCACGATTGTTTTGAAAG
Source organism: Nerophis ophidion (assembly GCF_033978795.1). Classification (NCBI taxonomy): domain Eukaryota; kingdom Metazoa; phylum Chordata; class Actinopteri; order Syngnathiformes; family Syngnathidae; genus Nerophis; species Nerophis ophidion. Next base: position 48,593,351 of record NC_084623.1, read on the forward strand.
TTTGGACAGGAAGTCACGTAACGCTTTGGGATTCTTCTCTAGCATAAGTGCTATTTACACTATTCATCCTTGCTTAGAACCCAATGTTGCTGAAATTTGGAGAATATAAGTTATAAAAAAAAACGTGTGAGGATGTGGGGAAAGTTTACGCTTACTTGCAAACATTGTGTGCCGTGGTCTGGTAAGCGTGTTTTTCTCCATCGATCAATTTTCGCCAATGCTACTTTAGCGAGCTAGCACCCCCTCAATGCAATGGTAGTGTTTTGTAAACAAAGGGCTTACATTTGAATGATCTAAGATCTCATTAGCTCCGATGAGTGAGCTGAAAAGAGCACTTTTAGGGGACGGCGCGTCATCAGTTCTCACCTTAGGACTGGAAAGGTGACATCTGTGTTGCAGGTAAGTAGCTAACACGCCTGCGCTTTAGATGGGATTCGTGGCTCTTTCAGCTTTCAGGGGAACCGGATCTTAAAGGCCTACTGAAACCCACTACTACCGACCACGCAGTCTGATAGTTCATATATCAATGATGAAATATTAACGTTGCAACACATGCCAATACGGCCTTTTTAGTTTACTAAATTGCAATTTTAAATTTCGCGCGAAGTATCCTGTTGAAAACGTCGCGGTATGATGACGCTTGCGCATGACGTCACGGATTGTAGCGGACATGTTGTTCCAGCCCCGATCCCAGCTATAGGTCGTCTGCTTTAATCGCATTTTTACACAGTATTCCGGTTGCACAGTTGCTGAATTTATTCAATTAATAATGGAGACGTCAAAGAAGAAAGATGTAGGTGGGAAGCGGTGTATTGCGGCCGCCTTTAGCAACACAAACACAGCCGGTGTTTCCTTGTTTACATTCCCGAAAGATGACGGTGAAGTTTTACTATGGAACAGAGCGGTCAAGCGAACATGGTTCCCTACCACATGTCAACCGGCATGTTTCGGTGAGAAAATTGTGGTAATCGATTAAAAGTAGCTTGCTTGCAGAAAATTTGTGGGTATTCATGGACTTGAATAAGCCAATCAACCAGGACAGCACGGGTGGTGTCGGTAAAGTGTAGCGGCAGCTCAAATTTGGGCAATGAGTTCCGTGCTTACCGTAGACATGAGCGGATAGCTTGCGCCGTGCCTCGTGCACCTGTCAAAAGAGGCAGCTGTAGACTCTCTTGCCTCCTCCGACCGGCCGCCCCGAACGTGGGATGCTTCCACCGTGGAGGAAGGGGGGAAAAAGCTCAGCCTGGCCCCAATGGCTGCCTTCGCCTTGTCGAAAAACGTGGCTTCCCTCAGAGACACTGGCGGTCCCCACTACCGTGGCCACACCCCTCCGACTTTCAGGTACCATATAATCTCACTAAAACACTAGTAACACAATAAGCAGATAAGGGATTTTCCAGAATAATCCTAGTAAATGTGTCTTAATATCATCTGAATCGCTCCCACTGCCCTCGCCTTTTTTTTCTAGTCCTTCACTCTAACTTTCCTCATCCACAAATCTTTCATCCTCGCTCAAATTAATGGGGAAATCGTCGCTTTCTCGGTCCGAATCGCTCTCGCTGCTTGTGGCCATGATTGTAAACAATGTGAGGATGTGAGGAGCTCCACAACAATTGACGTCACGCGCACATCGTCTGCTACTTCCGGTACAGGCAGGGCTTTTTTATTAGCGACCAAAAGTTGCAAACGTTATCGTCGATGTTCTCTACTAAATCCTTTCAGCAAAAATATGGCAATATCGCAAAATGATTGATTATGACACATAGAATGGACCTGCTATCCCCGTTTAAATAAGAAAATCTAATTTCAGTAGGCCTTTAAAAAGCCGTTCAAAAGACTTGATTCGTTCGCGAACGCCACATCTCCAACCTGCACACATCAACCAGGTGCTGTTTTGTTTCCTAACATTTGCCGGTTTGTCTCCCAGCTCGCGTCGATTGGATTCACCTCTGAAGCCAGAAGACTTTAAGGGGTTCCCATGGCCGCTGTAGGTCTCCCCGGAAAAAGTGAGGATGTGGCGGCCGCCAACTGGAGCTCCCTGACGCTGGAACGCCCTCCATGCGTGAATGGGACACCTTGGATCCTTTACCTGCTGGAGGAATGCGTGGACAATGTGTGGGACTACAGCAGTGTGGTGATCGGACTCTTCTCCATGTTCTGCTTTCTGCTATCCACTTTGCCGTGAGTAGATATTCCACGTTCATATTATTTGGAACTTCCGTGCAGGACGGTAGAGTCCACCCATATCTTTTTTGATTGATTGATACTTTTATTAGTAGATTGCACAGTACAGTACATATTCCGTACAATTGACCACTAAATGGTAACACCCGAATAAGTTTTTCAACTTGTTTAAGTCGGGGGTCCACGTTAATCAATTCATGTTCTTCTTGTTCTAGTCGTGTCTAAAATGATGAGAGGTGACGGGAAAAAAAAAAAAAAGAGTAAGTACAAACAATATCAATACCAGTGCTGGGTGAGTGAACCAAACTACCATGAATTGATTAACGTGGACCCCGACTTAAAGAAGTTGAAAAGCTTATTCGGGTGTTACCATTTAGTGGTCAATTGTACGGAATATGTACTGTACTGTGCAATCTACGAATAAAAGTTTCAATCAATCAAAAGGGCAATTTCTGCGATGTGTTGCTGCATCGCCTTGGCGGAGATCGAAACCGAAAGTTAACACACACACACACACAATTCTGTCCACTCTCGCTTTGTCTCCTTACTGTACCTCTTCCCTTCTGGAAGCTAAGTAAAATAAAATGTGTGTGTACTTGCATAAAAACACAGGGATGCATTCTACATCTTCACAAACTTAGTGTTTGCTCTTTGATATCAACATAAAAGTCAAATCTGTTTGGCTGATGAAGATGAAGTCTGATACACAAGCTTTGTTCTTCTCCAACAATGCCCCCTTGTGGTTGAGTGCAACAGTGTGGCCAACAAAAATAAAGAGGAATGACACCTCTCACATCGAATACACAATCTTCACAGCCTGCGTTAATTTCAATGAGACGACAAAACATTGGAGCTCGTATTGATGTTATTTGAACACTGATACAGTTTGCAGTTAAATGAAGGACAAGTGAACATCCCAGTAAACAAATTAAAGACTTTATAAACAAGTGAAAACGTTCACCTGCCGTATGTTTCCTCACCTCATTAACTTTGTCACAGCAGCAGATGAACACTGTATTGAGAACATAAAAGAAACATCAAATAGTTTTCTTCTTAGCTGTATACATTTATAGTGGGGACAAGTGTGTCTGTCTCCAATATTGTCCACACCTGTCTCCATCCAAACACAGCAGTAAGCTCTTAAATGCAGCGAGGGAAAATGACGTTAGACCAAGCGCTTGACTACGTTTACTCCGAAGGGAAATCTCCAGAGCAAAGTACGTGTAGCTCGTCCGCCATGATAATCAAGCCAAATGACGCTCGTGCCTGACTTTGTGTTGCCTAGAATGCATTAATAAATTAAGTTTCCTCGGTACTAGGGACGGCGTGGCGCAGTGGGGAGAGTGGCCGTGTGCAACCCGAGCGTCCCTGGTTCAATTCCCACCTAGTACCAACCTCGTCACGTCCGTTGTGTCCTGAGCAAGACACTTCACCCTTGCTCCTGATGGGTGCTGGTTGGCGCCTTGCATGGCAGCTCCCTCCATCAGTGTGTGAATGTGTGTGTGAATGGGTAAATGTGGAAGTAGTGTCAAAGCGCTTTGAGTACCTTGAAGGTAGAAAAGCGCTATACAAGTACAACCCATTTATCATTTATTTATTTACTTAAAAAATTAGACGTTTTTTCTAACCGTCTGGAAATTTTGCGCGAATTACTGTAATGTTTACTGTTACGTCCCTCGTCCATTCACAAGTACAAAGTCAGGGGCGGTCACAGCATGTTCTTGACACTGATGTTGATACATTTTTTAGGGCATTACGGCAAGTGACAAAAGTGCTCTATTTTGCCAAAAGAAGGAAAAAATTTAACCCAAAAGTTTCTATCCATCCATGCATCCAGGTCTGACCACTACCGTATTTTTGGGGCTGTAAAGTGCACTGGCACTCACCAAATTTTTGAAAAATTAATTATGTGTGAATATATTAACCACACCAGACTATTAGTCGCAGATATGTACCGGTACGAAATTTTTGGTAAATGTTTATTTATCTCAACCAAAGAGGTCAAATGAGTCTTTAAAAAAAAATGTGCAATTTGTTATTTTTATACCCAGACCTGTGTGTTTACTTCCGTACCTGACGGTTTCGACTACTTGCCAACCTCTGAGGAAGTCAACAAACACACAGGTCTGGTAATAAGAATAACAAATTGCTTTGGTTATTTATACACTTAAATTGTTTCCAAACGTTTCCTGTCACACAACAGTAAAACGGCTGATGAAACAAAACAGAAGTCATCGTCATGGACCCAATAGGTGTAGAAGCTAGCTCTCCAATCAGCTAAACAGACCCAATAATTCCAGGGGGACATTCTGGTGAATTTACCAAACTGAATCAATACAAAAAGAATGCTATTGTAACACAGACACTTGCGTAAGTGTGAGCGTATCAGCTAATGCTTACGACGCTAGCGTGGTTATATTACAATAGCCCGTACAAATATGCATGAAAACACTTGGACGGTTTAGTAAGTATGAATTGTTTTAGTTATATTGTAAAACTCACAAGCGTTGGTTGGAGTGATGAATGACAAATCCTTTCAAGCAGAACCGTTACGGACGGTTATACTTCCGGTTCAAGGAACGAAACAAAGTATATTTTCAACCTGCAGTGAGCGAACTCGTCCAACAAATGGCGCCATAGCACAAACAATAACACACCTTTTCAGTGTCTCTGTCGGTGTTATTGTAAACTATTTGTTGAATACAAAACATTATGGCCGTTAGCGAAGAAAAAATCCATAAATTAGCCGCACTGTTTTATAAGCCGCAGGGTTAAAAAAAATAATGGCTAGTATCCTGGAAAACATGGTATTTCAATGGTAGTTGGAGAAACCAAATGAATCATGTATATTCTCGTTTATTAATTTCCTTATACTGAAGAATATCTCACCCTTCGTCCTCTCTTCTAGTCAGGTCTACGAAGCCCATCGGAATGGTAAAGTGGACCAAGCCATGTCCTTCGGCTTCCTCTTCTTCCTTTTCAGCGGGGACCTCGCCAACTTGGCAGGATGCTACTTCACCAGCCAGCTGCCCATTCAGGTAAACTCTTTTTAATGAACAAAACAATTTTTTGTGAAACATTGTAGTGTGAAGCAGCTCTTTTAACAGTTAAACTGAAATTATATGTACACACTGATGGTGGGCGATACTGGTGATTTTTGGTATCAGCCGATTTCAAGCAAACACAGGGCTTGTATCACTAATAACAAAGTCTGGAAAATGGTCTAAATGGATCCATTTTTATTTAAAATTCAACCATCCTCTGTTTATAATCCCCTCTGCTATTAAGGCAGAAAGGAAAGGAAATGTCAACACAACAATGAAAAACACTCAATGTATACAAAATGCTGAAATCACATTGAACACTTAATAGCCTATTAAATCTAAATAAGTATGTAAGAAATGCTTAAAGTGTAACAAAATTGTGAAAATGTAAACAAATACAAACCATTCTCTGCAGGTTTAGTGCCAAGAAGTTACAGTTGTGCTCTAAAGGGTGAGCATGGTAAAGGTGGTGTGGTATTACCGGTCTTGGTGGGACGAGTGCCTTGCGTAATTTACAGACCACATTAGTCTGACTAAGGTCTGTTGCAAAAACTTTCATACTGTCCAGGTGACTTCCTGTTTTATTCACAATTTCTTTGCTCTTTTTAACAAAATAGCGCTACCAAACTTGATAGTTAATACTGTTACTTGATTGGCTGTTAGCGTGTCATTCCTAGTGATCAGTGATTACTTCCTGCGTTGCTCGGGTTACCAGAGAGCGAGTGCCTTTGTTCATGCAACCAACCTTGCTTCGCAACTTCAGGTTTCTTCCAACAAAGAAGGAAAAAAAATCTACGTATTAGCCAATGCTTTTTCTATTGATATCGATGAAACCAGAGAAACCAGAGCCTGCGGAATTCTACAGAACTCAGCAAGCCCATTTGGAACCTCAAAGACAATAATGTTGAATATTCAAACACATGGCAAATTCTTGCATCCAGCACACCTTACAACAGTGGTAATAAAAGATGCAACCTATGCTTAAAAGAGAAACTGTTTGTTACATATCACCCAGACCTGTCATCCCTCAACAATTATATCAGCATGCCGTCACAGACGGAAACACCTCCTAGGTAACACATGAGCCAATCACCACGCCCCTATGCCTGCCTGTACCTACCCACTCTGTGCCCTATATAAACCATTGTATGTGAATGCTTCCATTAAAATCTCCTGACGAAACAGTTCTGTAGAGATGAAGTAGTCTTGTGATTTTTCCCACACCTACACACATATATATATATATATATATATATATATATATATATATATATATATATATATATATATGTGTATGTATGTATGTGTGTGTGTGTATATATACACATATATGTGTATATACACACATATATGTGTGTGTATATACACATATATATATATATGTATACACATATATATATATATATATATATATATATATATATATATATATATATATATATATATATATATACACACACATATATGTGTGTGTGTGTATATATACACGTATATATATATGTATATACATATGTACGTGTGTGTATGTATGTATATATATATATATATATATATATATATACACATACATACATATGTATGTGTGTATATGTATGTATATATATTATATGAATGTGTATATATATATATGTATGTATGTATATATATTTATGTATATAAATGTGTATATTTGTATATGTATCGCCCAGCCCTAACTAATACTAAAACTTTGACTTGAAATATCATACCTTTGAATAATTGTGTGAATTCTTGAGTTAGTTCATTAAGACAATGTGAACACAGGAACATATTTTTTTCCAAAAGCAAGGGATGTCCCTTGACATGTACGATGAGCATTTTTGACATCTGATCCAAATTTTTTGCTTCAGTTGTGATCCGATTTTGAGTCCCATTACGATACTTTGACAACAGATTATAGAAGCGACATTTTTTATCGCAAGTACGTAAACACGGTTTTCTCATTAAACTCATTAAATTATTCAATGTGCTAGTATTGGTGGAAATCAGATGATGTGTCAGTATTATGAATTAAGCGATAGGCTAAGGGCTTAAAGCCCTGAGTTGTCGGCTCATTGTGCAGCGGGGCTCTTTATGTGTGTGAGGATTACACAATGCACTGCATAGCTATAGTAGTTACACTCCTAAATGTTATTTCCATGAACGTCCTTCAGCCTGTAATGAGTCTGACTCATTTTGCATTTATTCTCACAGTCAAAATAGCCTGACTGAGTGAGAGAAAAACTATTTTTTTTTTCCTCATTCAACACTCGGTATGCCTTGGCTCCTGATCTGTTTTCCATGCTTTTAAAACTGACTTTCACTGAGGTTAATGCAAGCATCTGTAATTAAGATTGTTTGCGTCTTGCTTTTTCCTCTCAGGTGGTCACGGTGGTTTTCTACATCATCACAGACGTAGTCCTCATCTCACAGTTTTTCTACTATAAGATAAAGAACAACTCCAGCACAAGTAAGTGTATTTGAAACTAAAAGTGTAAGTTATCATTAACATCAAGGTATTGTTGAATTTGCTCAAAAAGTACTTGTACACACACTGAAATCTTTTGACCAAGTATTTTTTTTTTGTACATAACTCAAGTAGCTAACACACTGTTAGAAAAGCCACTATTTTGCACGTTTTGGGTCTATTATGCATCACCGATAGGGTTTTAGTTTTAGTATTAGAGCTGTTTTAATGGCGAAGCTTCTATTGTACGGCATGGCGAAGTTGGTAGAGTGGCTGTGCCAGCAATCTGAGGGTTATTGGTTCAATCCCCACCTTCTACCATTCTACTCACGTCTGTTGTGTCCTTGGGCAAGGCACTTCACCCTTGCTCCTGATGGGTCCTGGTGAGCGCCTTGCATGGCAGCTCCCACCGTCAGTGTGCGGATGTGTGTGTGAATGGGCGAATGTGGAAATACTGTCAAAGCGCTTTGGGCTCCTTAAAAAGGGGTAGAAAAGCGCTATACAAGTACAACCCATTTATCATTTACCATTGTTTAAAATGTTGATTTGTAGTGTAACACTTTAAGATGTATTTAAATGAAAAGTGCACGCGTCCTACTCTGTTCAGCGGTCCCTAAATGCACCGTAAAAACACCCCCATAATAGATAATAATAATTCATTCAGAAAAAATACAGGATAGGCAGTGCCATTTTAATACATTTTGTACATTAAAGATGCCAAAAGCAAACCAGTGTACATCAATATATGTTAAGCCAATGCAACAAAATATCTAAGTTAGCTTTGTGTTAAAGGGGACACAGGAAAGTATGTAATAATAACTAGGACTGTCAAAAATAACAAGTTAACTCATGGGATTGATCACAAAAAATATTGCATTATTTATGTATGTACGCAGATTACTCACATAATTCATTTTGCTCCTTTAACTTCTCATCCATCCATCCATTTTCCACCACTTATGCCCTTCGGGGTGGTTCTTAAACTTTCTTTCCACCAAGGACCACCTCAGAAAACACCGGTCTCTCCCAGTACCAACCAACATAATGACATTAAACATTAAACATTAAAATACAGTGGCGTAGTCGGCCAAAATATTCATCAAAAACAGGACAAAGGTTTCATTTGACCCCATGGGCCAATTGCGGACCGCGAGACTTAATATTTTTGACCGCTGTAACATTACACACAGTTTGAACAGTAAGACTGTGTTTGAATAATTAAGTGATTCTTCAGTGTACCACTAGATGGAGCATGCGTACCACATATTGAGAATCACTCTTCTAATTTGTTAAAAAAAAACACATCAAATTAGGGTTGTATGGCATACCGGTACTAGTATAGCATCGTGGTACTATACTCTGTTTGAAAAATACTGGTTTGCCTTTTTTTTTTTTTTTTTTTTTACAGGCATGATGGTGGATCTACACCTGACATCCACTGCAATGATACCAGTGTATGTAATCCAGGGGTCGGCAACCCAAAATATTGAATGAGCCATATTAGACCAAAAATACGAAAACAAATCTGTCTGGACCCGCGAACAATTAAAAGCCATGTTACATACAGATAGTTTGTCATGAGATATACATTGAATTAAGAAGACTTAAAGGAAACTAAATGAGCTCAAATATAGCTACACGTCAGGCATAATGATGCAATGTGTACATATAGCTAGCCTAAATAGCATGTTAGCATCGATTAGCTTGCAGTCATGCAGGGACCAAATATGTCTGATTAGCTCTCCACACAAGTCAATAACATCAACAAAACTCACCTTTGTGCATTCATGCACAACTTTAAAAGTTTGGTGGACAAAACGTGACAGAAAAAGAAGTGGCATAAATCACGTCTTAGAAAGTCTGAGAAAGTTGTACATGTAAACAAACCACGATGAGTTCAAGGACCGCCAAAATTAGTAGGCCAAAATGGCGCTTGCCAACTATTCGAATCAGTGAAGCATGTTTAATATTAACAGTGTGCTTTATAACAATTAGGGAGGTTTGTGTCGTGTTTCTCCTCCTGCAGAAACTATAGTAAAACAAAAAAAATATTTTTTCCCCTAATTTTTTTCCATTTTTCATACATTTTTGGAAAAGCTCCAGAGAGCCACTAGGACGGTGCTAAAGAGCCGCATCCGTCTCTAGAGTTGCGGGTTGCCGACCCCAGATCTAGTCGATAACACTTTCATACATTAATATTTTTTTCTCGTCAAAAAATATTTTTAATTTATTTTTTCTAAATTCATATTATGTTCATAAACTCAGGAAATACATCCGTAGACACGTGAGCAATTTGATCATGACCAATGTATGATCCTGTAACTACTTGGTATCGGAGTGATACCTAAATTCGTGGTATCATCCCAAACTAATGTGAAGTATCAAACAACAGAAGAATAAGTGATTATTACATTTCAACAGAAGTGTAGCTAGAACATGTTAAAAGAGAAAGTAAGCAGATCTTAACAGGAAATTAACAAGTAGATTAATAATCAATTTTTACAGCTTGTCCTTTACAATTTTGGCAAAATGATAGAATGTGAAATGACACAATATGTTACTGCATATGCCAGCAGACAAATTAGGAGCCTTTGGTTGCTTACTTACTACTAAAAGACATGTTGTCTAGTATGTTCACTATTTTAATTAAGGACAACATTGTTCTTCAATTGTACCATAAGATTCTTTCGTTAAAGTAAAGCCAATAATGCCATTTTTTTGGGTCCCTTTTATTTAGAAAAGTATCAAAATACATTTTGATACCAGTACCAAAATATTGGTATCAAGGCAACCCTAGTCCAAATATTGGGGTATTTTTTAAATTAATTGATATATTTTATCCATCCATCCATTTTCTACCGTTTATTCCCTTTTGGGGTAGCGGGGGGTGCTGGCGCCTATCTCAGCTACAATCGGGCGAAAGGCGGGGTACACCCTGGACAGGTCGCCACCTCATCGCGGGGCCATGATATATTTTAGTTAATTGAAATTGTGAACGTGAGTAATACTACTCGAAATACTTGACATTAGAGATGTCCGATAAAGGCTGTTTTGCCTACGTGTATATCCGATATTCCGATATTGTCCAACTCTTAATTACTGATATCAATTGATACAGATATATATATACAGTCGTGGAATTAACACATTACTATGCCTAATTTTGTTGTGATGCTCCGCTGAATGCATTAAACAATGTAACAAGGTTTTACAAAATAAATCAACTCAAGTTATGGGAAAAAATACCAACATCGCACTGCCATATTTATTTTTGAAGTCACAGAGTGCATTATTTTTTTTAACATTCCTCAAAACACCAGCTCGGAATTTGGGACATGCTCTCCCTGAGAGAGCATGAGGAGGTTGAGGTGGGGGGTTAGCGTCCCGGATGAGTTAGTTCTGCAAGGGGTTCTGGGTAATTGTTCTGTTGTGTTTTTGTTGTGTTACGGTGTGGATGTTCTCCCGAAATGTGTTTGTCATTCTTGTTTGGTGTGGGTTCACAGTGTGGCGCATATTTGTAACAGTGTTAAAGTTGTTTATACGGCCACCCTCAGTGTGACCTGTATGGCTGTTGACCAAGTATGAATTACATTCACTTTTGTGTGTGAAAAGCCGTAGATATTATGTGACAGGGCTGGCACGCAAAGGTAGTGCCATTAAGGTTTGTTAGCGCTGTATTTTTCTACATAAGTCCGTGTACACAGCTGCGTTTTAAAAAGTCATAAATTTGATTTTTTTTAAAAACCGATACCAATAATTTCCGAACATTTTAAAGCATTTATTGGCCGATAATATCGGCAGTCCGATATTATCAAACATCTCTACTTGTCATTAATCTGAAATCAAAAGTGTGATTAATCTGATTAAACATAATGAATGGTTTGAAAAATCCCACTAATAACAAATTAGGGATGCACCGATTAATCGGTAACCGAATATATTCGGCCGAATATAGCAAAAAAAGCCACATTCGGCCTTCGGTGGAATGAGTTAAAAACAAGGCCGAATAGTGGCGTGTGACGCAATTTTTTGACGCGGTGACGCAATCAACCAACGTGCGGTGACATTGGGATATGTTGTGTACCTGTATAAGTGTATGAGGTTACAAGCACACACTTATTGAGATTTAGTGGGGCCTCTGTTTACATTATTAGCCTGTCGTGTAGGCTACCTGTATAAGTGTAAGAGGTTACAAGCACACACTTAATTGAGATTTACTTAAGCCTTCTGTTTACATTATTAGCATATCTACTGTGGCTAAGCAGACTTTTGCCAAAAGGACAATAATTCATTTGTTGTGGGTTTATCCACTTTAATGCACTTTATTTTTTTTGGAATGCATGTTTTGTTTGAAGGCCTAATATAAATGAAAAACTGTGCTTTTTTTGAAAAGCAAAGACTACTGGAATATTAAAAAAATGTCAATATTCAATAAAAAATGACTTTATTTGAAAAACATGTCTAAATATTTATTCTAGGCTATTTATGCAATATAAAAAAAATTGTGAAAAACTGCATTCATTATTCGGTATTCGGTATTCGGCCTTCGGCCAAGCATTTAAATTTTATTCGGCTTCGGCCACAAATTTTCATTTCGGTGCATCCCTATAAGATATCTTAATAATAATTAATTGATTTCATTTTACAATCTGTCAACTACAAATCCAAAACAAGCTGCGGGGCAAAATTTGCCTCTAGGCCATACTTTGGACACCCCTGCATTAATGTCTCTTGTTTTCATGTTAGCATTTAAACCAGTGGTCCCCAACCACCGAGCCACAGCAGAAGATTTTTTTATTAAAAAAATCAACATAAAAAACACAATATACACTTGCAATTAGTGCACCAACCACAAAAACGTCCCTTTTCGTGACAAAAATGCCCCTTTTTCATGACAAAGAAGAAAAAACTAAAAAAAAACAAAAAAATTATTAGGCGTTGACCGGTCCACGGATATAAAAAGGTTGGGGACCACTGATTTAAACTAGCCACCAGGAGTCTTACAGTGCTTATCATAAACATTGTTTATCCTTACATCCCTAGTGCGTTAATATTTAAGGTAAATAAATGGTAAGTTTGACCAAGCCACTCGGCTTCTGCTTGTGTGTTTTCCTCCGTTTGAATCCTTGCTCGGTGTGTCTGTGTTCCAGAGAGCCCAGCGTTGAAGTGGCTGTGCTTCCTGTGGTGTGGCGCCGCTACAATATTCCTGACGGCTCTGCCCAAACTCATCTTGGACGATAGCGCAGCCTCTGAATTTTTTGTGGGTAACACTATCTGCACGTGGGAGCTTTTCCTTCCATGTTGAAGAAATGTTTATCATCATCACTTTCCTTTCCCCTCCTCATTTTTTCCTGAAGGCGAAACAGTGTGATAGCATTCGGAGAGATGATACCACTCTTGTGTATATGTTTCTTGGCAGAGAACAAGCAGCTCTAAATCATTAGAAGTTTCCGGCTACGTATGTGGATACCTGGCGTCACTCTTCTACCTCGCATCCCGCTTCCCGCAGCTCTATAAAAATGTAAGTGGTGCGTTCCTAGCACGATTATCTCATGGGGGAGTTTGACCAGGTCTGTCCAGCTGGGATTCCTGGGGCTCGACAAAGTTTTTACTTATTCGTGCATGGGCCCTGTGAGGACAGTGTGTGTGTCAAATGAAAAACTGGCCTTGAGTGATAATACTGGCTCAACTGTAGCCAATTAGAATGTAAGGAAGCCACTGATGTAATATAGTCAGTAGGGCTGCGAATCTTTGGGTGTCCCACGATTCGATTCGATATGGATTCTTTGGGTTGCTATTCGATTATAAATAGATTTTTTCGATTCAACGCAATTCTCGATTCAAAAACGATATTTTTCCGATTCAAAAGGATTCTGTATTCATTCAATACATAGGATTTCAGCAGGATCTACCCCAGTCTGCTGACATGCTAGCAGAGTAGTAGATTATTTTTAAAGCTTTTATAATTGTAAAGGACAATGTTTTATCAACTGATTGCAATAATGTGAATTTGTTTTAACTATTAAACGAACCAAAAATATGACTTATTATATCTTTGTGAAAAAATTGGACACAGTGTGTTGTCAAGTTTATGAGATGCGATGCAAGTGTAAGCCACTGTGACACTATTGTTCTTTTTTTTAATTTTTATAAATGTCTAATGATAATGTCATTGAGGGATTTTTAATCACTGCTATGCTGAAATTATAACTAATATTGATACTGTTGTTGATAATATTCATTTTTGTTTCACTACTTTTGGTTTGTTCTGTGTCGTGTTTGTGTCTCCTCAATTGCAGTTCTGAGTGTTGCTGGGTCAGGTTTGGTTTTGGAATTGGATTGCATTGTTATGGTATTGCTGTGTATTGTTTTGTTGGATTGATTACAAAAAATAAATAATAATAATAAATTTTAAAAAATAGATTTTTACAAATGAGAATCCATTCTGAATCGCACAACGTGAGAATCCCGATTCAAATTCAAATCGATTTTTTCCCACACCCCTAATAGTCAGTGAAGTCCTTTTTGGTTACGAATAAAAATGACTTATCATATAAGGGTGTACCGAACTGATATTTATATTGGATATCTGTCTCATATCAGCATAAAAAAAGTATCGGACGATATCGGCTTGCTTCAAAAATCTCAGATACAAGCAGTCCTGCAGCGCATTTTCTTATGACAGACAATTAAAATCTGAATGTCCTCCATTTATTCAAGAACTCCTTCATTCCGCACTCCATCCAGCTTTATAATCACTCGCCATACAGCAATAGATGATATCTGTCTCTTACCTGACAATTTCTATGTTAGCTACTTCTTTGTTTTTAATGTCTATTTTCTTTTGGATTGACTCTCTATTTTATGCTGCAGCTGCCCCATACCATAATCCAGTGGTTCTCAACCTCTTTTCAGTGATATTTTTTTAAATTCAAGTACCCCCTAAGCAGAGCAAAGCATTTTTGGTTGAAAAAAAGAGATAAAGAAGTAAAATACAGCACTATGTCATCAGTTTCTGATTTATTAAATTGTATAACAGTGCAAAATATTGCTCATTTGTAGTGGTCTTTCTTGAACTATTTGGAAAAAAAGATATAGAAATAACTAAAAACTTGTTGAAAAATAAACAACTGATTCAATTATAAATAAAGATTTCTACACATAGAAGTAATCATCAACTTAAAGTGCCCTTTTTGGGGATTGTAATAAAGATCCATCTGGATTCATGAACTTAATTCTAAACATTTCTTCACAAAAAAGAAATCTTTAACACCAATATTTATGGAACATGTCCACAAAAATGAATATTGCATTTTTTCATTTCTTTTCACAGTTCATATTTTGTTGAAGTATTATTCAATAAATATATTTATAAAGGATTTTTGAATTGTTGCTATTTTTAGAATATTTAAAAAAAATCTCACGTACCCCTTGGCATACCTTCAAGTACCCCCAGGGGTACGCGTACCCCCATTTGAGAACCACTGCCATATACTGTAATATTGTACATGGTAATTGTTATATATTGTATATATGATATAGACATAAAATAATATATCAGAATATACTGTACATATATTATGTAAATATTACGTGTATATATGTTATATTTTATATCGCTATATTTAGGCAAGGCAAGGCAACTTTATTTGTGTAGCACTTTTCATACACAAGGCAGACTCAAAGTGCTTCACAGACAACAAAATGAAATGAAAGAAAATAAAAGCAAAATTAAAATGCAGACAATAAAAATAAAAACAGTTCGAACGTTAAAAGTTAAAAGATTTAGCTGAAAGCTAAAGTGAACATAAAAGTTTTCAGTCTAATTTTAAAAGTAGTCAGAGTTGGGGAAAGTCTGACATCTTCAGGAAGTTTATTCCAGTTATTTGTTGCGTAATGATTGAATGATTTGCTCCCTTGATTTGAGTTTACTCTGGGAACCGCTAACAGATTGGTCTCAGTAGATCTTAGTGATCTACAGGGTTTATATAGTGGGAGCATATCAGTGATATACTTTGGCCCTAGACCATGTAGTGATTTATATGTGAGCAGGAGGATTTTGAAATCAAATCTCTGATGTACAGGGAGCCAATGTAAGGATTTAAGAATTGGTGTAATGTGCTCACATTTTTTGGTCTTCGTTAGAACTGTAGCAGCAGCGTTCTGAACAAGCAAGTTGACAGTTTTTTGGGGAAGACCTGCAAGGAGACCATTAAAATAGTCCAGCCTACTGGTAATAAAGGTCTATTTATACCTGCACTGTCCTTTCCATTCTTACCTTTTCCATCATTGTAATTGAGCTACTGTGTGGAAAAATTTCCCTTGTGGATTATTAAAGTTTGTCTTAGTCTAATTAGCACACAAAGTTGGTCTTTTCTCGTATTTTAGTCAAGTCATTTACAAAAGGTAAACATGGTAGGCTGTATGCTGCTTGGAGCTTGCAGCTACACAACAGCTGGGCACACAATATCACACAAGCTAGCCCAGATCTGGGAAAATTAAGGCCCGTTGATCTTTTTAATCTGGCCGGCCGGACATTCCCAAATCATTTTTTTTAGAAGTTTAACATGAAACTGTAGCTGCCATTATGGTGTGCAGTGATGTTTTTAAATTACCCTCCGTCTTAAATTATACAAAGTCTTTCAATGGTTGGAATCTGCGCTTTTGCAGGATATACTACTTAATCTGGTAATCTAATTAGTTACTATGGTAATCTAAATCACAGCAGCTCAGACGAGGCACCAAGCAGTGTGTGTGGTGAGCGTTTCCAGAGTGTTTCTAGAGCTGCCGGCCTGAAATGCGGGTGTCAGGGACAGACGCAGAAGGAGATTTTTTCAACAAAGGTTTAAAGTTTAGTGATATATAAGATTGTAGGTGGGATTTTTTTTTTTAGCCTTCACATTCATATTTCGCTGTTTGTTGCATTTTTGTTGCGTTTCGCTTGATTGTGAAATATGAAAGGGGTGTGACGTTCATATGTTGTCAATATTCAGTGTTTTATCCTTCATAGTTAATATTGTAACATTCTTTATTTTCATGTACATTTTTGGTGTCTGTGAAAAAATTGTAAAATTCCATTGTGTTTTTTAAGGCGGTCTGTCAAAACGTTTTTAGCATTTAATCAGTGAGGTTTTGCATTAGTGTTCCTAAAAATATACATACCGGCCCCCAGATACATTTCTCTCTCTAAATTTGGTCTCCAAGTCAAAATAATTGCCCAGGCCTATACTAGAGTGACAAGATTTATATTTTTTATTTTTACAACTTTTTTTTTTTGTTATTTTATGCAAAATCAGGGAATAGTTTCCTGTACACAGGAGGACTTTTGAGTGCAAAAAACAAATGATTTTAAATAAGTAGTGTAGTTTATGCTTTTGTTTATTTATTGTGTACTATTGACCCTATTTCCTCAAACAATGGTATGTAATAAAAGAGAAAAAGGAACTAGTTGATATTAGGGATGCACCGACTAATCGGTAACCGAATATATTCGGCCGAATATGGCAAAAAAAGCCACATTCGGCCTTTGGTGGAATGAGTTAAGAACAAGGCCGAATAGTGGCGTCTGCCGCAATTTTTTGACGCAATGACGCAATCAACCAACGTGCGGTGACGTTGGGATATGTTGTGTACCTGTATAAGTGTATGAGGTTACAAGCACACACTTATTGAGATTTAGTGGGGCCTCTGTTTACATTATTAGCCTGTTGTGTAGGCTACCTGTATAAATGTATGAGGTTATAAGCACACACTTAATTGAGATTTAGTGGGACCTCTGTTTACATTATTAGCCTGTTGTGTAGGCTACCTGTATAAATGTATGAGGTTATAAGCACACACTTAATTGAGATTTAGTGGGACCTCTGTTTACATTATTAGCCTGTTGTGTAGGCTACCTGTATAAATGTATGAGGTTATAAGCACACACTTAATTGAGATTTAGTGGGGCCTCTGTTTACATTATTAGCCTGTTGTGTAGGCTACCTGTATAAATGTATGAGGTTATAAGCACACACTTAATTGAGATTTAGTGGGACCTCTGTTTACATTATTAGCCTGTTGTGTAGGCTACCTGTATAAGTGTATGAGGTTATAAGCACACACTTAATTGAGATTTACTTGAGCCTTCTGTTTACATTATTAGCATATCTACTGTGGCTAAGCAGACTTTTGCCAAAATGACAATAATTCATTTGTTGTGGGTTTATCCACCTTAATGCACTTTATTTTTTTTTGGAATGCATGTTTTGTTTGAAGGCCTAATATAAATGAAAAACTTTGTGCTTTTTTTGAAAAGCAAAGGCTACTGGAACATTAAAAAAAATGTCAGTATTCAATAAAAAAAATTACCTTATTTGAAAAAAATGTCTAAATATTTATTTTAGGCTATTTATGCAATATAAAAAAAATTGTGAAAAACTGCATTCATTATTCGGTATTCGGCCTTCGGCCAAGCGTTTAAGTTTTATTCGGCTTCGGCCACAAATTTTCATTTCGGTGCATCCCAAGTTGATATATTTTATTGATATTGTTACACTGTCAGTGGCACTCAACAGAAATAAAAAAAAAATACAGTAAATTCACGTGATCGGTATTGGCCCATCTCACTCTTAGTTGATCAGTATTGGAATCTCAATAATAGTACTTCTACAGTACATCTTTTTTGTTGTTATTCTTTCAACAAAATAGGAGTTTGTGATGTCCCCCTTTATTATTCATCCATCCATTTTCTACCGCTTATTTCCTTTGGGGTCGCAGAGGGCGCTGGTGCCTATCTCTGATACAATCGGGCGGAAGGCGGGGTATACCCTGGACAAGTCGCCCCCTCATCGCAGTCCCCCTTTATCAATGTAGGATAAAAAAGGTGTTGCTCCTGATCTTTGTTCTGGTTCAAATATGCCTGATAGGGTTGAGGTCTAGACTCTTAAGATTATCCAGCCATGCTTCTATATATATGTATATATATATATATATATATATATATATATAGCAGATATCCGTTCTGTGCGCAAACTGCTTTTGTTGTAGTTCCAGAGGCAGTCCACCGAGGGCACCTCCTACCTGCTGTTCGCTCTGTCCATGATGGGCAATGGGACGTACGGCTTGAGTGTCATCGTGGTGCTGCCATCACTGAAGGACTCCAAATACAACTTCATCATCAAGCACCTGGCCTGGCTCATCGGAAGTCTGGGAGTACTCGTCCTGGACTTCTTTGTATCCTTGAAATTGGAAGGGGCTGGTCCTATTATTCAGCTCAACTTCTGTCTGGAATGTAGTCATTTTTTTAGTAATTGTGATAAAAGTGAATGTGATTGGTCATTTGCAGACTAAACATGCATGGTAATTACAGATGTCTGATCATGGCTTTTTTGCCGATATTCCGATATTGTCCAACTCTTAATTACCGATTCCGATATCAACCGATACCGATATATACACAGGGTAGCCGCGGATCCTTAAAAAGTCTTAAATTCATGTGTCTAAAATTAAGGCCTTAAAAAGTATTACAATTCTTAGAAATTCCTAAGAGGCTTCACGGTGGCAGAAGGGTTAGTGCGTCTGCCTCACAATACGAAGGTCCTGCAGTCCTGGGTTCAAATCCAGGCTCGGGATCTTTCTGTGTGGAGTTTGCATGTTCTCCCCGTGAATGCGTGGGTTCCCTCCGGGTACTCCGGCTTCCTCCCACTTCCAAAGACATGCACCTGGGGATAGGTTGATTGGCAACACTAAATTGGCCCTAGTGTGTGAATGTGAGTGTGAATGGTGTCTGTCTATCTGTGTTGGCCCTGCGATGAGGTGGCGACTTGTCCAGGGTGTACCCCGCCTTCCGCCCGATTGTAGCTGAGATAGGCGCCAGCGCCCCCCGCGACCCCGAAAGGGAATAAGCGGTAGAAAATGGATGGATGGAATTCCTAAGATGGTCTTAAATTCAGTACTCAATGGTCTTAAATTGTCGGGCCAGTTTATTTTTTTTTTTTCGGGGCACGTCTTTTAGTAAAAGTGAGTGATTTCAGTGTCAGTCGCATGCATAGTCGGGTCGCGCGCAGACTCCTTTTTTTCCTCGTGTCTTGCCTTTCAGTCAGCATGGGGAAAAGCAAGTTTTGCGAGCGTTGGCTGGAGGACAGCCGGTTTAAGAGCTGGCTTAAGCTTGTTGCCAATCCCGAGGAGGCCAGGTGCATACTTTATAAGAGGGATTTCAAACTTGGCGCCATGGGAATTAGAGCGGTTGAATCGCATATGCAGTGCGGTAAGCATAAAATCGCGGCAGAGAGCCAAAAACAAACACCGGGCATTTCTCAGTTCTGCGTGGGTCCAGCGCCAACGCACCCCCAGCTAGCAACAACTGCCGCTAGCAGCACTGACCTGTCACTAACCTTCGGCGGGACAGCAACATTAAATTCCGAGGTGTTATGGATCTTGCACACTGTGGTGAAACATCAATCCGACACCTCAGATGACGGGATTGGCGATCTTTTTCGTGTGATGTTTCCTGATTCTCAGGTTGCTAATACATTTTCCTGCGGAAAGGATAAAACAGCATATATAATGAGTCACGGATTGGCACCTCACATCCAAAACCTGTTCGTCGACCAAGTCAACGGGTCTCGGTATGTGTTAATGAAATGTAATTTATTCTTACCCTCACCTCGGTTATTATGTTTTTACTGGCGTTGGTGTTGGTTTGTTTGTTTTGGATGTCAAAGTTTTTGGATCTCTCAAGATTTTTGATAGGCTGTTTGGCAGAGTGGTGTTTATCAGTTTGTTTATTTATAAACATACAAAAAGTAAACTTGACTGATTGTCATTGAGGTCGTAGTACAGTGGGATCCCCAACCATCGCTTATATTTATAGATTGTTTATTTATTTTTTTGGTCTTAAATTTCATTCAAGGTGGCATTAAAAAGGTCTGAAAAAGTCTTAAATTTGACTTGTTGAAACCTGCAGATACCCTGATACAGTCGTGGAATTAACACATTATTAAGCCTAATTCTGTTGTGATGCCCCGCGGGATGCATTAAACAATGTAACAAGTTTTTCCAAAATAAATCAACTCAAGTTATGGAAAAAAGTGCCAACATGGCACTGCCATATTTATTATTGAAGTCACAAAGTGCATTATCCATCCATCCATCCATCCATCATCTTCCGCTTATCCGAGGTCGGGTCGCGGGGGCAGCAGCCTAAGCAGGGAAGCCCAGACTTCCCTATCTCCAGCCACTTCGTCTAGCTCTTCCCGGGGGATCCCGAGGCGTTCCCAGGCCAGCCGGGAGACATAGTCTTCTCAACATGTCCTGGGTCTTCCACGTGGCCTCCTACCAGGTGGACGTGCCCTAAACACCTCCCTCGGGAGGCGTTCGGGTGGCATCCTGACCAGATGCCCGAACCACCTCATCTGGCTCCTCTCGATGTGGAGGAGCAGAGGCTTTACGTTGAGCTCCTCCCGGATGGGAGAGCTTCTCACCCTATCTCTAAGGGAGAGCCCCGCCACACGGTGGAGGAAACTCATTTCGGCCGCTTGTACCCGTGATCGTATCCTTTCGGTCATGACCCAAAGCTCATGACCATAGGTGAGGATGGGAACGTAGATCGACCGGTAAATTGAGAGTTTTGCCTTCCGGCTCAGCTCCTTCTTCACCACAAAGTGCATTATATATTTTTTAACATGCCTCAAAACAACAGCTACAAAAACAATGAAGGCACACAGCTTCAGTCCAGAGTATGCTAGAGTAATAAAGTAAACAATAACATAGTCCTCCTTTAGTGCAAGACTGCCTGGCATGCTGTATAACAGGAAATTAATACCTGGGCTATATCTGCCCTGTTCTAACATATTTGTATGAGTAACAAAAATGTGCTGCAAGTTAGTGGTGAGTGCTTGAAGTGGCCTACCAGTCAGCCAGAGCTTCTGAAATGCTGTGTTGAGACAGGGCACCTCCGTTCACTGCGAAGCTGCAAAGTGTGCGCCATGCAAGGCAGACTTGCCACACCAAACTCCACCGTAGCTTTTGCTGACCACAACCTGGGCTTCAGCCTTAGGGTGTCTTTTGTTGTATTTTTGTTTTTTCTCGGCGGTGTTTTTAAGCGACAACTGTGTAGTACTACTTTTTTCCGGTGTTTTCGATTCATCCATCTTCCGCTTGTATTCATCGTGTATCTCTTTATGATTCTTGAAGAGGTGGGAGATAACAATGCTCGTATTAAAGGAAAACGTCTTGGTTCCTCCTCGCATAACCAACTTTTTGCAGTCATTGCAAATCGCCAATTTTTTATCCGTCAGACACACTTTAAAATAATCCCAAACCATAGACATGGTGTCGTTAGTCTGTCACTGAGCGAGCTCGCTTGTTAGCCAGGCTGCGGCACCGGCAACAACACACTTGTTGTTGTTATGCTGCGGTGGCGGTGGTTTGATGAGGTCATCAAGCGTAGTCATTAAACCTCTCATGCTGCAGTGGTGCTGCAACTCCTTAGTTGTGTGTGGGAGAGGGGAGAGGGGAGAGGGGAGGGGCTGCTGACTGGGAGACGCAACTGCTCTGTACTTCTCCCTACGTCCGTGGACCGCCCCATAAAAAAGTAAATTATCCATCCATCCATCATCTTCCGCTTATCCGAGGTCGGGTCGCGGGGGCAACAGCCTAAGCAGGGAAACCCAGACTTCCCTCTCGCCAGCCACTTCGTCTAGCTCTTCCCGGGGGATCCCGAGGCGTTCCCAGGCCAGCCGGGAGACATAGTCTTCCCAACGTGTCCTGGGTCTTCCCCGTGGCCTCCTACCGGTTGGACGTGCCCTAAACACCTCCCTAGGGAGGCGTTCGGGTGGCATCCTGACCAGATGCCCGAACCACCTCATCTGGCTCCTCTCGATGTGGAGGAGCAGCGGTTTTACTTTGAGTTCCTCCCGGATGGCAGAGCTTCTCACCCTATCTCTAAGGGAGAGCCCCGCCACACGGCGGAGGAAACTCATTTCGGCCGCTTGTACCCGTGATCTTATCCTTTCGGTCATGACCCAAAGCTCATGACCATAGGTGAGGATGGGAACGTAGATCGACCGGTAAATTGAGAGCTTTGCCTTCCGGCTCAGCTCCTTCTTCACCACAACGGATCGGTACAACGTCCGCATTACTGAAGACGCCGCACCGATCCGCCTGTCGATCTCACGATCCACTCTTCCCTCACTCGTGAACAAGACTTCTAGGTACTTGAACTCCTCCACTTGGGGCAGGGTCTCCTCCCCAACCCGGAGATGGCACTCCACCCTTTTCCGGGCGAGAACCATGGACTCGGACTTGGAGGTGCTGATTCTCATTCCGGTCGCTTCACACTCGGCTGCGAACCGATCCAGCGAGAGCTGAAGATCCCGGTCAGATGAAGCCATCAGGACCACATTATCTGCAAAAAGCAGAGACCTAATCCTGCGGTTACCAAACCGGAACCCCTCAACCCCTTGACTGCGCCTAGAAATTCTGTCCATAAAAGTTATGAACAGAATCGGTGACAAAGGACAGCCTTGGCGGAGTCCAACCCTCACTGGAAATGTGTTCGACTTACTGCCGGCAATGCGAACCAAGCTCTGGCACTGATCGTACAGGGAACGGACCGCCACAATAAGACAGTCCGATACCCCATACTCTCTGAGCACTCCCCACAGGACTTCCCGAGGGACATGGTCGAATGCCTTCTCCAAGTCCACAAAGCACATGTAGACTGGTTGGGCAAACTCCCATGCACCCTCAAGAACCCTGCCGAGAGTATAGAGCTGGTCCACAGTTCCACGACCAGGACGAAAACCACACTGTTCCTCCTGAATCAGAGGTTCGACTATCCGACGTAGCCTCCTCTCCAGTACACCTGAATAAACCTTACCGGGAAGGCTGAGGAGTGTGATCCCACGATAGTTGGAACACACCCTCCGGTCCCCCTTCTTAAAGAGAGGAACCACCACCCCGGTCTGCCAATCCAGAGGTACCGCCCCCGATGTCCACGCGATGCTGCAAAGTCTTGTCAACCAAGACAGCCCCACAGCATCCAGAGCCTTAAGGAACTCCGGGCGGATCTCGTCCACCCCTGGGGCCTTGCCACCGAGGAGCTTTTTAACTACCTCAGCGACCTCAGCCCCAGAAATAGGAGAGTCCACCACAGATTCCCCAGGCACTGCTTCCTCATAGGAAGATGTGTTGGTGGGATTGAGGAGGTCTTCGAAGTATTCCTTCCACCTATCCACAACATCCGCAGTCGAGGTCAGCGGAACACCATCCGCACCATACACGGTGTTGATAGTGCACTGCTTCCCCTTCCTGAGGCGGCGTATGGTGGTCCAGAATCGCTTCGAAGCCGTCCGGAAGTCGTTTTCCATGGCTTCCCCGAACTCTTCCCATGTCCGCGTTTTTGCCTCCGCGACCGCTGAAGCTGCACACCGCTTGGCCTGTCGGTACCTGTCCACTGCCTCCGGAGTCCTATGAGCCAAAAGGATCCGATAGGACTCCTTCTTCAGCTTGATGGCATCCCTCAACGCTGGTGTCCACCAAGGGGTTTTAGGATTGCCGCCCCGACAGGCACCAACTACCTTGCGGCCACAGCTCCGATCTGCCGCCTCGACAATAGAGGTGCGGAACATGGTCCACTCGGACTCAATGTCCAGCACCTCCCTCGTGACATGTTCAAAGTTCTTCCGGAGGTGGGAATTGAAACTTTGTCTGACAGGAGACTCTGCCAGACGTTCCCAGCAGACCCTCACAATGCGTTTGGGCCTCCCAGGTCTGTCCGGCATCCTCCCCCACCATCGCAGCCAACTCACCACCAGGTGGTGATCGGTAGAAAGCTCCGCCCCTCTCTTCACCCGAGTGTCCAAAACATGAGGCCGCAAATCCGATGACACAACTACAAAGTCGATCATGGAACTGCGGCCTAGGGTGTCCTGGTGCCAAGTGCACATATGGACACCCTTATGTTTGAACATGGTGTTTGTTATCGACAAACTGTGACGAGCACAAAAGTCCAATAACAAAACACCACTCGGGTTCAGATCCGGGCGGCCATTCTTCCCAATC
The DNA here is from genome assembly GCF_033978795.1 of Nerophis ophidion. Lineage (NCBI taxonomy): Eukaryota > Metazoa > Chordata > Actinopteri > Syngnathiformes > Syngnathidae > Nerophis > Nerophis ophidion. The sequence continues at coordinate 48,618,089 of NC_084623.1, forward strand.
ACGCCTCTCCAGGTTTCACTGTCGTTGCCAACGTGAGCGTTGAAGTCTCCCAGTAGGACAAGGGAATCACCCGGGGGAGCACTTTCCAGTACTCCCTCGAGTGTTCCCAAAAAGGGTGGGTACTCTGAACTGCTGTTTGGTGCATAAGCACAAACAACAGTCAGGACCCGTCCCCCCACCCGAAGGCGGAGGGAGGCTACCCTTTCGTCCACCGGGTTGAACTCCAACGTACAGGCTTTGAGCCGGGGGGAAACAAGAATTGCCACCCCAGCCCGTCGCCTCTCACTGCCGGCAACGCCAGAGTGGAAGAGGGTCCAATCCCTCTCGAGAGAAGTGGTTCCAGAGCCCTTGCTGTGCGTCGAAGTGAGTCCGACTATATCCAGCCGGAATTTCTCGACTTCGCGCACTAGCTCAGGCTCCTTCCCCCCCAGTGACGTGACGTTCCACATCCCAAGAGCGAGCTTATGTAGCCGAGGATCGGACCGCCAAGTGCCCTGCCTTCGGCTGTCGCCCAGCTCACAATGCACCCGACCTCTATGGCCCCTGCTATGGGTGGTGAGCCCATTGGAGGGGTGACCCACGTTGCCTCTTCGGGCTGTGCCCGGCCGGGCCCCATGGGAACAGGCCCGGCCACCAGGCGCTCGCCATCGTGCCCCACCTCCGGGCCTGGCTCCAGAGGGGGGGCCCCGGTGACCCGCGTCCGGGCGAGGGAAATCTGGGTCCATGATGTTTCTTCTTCATAAAGGTCTTCGAGCTGCTCTTTGTCTGATCCCTCACCTAGAACCTGTTTGCCTTGGGAGACCCTACCAGGGGGCTTTATGCCCCCGGACAACATAGCTCCTAGGATCATTGGGACACGCAAACTCCTCTACCACGATAAGGTTGCAGCTCAGAGAGGAGAAAAGTAAATTAATAAAAATAAAAAATAAAATTAATTAATTAATTAATTACTTTTTAAAAAATTTTTTTTTATAAAAGTAAATTAATAAAAAGTAATTAATTGTACTTTTTGAAACCGATACCGATAATTTCCGATATTACATTTTAAAGCATTTATCGCACGATAATATCAGCCTACCGATATTATCGGCCTCTCACATAATAGTGAGAGTCCAGTCCATGGTGGATCTAACATAATAGTGAGAGTCCAGTCCATAGTGGGGCCCGCCGGAGACCATCCCGAGCGGTCCACCCCGGGTCCCGACTCTGGACAGCTAGCACTTCATCCATGGCCACCGGACCTGTGCCCCCCCTCCAAAAGGTAGAGGGGGACAGAGGAGAAAAGAAAAGAAACGGCAGATCAACTGGTCTAAAAAGGGGGTCTATTTAAAGGCGATTTCTAGGTCCAAATCGCTCTCGCTACTGGTGGCCATGATTGTAAACAATGTTCAGATGTGAGGAGCTCCACAACCCGTGACGTCACGCGCACATCGTCTGCTATTTCCGGTAAAGGCCAGGCTTTTTTATTAGCGACTAAAAGTCGCAAACTTTATCGTCGATGTTCTCTACTAAATCCTTTCAGCAGAAATATGGCAATATCGCGTAATGATCAAGTATGACACATAGAATGGACCCGTTTAAATAAGAAAATCTCATTTCAGTAGGCCTTTAAGTTGAGACTTAAATGCTTTTACTGAGGTAGTATCTCAAATTGTTACCGGGAGGGCATTAAAATCACCTTAAAACTCATTTGTATACTCTAGCCTTTAAATAGACTCCCTTTTTAGACCAGTTGATCTGCCGTATGTTTTCTTTTTCTCCTATGTCCCACTCTCCCTTGTGGAGGGGGTCCGGTCCGATCCGGTGGCCATGTACTGCTTGCCTGTGTATCGGCTGGGGACATCTCTGCGCTGCTGATCCGCCTCCGCTTGGGATGGTTTCTTGCTGGCTCCGCTGTGAACGGGACTCTCGCTGCTGTGTTGGATCCGCTTTGGACTGGACTCTCGCGACTGTGTTTGATCCATTATGGATTGAACTTTCACAGTATCATGTTAGACCCGCTCGACATCCATTGCTTTCCTCCTCTCCAAGGTTCTCATAGTCATCATTGTTACCGACGTCCCACTGGGTCAATATTGTCACCGATGTCCCACTGGGTGTGAGTTTTCCTTGCCCTTATGTGGGCCTACCGAGGATGTCGTAGTGGTTTGTGCAGCCCTTTGAGACACTAGTGATTTAGGGCTATATAAGTAAACATTGATTGATTGATTGATTGATTCCAGAGTGCTGGAGCCCGAAATGAAAAAGCTCTATAGCCCGCAGACATTTTTTGGGGCTCTGGGAATCACTAATAAGCCGGAGTTCTTTGAAAACCAATTTCTTACTGGGACATATGGTAAAATACAATTAGCAAGATGGGATGGAGCTAGACCGTGTAGTATTATATACTTAAGTAGTAAAACCTTAAAGTCACATCTTAAGTGCACAGGAAGCCAGGGCAGGTGAGCCAGTATAGGTATATATATATAGGTATATATGTATGTAGGTACAGTATAGGCGTATTATGATCAAAGTTTCTTGTTTTTGTCTAAAATCTAGCAGCCCCATTTTGTGCCAACTGTAATATTTTAATGCTATACATAGGGAGACCCGGAAATAGTACGTTACAATAATCGAGACGAGTGTAGCCTATACGTGCTACAAATCAATTCAATATATATATGTATATGGGGTGTTATGGGCTAGGAACAGAAGACTAGTTTCAACTCATAGAGAGAGGCAAAGGTTGAATTGTAGTTTGGTTGACACCGTGTATTAAAGAATTAGTGACGGACAGCAGATATATACACACACAATGAGTTGAATGGCCATTCAACATGAAAGCAATTTAAAGAGAAAAACCACAAGTACTATATACATATATACAATTCCATTTAAACTAATCAGTGTCTCTGGATCTTGTTTAAATCTCAGTTCAGATAGTTGTTCTTCGGGAAAAAAAGATAGCAGTACAGTCCATGTGCTGCAGGTAAAGTGACAATTGTAAAGGGTCGGCTCGAGAGCCTCCTACCAGCCCAGACAGAGCAGGTGGTGAGGTTCCTCGCTGGAATCTTCCAAACTTGATCCTTGGACTAGGTGATTATTTTCCTTAGCTCGCCATCAAAAAGAGAAGCCTGGCCAATTGAGCTTCTACAGTCAAACACAGCTTAATGACAAAGGAAGTCGGCTCTCGAGCAGAAATGCAATCGATCTCTCATGTCCTGTCTCCTGGCTAATTCCTGCTATCGGCTTATAAGCACCACCAATTGGACCACGGCGGACACGTGACAAAGGAGGAGTGCGCAGAGTTGCCAAAGATTAACTACAGCAAGAGCATACCAATCACTTCCGGCTACCGGTATATAGCTACAGCTGATTGGACTGTGGCGGTCACGTGACTAGGAAGTGCACAAAGAGTCAATAGAAAGACAAGAGCTTAATAGTCTCCGCAAATGTATTTGACACCTGCGTTACACGAGACGTAACGAACGCATGAATAATGATCTCAGCGTCTTAAGTGGACAAAATTTAACAAATTTTAACGATATTACGGAGATGTTTTTCAGGGCCGATACTGATACCGATTATTAGTAGTAAGGAGGCCGATATTAATTTGCAGTAAGGGTTATTTCAACATGACTGGTACATGTCTGTAAACAGCTTGACAAGGCTATTTGTTTCAACATGTTTTTTTTTAGGATTTTCCAGAATTATCCTAGTAAATGTGTCTAATAACATCTGAATCGCTCCCACCGCCCTCGCCTTTTTTTTTCTTCTCTAGTCCTTCACTCTCACTATCCTCATCCACGAATCTTTTAGTAACACTCTTAATGTATGACTCAATCGAGAGAGCTGGGTCGAAAACAATACCCAGATTCTTTACCGAGTCGCCTTGTGGAATTGTTGGGTTGTCAAATGTTAAGGTGGTATTATTAAATAGGTACAACAATAGGATGTAAACGTCAACACAAAAACACCCTACATCTTCTCCAAAAAAATAAAACATGCAGGTCAGGAAGTGGTTTTGAAAAGCCTGCATTTCATATTTCTCTTTTGAACCTTGACCCAGGATGACCAGGTGACCATGCAGTTCATCGCGTACAGGAAGAACAACTCCCACAAAAGACACACGGCGCTCATGGCGTTGGAAGTAGAACCTCTACTGTGTGAAGAAGAGGAGCTTTCAGCATTTTAGGACACTTTTTTAAGAAGACCACATAAACTGTGCATCGCCTGACCATGCAGGTAACTGTCTTACACTTTATTTCTACCGGTTCATTATAATAATTGTGGGGTAACATTTGCACACTCGTGGACGAGCTTAAGGTCAGATATATTTTCACTCAAGCCACGTTGGAGGAAAAGTAAGTGCCTATTACTTTGTCCAAATCGTACCTGAATACCTACAATGCACACATGCACTTCTTCACATTTTCCTAAACAAGCTTAGGTATAAATTTCAGTTAAGCATTCCAAAATACTTAAAGATGCACTTACATGTTTATAAAAAGAGTGATACATGTGGACTTTTTTTATTGTTTGTATTCACACATTGGCATCATTTTGATTATTGTATTTATTGCAATTCCCAGTATGCTTTTTTTTGGGTTAAGTTTTCACAATGACATTATTATGGATTTTATACCATTTTTGTCTATTTTTATTTTGTCCAAGTAACAGTCCACTGCGTCTGAAGGCAGTTTAAACAATAAAGAATAGAATAGTCTGCGTATTTTGTTGTTGTTGTTCTCATCCCTTGTGAACTTAACATTGCAAATAAAATGTTTAAAATGTTAAACTGTAAAAATGTTGAACTGTAACTATGTTATACTGTAACATAGTTACAGTATTAAAGTAACAACTGACATGGGGCCAGATAATGTAAATAACACCTATTAAGATGCCCAAAAAAATAAATTAATGTGATAATGTAGCCAGAAAATGCAATTGCTGAAAAGCAAAAGCCAAAACGCTAACAATTAGCACGCCAGCAAGATAGCGTCAAGTAATAAAATATACAACTCTTGGGTGTATTACTACAAAATGCGTTAAAACAGGCTAGCATTCTAACAGTTAGTATGTGTCAAATACGGTATATGACTGATTTAAAATGCCCGCAAAATCATCTTAAAAAGCTAACATGTTAACATAAATGTTAGCATGTGTAATATAAAAAAAATATTCAACCCAGCAAACGTTGTTAAAATTCTAACATTTTAATGTTAACATGTCAAAAAATGTATAGAGTAACAAAATATTTGACTGTTAGGTGTATTCTTGCAAAATTAACTAGAGATGTAGCATCTCACTGTTAACATGCTAACATTAACATCGTAACACTTATCAATGAGGCAAGTAAATATTTTAATCGGACGTTTATACGTGAAAATTGACTAAAAAGCTAACATGCTACAGTAACAGTTAACATGCATCAAATGACAAAATATTTGACTAAAATATTGATTGATTGATTGATTTTAAGGGCACAAAAAACAGGTCGGGTATTTAGAAACTTACATGTATGAATATAAAACTTAGCCAATTGTATAATGAGGTTGCAATAGTAAAATTCTTAAAAAAAAATGTTTTCATACAGTGTAAATCCCAATTTGCAACAACATAACAACTTCTAATATTTTTCTATTTTGTTTCTGTTATAACCCCATTATTTACTTTTTACTGTTTGATTGATCTCAACTCTGTACACTGCTGCTGGAATTTTTAATTTTCCTGAAAGAACTCTCCTGAAGGAATCAATAAAGTACTATCTAAGGCCCAGCGGGGACTCTACTTCTTGAGGGTGCTGAAAAAGAACAGACTGTAGAGACAGCTGATGGTGACGTCCTATCGCTCGGCTGTCGAGAGCCTGCTGACGTACTGCATAACAGTGTGGTACGCCAGCTGCACTGAAGCAGACAAACAGGCGATTCAGAAAGTCATAAAGTCTGTACAAAAAATAATCGGCTGCCCCCTGCCCTCCCTGAAGGATTTACACAATTCCCGTTGTCTCAAGAAGGCAAAAAACATCACCAAGGACAGCACACACCCTGTCTTCCACCTGTTCGACCTGCTACCATCGAGCAGGCGCTACAGGTGCATCAGAGCCAGAACAAACAAGCTCAGAGACAGCTTCTTTCCTAGAGCTGTCACAATGTTGAACTCTAACTTATAATAATAATTCACGCCCTAATACTGTGCAATACTACCCTTCGAGTGCACTCTTGTCTTGTTCTGTATATTGTACAGTATTTTGTATTTCTACAGTGTTTTGTATATAGTACATGATTGCTTATTATTTTTATTGGATAGTAGTCTGTTTATTTCAATCGTTAGTTTTTTTCTTTATTACCTCTTGTGTTATTTATTTTACCCCATATTTGTTCCCAGTACCGCACCTTAAGTTGGAGTCTATCAATCTATCTATCTATCTATTAGGGCTGTGAATCTTTGGGTGTCCCACGATTCGATTCAATATCGATTCTTGGGGTCACGATTCGATAATATATCGATTTTTGCAAGTGGAGGAGTTCAAGTACCTCGGAGTGAGGGAAGAGTGGATCGTGAGATCAACAGGCGGATCGGTGCGGCGTCTTCAGTAATTCGGACGCTGTATCGATCCGTTGTGGTGAAGAAGGAGCTGAGCCGGAAGGCAAAGCTCTCAATTTACCGGTCGATCTACGTTCCCATCCTCACCTATGGTCATGAGCTTTGGGTCATGACCGAAAGGATAAGATCACGGGTACAAGCGGCCGAAATGAGTTTCTTCCGCCGTGTGGTGGTGCTCTCCCTTAGAGATAGGGTGAGAAGCTCTGCCATCTGGGAGGAACTCAAAGTAAAGCCGCTGCTCCTCCACATCGAGAGGAGCCAGATGAGGTGGTTCGGGCATCTGGTCAGGATGCCACCCGAACGCCTCCCTTGGGAGGTGTTTAGGGCACGTCCAACCGGTAGGAGGCCACGGGGAAGACCCAGGACACGTTGGGAAGACTATGTCTCCCGGCTGGCCAAGGAACGCCTCAGGATTGATTGATTGATTGATACTTTTATTAGTAGATTGCACAGTTCAGTACATATTCCGTACAATTGACCACTAAATGGTAACACCCGAATAAGTTTTTCAACTTGTTTAAGTCGGGGTCCACGTTAATCAATTCATGGTACAAATATATACTATCAGCATAATACAGTCATCACACAGGTTAATCATCATAGTATGTACATTGAATTATTTACATTATTTACAATCCGGGGGGTGGGATGAGGAGCTTTGGTTGATATCAGAACTTCAGTCATCAACAATTGCATCAACAGAGAAATGTGGACATTGAAACAGTGTAGGTCTTACTTAGTAGGATATGTACAGCCAGCAGAGAACATAGTGAGTTCAGATAGCATAAGAACACGTTTATACATTAGAAGTACATTTGATTATTTACATTAGGTTGTTTATAATCCGGCGAGATGGGATGTGAATGGAGGAGGGTATTAGTAAAGTGTTGAAGTTGCCAGGAGGTGTTTTTTTAGAGCGGTTTTGAAGGAGGATAGAGATGCACTTACTTTTACACCTGTTGGGTGTGCATTCCACATTGATGTGGCATAGAAAGAGAATGAGTTAAGACCTTTGTTAGATCGGAATCTGGGTTTAACGTGGTTTGTGGCGCACCCCCTGGTGTTGTGGTTATGGCGGTCAATTACGTTAAGGAAGTAGTTCGACATGTACTTCGGTATCAAGGAGGTGTAGCGGATTTTATAGACCAGGCTCAATGCAAGTTGTTTTACTCTGTCCTCCACCCTGAGCCAGCCCACTTTGGAGAAGTGGGTTGGATTGATCTCCCGGGAAGAGCTAGACGAAGTGGCTGGGGAGAGGGAAGTCTGGACTTCCCTGCTTAGGCTGCTGCCCCCGCAACACGACCTCGGATAAGCGAAAGATGATGGATGGATGGTTGTTAGAGGTAAAAAGCGCTTAAAAGTAGAGTTCTATAAAATCCGCTACACCTCCTTGATACCGAAGTACATGTCAAACTACTTCCTTAACGTAAATGACCACCATAACCACAACACCAGGGGGAGCTCCACAAACCACGTTAAACCCAGATTCCGATCTAACAAAGGTCTTAACTCATTCTCTTTCTATGCCACATCAATGTGGAATGCACTCCCAACAGGTATAAAAGTAAGTGCATCTCTATATTCCTTCAAAACCGCTCTAAAACAACACCTCCAGGCAACTTCAACACTTTACTAATACCCTCCTCCATTCACATCCCATCACCCCGGATTATAAACAACTAAAATGTACTTCTAATGCAGGGGTGCCCATTACGTCGATCGCGAGCTACCAGTCGACCGCGGGGGGGGTGTCAGTCGATCTCGAGCCAGGCTTTTAAAAAAAATAGACCTAAAAATGAGTGATCATCAATCTTCACCAAGACGTCACTTAAATGACATTCACGGGACCGGAGGGTCTTGTGAGATGACGCTGGCTGCTGCAAGATCATTATTATTAAAATATGACCGAGAGGAAGGCGAGAAACACTTTTTATTTCAACAGACTCTCGCGCCGTACCTTCCGTCAAAACTCTAAAGGCCGACTGCACATTTCCTATCTTCACAATAAAAGCCCTGCTTCATGCTGCCTGCGCTAACTAAATACAGAGTCTCGGAAAACTGGCGTGCACAAGCGATCCCTCAGAAAGCTGGCGTACACATCACTTGTGCACGCCAGCTTTTCGAGACTCTTATTTTGTTAGCGCAGGCAGCATGAAGCAGGGCTTTTATTGTGAAGATAGGAAATGTGCAGTCGGCCTTTAGAGTTTTGACGGAAGGGACGGCGCGAAAGTCTGTTGAAATAAAAAGTGTTTCTCGCCTTCCTCTCTGTCATTTTTTCATAATAATGAACTGGCAGCAGCCAGCGTCATCTCACAAGACCCTCGGGTGCCGTGAATGTCAATCAAGCAAGCTACGGAATTTGCCGCCAATGTTTTTCTTGTAAAGTGGATGGAAGCTGGATGAATTAGATGCCAAAAACCAACCACTTTCATGTGGTATTGTACAGAAAGGACAACTTTTTTTCTCCTCCATTTGAAAATGTGGGCGTTATCATCATTACTGTCTGATTCCAATCAATGCAAGTCATCAGAATCAGGTAATACACCAACTTATATTCTTGTCTTTGTGAAAGAAAGACATCTATATGTGTTACACATGCTTGTATTATCATTAAACACATTTAACTTGTTTACAAAAATGTCTCTTTCATAAATAAATAAATATAAATGATGTATATAAATGAGGTAGACCCCCTCGAGTTGGTCAATTGAAAAGTCGCTCGCCTGCAGAAAAAGTGTGGGCACCCTTGTTCTAATGTATAAACTTGTTCTTATGCTATCAGAACGTACTATGTTCTCTGCTGGCTGTACATATCCTACTAAATAAGACCTACACTGTTTCAATGTCCACATTTCTCTGTTGATGCAATTGTTGATGACTGAAGTACTGATATCAACCAAAGCTCCTCATCCCACCCCCCGGATTGTAAATAATGTAAATAATTCAATGTACATACTATGATGATTAACTTGTGTGATGACTGTATTATGTTGATAGTATATATTTGTACCATGAATTGATTAACGTGGACCCCGACTTAACCTTCCTCTTGTGTTAGCTTTCTGTTACCATCTCTTATGTTAACGGGTCGGTTTTGACCCATGTCTTAAATCAGCTGTAAAATACACTAAAAACAATTATCTATCATCCAATTTGTTTCTCATCTCTTGGTTACCTCGTTAGGCTTCCTTATCCTTGAAAATATTGGTTTTAATATTTTTGGTTTGGGCCATTGGGCCTTTTTTTTTGTTGGTATACCCCTCGATTTCAATTTTTAAAAATGGTAAAACGAACCTCAAGAGAATCATATAAATAAAAAAAAAGGTTGTTGTGTTACCTAACTATTACTAAGGGGTATTAGAACACATCTCATAAATAAATGTGTTTTATTTATTTTTTCATTTTAACTATAGTAACATCTATGGTGTTACGGGTCAATTTTGACCCATATATATTTACTTCAAGAAAAAGGCTAAAAAGTATATTTTTCAGCAACAGAAATCCACCATCAAACAAACCACAACCAACAACCAATCAAGCAAATGAAACCAAGAGAAATAGATTACTAGTTCCAAAACTAATAAAAATAACAAAATCAGAGTGGCAAAAAGTGACACTTTTAGTGTCCGTCTTTTGTTTGTTTTTGTACAGGATAACAAGGTAAAATGAGAATCCACTAAAGCTCACATGATTGGGAGAGGAGCTGGCTGTCAGTGTGTTCAGTTTTGGCTCTTATCATTGCTTTATCATCTTATTTTTATAACTGGGTCGAAACCGACCCTAACAACACCAAGGGCATAATTTCTACCAGAGCATTTTATAATTTAGTGAAAAAAAATAAAAATGTTTTATTTTGTTGACAAAGAGGTTCCTGACAAAGTCAAAAAGCTTTGATGCAAAAAAATAAATGTATGTGGTGTTTTTATGCATTTAAAAACTAAAACGGGTCGGTGCCGACCCTAACACAAGACGAAGGTTAAACAAGTTGAAAAACTTATTCGGGTGTTACCATTTAGTGGTCAATTGTACGGAATAAGTACTGAACTTTGCAATCCACTAATAAAAGTATCAATCAATCAATTCTAATTCTTTTTTAAGGGCACAAAAAACAGGTCGGGTATTTAGAAACTTACCATAATAAATAAATGGGTTGTACTTGTATAGCGCTTTTCTACCTTCAAGGTACTCAAAGCGCTTTGACACTACTTCCACATTTACCCATTCACACACACATTCACACACTGATGGAGGGAGCTGCCATGCAAGGCGCCAACCAGCACCCATCAGGAGCAAGGGTGAAGTGTCTTGCTCAGGACACAACGGACGGACGTGACGAGGTTGGTTCCAGGTGGGATTTGAACCAGTGACCCTCGGGTTGCGCACGGCCACTATCCCACTGCGCCACGCCGTCCCATTAATGAATATAAAACTTAGCCAATAGTATAATGAGGTTGCAATAGTAAAATTCCTTTAAAACATTTTTCTCATTCAGTGTAAATCCCAATTCACAACAACGTAGGTCCCATTTTTTGATTGACGTTTCTGACAACCAATGGGCGTAAGTATTCTCGCGGGGGGCGGGGCGCTTAAATTAAAGACCTATTGGAAGTAGGCGGGACTTCCGCTAGAGTTGCGGTTGGTTGGCAGGCACCTACCGGGATGACACGTACCTCAAATTAAAGGTGCCGTGCGGGCCTTCTTCTCCACGCAAAAACTTCACGTCTTCAACGCAAAAACCAGGAAAGCAACGACGCGTATGGCTTGGAAGTAATGTTCACGTCACACGGGGTTTAGTTTCGCGGGGGTGGAATGTTCCAGCACTGAGGGAAAGATTGAGAAAGTTGAGTCGGGAAGTTTCCAGCAGCGGAGACGGCGTTTACTCGCAGAGGAGGCGGGGAGGAGTCCGACATGGGGAACGGCGTCTGTTCGCGAAGGCAGCGGAGGATCTTCCAGTGTCTCATGCTGGGCACGGTGGTCTGCGGGCTGATGTACGGCGGGATGATCCACTACGAGGTGCACACGCAGCTGAAGAGGACCGAGGCCATGGCGCTCAAGTACCAGCAGCACCAGGAGTCTCTGTCGGCGCAGCTCCAAGGTAAACATCGACCTTGGTTGGTCCCAAACATGACTTTTCCTTTTTTCTTTCTTCTTTTATCACACTTTATGCCAACTGAATGGGATCTGTTGTGACGTTTTGGGACGTCAGCATCGGGACAAACTGCATTTCTTTCCGTCGTGGAAGTACTTCCACGAACTGGAAAGTTGTCCTTCCCATCGGTTCTCAATTAATTTTGTCACAGATCAGCTTAAAGCAATTTAGAACTTGAGTTTATTCACATTTTTAGCATTTATAAAAAACACTTTAAGGTAGCCCCTTCCCTTTTTACGACGCCCCCTAAACGCCTCACAGCAGAGCTAACTGTTTAAAAAAGTGCTAAAGTACAAACCTCGTTTTCGTATGAGTTGGGAAATTGTGTTAGATGTAAATATAAACGAAGTAAAATGATTTGCAAATCATTTTCAACCCGTATTCAATTGAATACAGTACAAAGACAACTCATAAACTCATAAACCTATTTTTTTCTTGCAAATACTAATTAACTTAGGGCAGGGGTTGGCAACCTTTACCACTCAAAGAGCCATTTTGACACATACATCCATCCATTTCCAACCGCTTATTCCCTTTTGGGGTTGCGGGGGGCGCTGGCGCCAATCTCAGCTACAATCAGGCGGAAGGCAGTGTACACCCTGGACAAGTTGCCACCTCATCGCAGGGCCAACACAGATAGACAGACAACATTCACACTAACATTCACACACGAGGGTCAATTTAGTGTTGCCAATCAACCTATCCCCAGGTGCATGTCTTTGGAAGTGGGAGGAAGCCGGAGTACCCGGAGGGAACCCACGCATTCACGGGGAGAACATGCAAACTCCACACAGAAAGATCCCGAGCCTGGGATTGAACCCAGGACTGCAGGACCTTGGTATTGTGAGGCAGACGCACTAACCCCTCTCCCACCGTGAAGCCCGGAGCCGTAACCATTCTCGCGAATATCCGCTGGTGGTCACCCAGATAACAATAATAAGGGCGTGCTTTGAAGCCATTGCCTTTGACGCCTTCTATAACATGATCAAACTGCTTGCCAGTCCAACAACATGTCGTATGTGGCTTCCGCAGATACACGTACGAGATTGCAAGGCATACTGGGTGATACAGGTTACACTGAAGGCTGTGATATAAACAACTTTAACACTCTTACTAATATGCGCCACACTGTGAACCCACACCAAACAAGAATGACAAACACATTTCGGGAGAACAGCCTCACAGTAACACAACATAAACGCAACACAACAAATTCCCAGAATCCTTTGCAGAATCCTTTGCATCCATGACTTTTCCTGACTATTATACACCCCGCTAGCACATGAATGCATGGGTTCCCTCCGGGTACTCCGGCTTCCTCCCACTTCCAAAGACATGCACCTGAGGATAGGTTGATTGGCAACACTAAATTGGCCCTAGTGTGTGAATGTTGTCTGTCCATCTGTGTTGGCCCTGCGATGAGGTGGCGACTTGTCCAGGGTGTAAACCGCCTTCCGCCCGATTGTAGCTGAGATAGGCGCCAGCGCCCCCCGCAATCCCAAAAGGGAATAAGCGGTAGGAAATGGATGGGTGGATGGATAATTAACTTAGAATTTCATGGCTGCAACATGAGTCAAAGTAGTTGGGAAAGGGCATGTTCACCACTGTGTTACATCACTCAATAAACGTTTGGGAACTGAGGAAACTAATTGTTAAAGCTTTGAAAGTGGAATTTTTCCCCATTCTTGTTTTATGTAGAGTTTCAGTCGTTCAACAGTCCGGGGTCTCCGCTGTTGTATTTCACGCTTTATAATGCGCCACACATTTTCAATGGGAGACAGACCTGGACTGCAGGCAGACCAGGAAAGTACCCGGACTCTTTTTTTTTTTTTACAAAGCCACGCTGTTGTACCACGTGCTGAATGTGGCTTGGCATTGTCTTGCTGAAATAAGCAGGGGCGTCCATGGAAAAGACTGTGCTTAAATGGCAACATATGTTGTTCCAATACCTGTATGTACAAACCCTGTTTCCATATGAGTTGGGAAATTGTGTTAGATGTAAATATAAACGGAATACAATTATTTGCAAATACTTTTCAATCCATATTCAATTGAATGCACTATAAAGACAAGACATTTGATGTTCAAAGTCATAAACTTAATTTTTTTTGCAAATAATAATTAACTTAGAATTTCCTGGCTGCAACACGTGCCAAAGTAGTTGGGAAAGGGCATGTTCACCACTGTGTTACATCACCTTTTCTTTTAACAACACTCAATAAACGTTTGGGAACTGAGGAAAGTAATTGTTGAAGCTTTGAAAGTGGAATTCTTTCCCATTCTTTTATGTAGAGCTTCAGCCGTTCAACAGTCCGGGGTCTCCGCTGTCATATTTTACACTTCATATTGCGCCACACATTTTCGGTCCATTACCTGTATGGACCATTCAGCATTAATGGTGCCTTCACAGATGTGTAAGTTACCCATGCCTTGGGCACAAATACACCCCCATACCATCACAGATGCTGGCTTTTGAACTTTGCGCCTATAACAATCCGGATGGTTATTTTCCTCTTTTGTTCCGGAGGACACCACGTCCACAGTTTCCAAATATAATTTGAACTGTGGACTCGTCAGAACATCTTAGATGAGCTCAGGCCCAGCGAAGCCGGCGGCGTTCCTTGGTGTTGTTGATAAATGGGTTTTGCTTTGCATAGCAGAGTTTTAACTTGCACTTAGAGATGTAGCGACCAACTGTAGTTACTGACAGTGGTTTTATGAAGGGTTCCTGAGCCCATGTGGTGATATCCTTTACACACTGTCTGTTTTTGATGCAGTACCACCTGAGGGATCAAAGGTCCGTATTATTCTCTGTACCTTTTGATGATTTTACGGACCGTAGATGGTAAAATCCCTAAATTCCTTGCAATAGCTCGTTGAGAAATGTTGTTCTAAAACTGTTCGACAATTTGCTTACAAATTGGTGGCCCTCGCCCCATCCTTGTTTGTGAATTACTTAGCATTTCATGGAAGCTGCTTTTATACCCAATCGTGGCACCCACCTGTTCCCAATTAGCCTGCACACCTGTGGGATGTTCCAAATAAGTGTTTGATGAGCATTTCTCAACTTTATCAGTATTTATTGCCACCTTTCCCAACTTTTTTGTCATGTGTTGCTGGCATAAAATTCTTAAATAATGATTATTTGCAAAAAAAAAACGTTTATCAGTTTGAACATCAAATAAGTTGTCTTTGTAGCATATTCAACTGAATATGGGTTGAAAATGATTTGCAAATCATTGTATTCCGTTTACATTTACATCTAACACAATTTCCAAACTCATGGAAATGGGGTTTGTACAATTTTTTAATACTTGTCCATATTTGTTGGGTTTTTTTTACACTTACATATTGTGCTTAACAGTATTCTATCTGTGTTTGTCGTCATTTATATTTTCTGAATAAATGATGTGATAATGATAATCAGTCAACTCATTAGTGTTAGTTTTCAATATATCAAGATGAAAAACTTGTATCAAAATCAAATTACCGAATGTAATTTATGTAGTGTGATAATTTTCTTCGACTGATGCACCAACATCATGCGATTTATTTTTGTACATATGTAGCATCATTTACAAAGATACAAAGAATTGCTATTGCGACATCCAGTGGACACATTTAGAATAGCAGTTTCTTTCATTCAAAAATTTCCGGTAAATTTTTATAGTTAGCAAACTTATCCTGCAGGCCGGATAAAACCTGTTTGCGGGCCTAATCCGGCCCTTGGGCCTTATGTTTGACACTCCTGGACTAAAGTATAAATTATATAAATCTGGCCTATGACTAAGTTTTTAGTACTATTGTTAATTATTAGAACCCCCCCTTCTAAGGAGGGGATAGTCCACCCAAATTATTTTGTTCAAAGGCGGTCTAAAATGATGAGGTGACCAGAACTGAAGTTTAACAATTTATTCTACAAAATAGAGTAAATACAAACAATAACAATGCCAGCGCTGTGAAAGATAAGCTCTATAAACTAGTCGCTTGTCTCCCATGTTTTTGTCCACCTAGTGTTAGGCAACCTATGATGTGAGTGTCTATATTAGCCTACTATCAAAGGCTGACGCAAATCTTTGCTGACAGAAATGTTGTATTTACATTTTTATTCTACAAATTGTTGCGACATTGGAAATCATTAGTAAAATGGAGGCTTCTCACAGGATGAGACAACTTCTGGAAATTACTGGCTCACAATGGCCAAAGGTACCGATGTGTGTGTCCAAGTTTAAAGGGGAACATTATCACCAGACCTATGTAAGCGTCAATATATACCTTGATGGTGCAGAAAAAAGACCATATATTTCTTTAACCGATTTCCGAACTCTAAATGGGTGAATTTTGGCGAATTAAACGCCTTTCTGTTTATTGGGCTGGAGGCGATGACGTCAGAATGTGACGTCCCCGAGGTAACACACCCACCATTTTCATTTTCAACACATTATAAACACCGGGTCTCAGCTCTGTTATTTTCCGTTTTTTTGACTATTTTTTGGAACCTTGGAGACATCATGCCTCGTCGGTGTGTTGTCGGAGGGTCTAACAACACTAACAGGGAGGGATTCAAGTTGCACCACTGGCCCGAAAATGCGAAAGTGTCTGCCGCCAGACCCCCATTGAATGTGCCAGAGTGTCTCCACATTTGACCGGCGATGCTAAGGCAGACATGGCACAGAGATGTATGGATAACCTGCAGATGCATTTGCAACTATATTACGTTTCCTCCCACCCACATTTAATGCGAAAAAAACACTTACCAATGGACGGATTTAAGTTGCTCCAGTGTCAAAAGATGCGAAAGTCCTGATCGTTTGGTCGGCACATTTTACCGGCGATGCTAACGCAGCTATTCGGCCATGCTATGGCTATGAATAGCGTCAATAGCTATTCGCTCAATAGCTTCAGTTTCTTCTTCAATATTTTCATACTCCAACCATCTGTTTCAATACATGCGTAATCTGTTGAATCGCTTAAGTCGCTGAAATCCGAGTTTGAATCCGAGCTAATGTCACTATATCTTGCTGTGGTATTCCCATTGTTTGTTTACATTGGCAGCACTGTGTGACGTCACAGGGAAATGGCCAGTGTCTTCGCAGAGAGCCGAAAATAAGGCACTTTAAAGCTTTATTTAGGGATATTCCGAGACCGGTAACATTTTGAAAAAAGCTTCAAAAAATACAACAAGCCACTGGGAACTGATTTTTATTGTTTTTAACCCTTTTGAAATTGTGAGAATGTTCCCCTTTAAGAAAATGGCAAGCTGTCTTCTTCTAATGGATTTATTACAATCTTTGCAAGCCAGGTATAGTTTGCTGTGGTCTGGAACAACACGGCACACAACTATGAGAAATGCAGCCAATATTACATACAGAAAGTGTCATGACACATGCAATTATAAATTAAATACACAAGAGGATATATCCATCCATCCATCCATCCATTTTCTACCGCTTATTCCCTTTCGGGGTCGCGGGGGGCGCCGACAAGAGGATATAAGTAAAGGAAATTAAATAAGCTCAAATATACCTAATAAACAAGGCATAATGATGCAATATGTACATACAGCTAGCCTAAATAGCATGTTAGCATTGATTAAAGTTATAGTACCAATTATTGTCACACACACACTGGGTGTGGTGAAATTTGTCCTCGGCATTTGACCCATCCCCTTGATCACCCCCTGGGAAGTGAGGGGAGCAGTGGGCAGCAGCGGTGCCGCGCCCGGGAATCATTTAGTGCCAAGCAGATTAGGTCACAGTTATGGATTGACCTAATATGCCTGATAAGCACTCAAGCAAATCAACAAATCTTACCTTTGTGCATTCACGTTCAGAATAAAACGTTTGGTGGACAAAATGAGACAAAGAAGGAGTGGCATAAAACACGTCGTTCTGTGGAAGAATCGGAGCAAGTTGTACATGTAAACATACTTTGATGAATTCAAGGATCGCTGAAATTAGTAGGACAAAACGGTGCTTGTCAAATACTCTCATCAGTGAAGTATGTACAATATAAACAGTTGGATTTCTAATAATTAGGAAGGTTTTTGCCATGTTTGTTCTTCTACAGAAAATATATTAAAACTAAATACATTTTTTTCTTCATCTTTTTCCATTTTCACACATTTTCGGGTTGCTGACCCCCAAGCTAGGTTTCCCCCGCCTTGACGGGTATCGAAACTAAAAGTTAACTTGGCGCTTTTGTGATAAGCCAACACACATTCTCCTCCACTCTCCCTGCAGACTGATATCAAACGTACATGACACTATCAAACGAGGAAAAACAATACATGTGTTTGTGAGGGTGCGTAGATAACGGAACAGCCCGTAGATAACGGACATATCAAAACAACACTAAATTAAAGTGCACTTTTTGTACAGAACGCCAGTACAATAGTTTAAAACAAATACAATGTACTTTTGTGCATGATGTCACAATGAGCTGCATAATAGGAAATCAAATAGCAGTGCTGCTACTTTTTGTAGCAACGCTTTTGCCGCATAATTGTTCAACATTTTCCCGCTTGGAGCCAAACCACCGCCAGACGATGAACCCCATGCTGTTTTTCTTGGGGATGAATTCTTCCTTCATTTGTTACCTAATTGGCATTCGCAACACACCGTTAGCATCACAGCTAATGTTACCCACGTAGCTACCTCTCTGCTCGGGAATGGCATGTGACGTATGTAAGATGTGCTTGTTTACTTTTCTGTGAGAAAGAGAGACAAGAAAGAGTGGGAAATGCATGCAGTGTAATGCCCGCAGCTAAAAGCAACTGTGTGAGAACGTACACTTGAATTTCACGATATAGTCATTTTCTATATCGCACAGTGACAAACCAGCGATATATCAAGTATATCGATATAATGCTCAGCACTATTAGAGTGCAGTTTTTTAAACATTCATCACAAAATGCTTGTTTCCTTTTGAGGGAGTTAGATTTTGTGTTTTGTTGTTTGTTTTTATTGCTGCTATTTTAACATTTTTTTTTTGTTTTAAATACACAAACATTGTAAACGTATTTTTCGGACTATAAGGCGCACTTCAATTTTCTCAAAACTCGACAGTGCGCCTAATGTACGGAATAGTTTTGGTTGTGCTTACCGACCTGAACGCTATTTTATTTGGTACATGGTGAAATGATAAGTGTGACCGGTAGATGGCAGTCACACATAAGAGATACGTGTAGACTGCAATATAATGGCAGTCAAACATAAGAGATACGTGTTGACTGCAATATGACTTAAGTAAACAACACCAAAATGTTATGTTTTATAAATCAAAGCTCATGTATAGCCTATTAATGGTTTCATCCTTCATAAATATTAATATGCATTTAACTTAGATATTAGGTTTCATGATGTAAAGCGCTTTGAGTCACTAGAGAAAAAGAGCTATATAAATATAATCAACCACAACTAACAGCAAAATGTAGCGCAGGACATGAAGTCAGCTGTAATCACGCCGTTCTAAAGCGTGTCCCCTCAAACACAGAACGTTGTGCTTACCGACCTCAAAGCTATTTTATTTGGTACATGGTGAAATGATAAGTGTGACCGGTAGATGGCAGTCACACATAAGAGATACGTTTAGACTGCAATATGATGGCAGTCAAACATAAGAGATACGTGTTGACTGCAATATGACTTAAGTAAACAACACCAAAATGTTATGTTTTATAAATCAAAGCTCATGTATAGCCTATTAATGGTTTCATCCTTCATAAATATTAATATGCATTTAACTTAGATATTAGGTTTCATGATGTAAAGCGCTTTGAGTCACTAGAGAAAAAGAGCTATATAAATATAATCAACCACAACTAACAGCAAAATGTAGCGCAGGACATGAAATCAGCTGTAATCACGCCGTTCTAAAGTGTGTCCCCTCAAACACAGAACGTGGCTTCAGCCCTAAGATGCTTTCTGAACTTGGACAAACAGGTTTTAGCAAGGAGCTCAACTGAGAGTTAAGTGGATTGGGGGCAGGTCCGGGTTTTGCAACCTCACTCCTGGGAAGGAGTGCGGTTGCATTGGTTCTTTTGACGAGACCCAAACACACACACCTGGGTGGAGTCTCTGCCTGCAGGCCCAAATGTGCGACGCTAACATTATGAATTGATTTAACCGACCAAACAAATCCTTGGTTGTTGTCATTATTACTCCAAGTGGGCCGCGACAAGGTGGAAGGGCAAATGGGGCTTAAACAGGGCTATTCAGCTGGCGGATTAACACCGGAAGTGCCCCTAAGTTCAGTTCAAAAGCCAAATACACCAAAACATATTACATATAACTTACTATAACAGTTTTGTAGCAGATTCCTAAAAATACTAGAGCACCGTCATATAGATGATCTTTGACTAACTTTTTTTGTGTGTAGTAGGTCTTTAAAATGCGCGGAGCACTCCTCCCCCACTTTATTTCCAGAATGTCTTTACTCCGACAAAACAAACAAACATCGAAATGCCATTGCATAAGACGCTTGTTCTCAAGAATATACAAAATTAAAATGACAGCGAAGGGAGGAGCCCGACCAACATAACAATTTAGTTGACTAGCCTGGGTGTGAAATCACCTCACAAGTTTTTTTTCCTCCCGACTAAAACATTTTTGAAGTACTTCTTTGTGTATTGAGCAGTGTTTCTTAACCATCGGGCCAGGGGCCTATTGTTGGGCCGCGAGTTGTGGTCGATATTAATAAGTTTCTCAGCGTTACTCAGTTCCACTTTTCCACCGCCTGTAGCAGTAATGCCAATCACAAACAGACACAAAACATCTGGAGCTAAAGTCATTGATAAGTTCCTTAAGCGCAAAAAATATGACCAACGTAGTGAAGCTAGGGCTGGGCGTTATGGCCTTTTATAATCCATCCATCCATCCATCCATTTTATACCGCTTATTCCCTTCGGGGTCGCGGGGCCCCTGGTGCTTATCTAAGCTACAATCGGGCGGAAGGCGGAGTACACCCTGGACAAGTCGCCACCTCATCGCAGGGCCAACACAGATAGACAGACAACTTTCACTCTCACATTCACACACTAGGGCCAATTTAGTGTTGCCAATTAACCTTTTATTAATATCTCGATATTTTTAGGCCATGTCACGATACACGATATATCTCGATATTTTGCCTTAGCCTTGATTGAACACTTGATACATATAATCACAGCAGTATGATGGTTCTATGTGTCTACATTCGAACATTCTTACTCATACTGCATTAATATATGCTCATTTTAAACTTTCATTCAGAGAGGGAAATTACAACTAAACCAATTTACCAAAACTGTATTTATTAAACAGTGGCACAAACATTCATGTCATTTCAAAACCAAAAGTGCAAGATTGTCAGAGAAATTTTAAAACAAACTATTAGTGCACTTTTGTCACTAAGTTGACATATCAAAACAACACGAAATTAAAGTGCACTTTTTGTATAGAACGCCATTACAATAGTTAAAAACGAATAAAGGGCACTTTTGTGCATGATGTCACACAAGATATTTCAACGACTGTCAAATAAAAATGAGCTGCATAATAAGAAATCAAATAGTGTATGTCCTTTGCTATGTGGTAGGTTCCTGCGGACGTTATCTCCTTCTGTTATTGACTTTTTTTTTCCATACGGTGTTGATCTGGAAATGTTTGCTTGGGCATTTTGTGGGTGTGGCACCGAACGAAGATGTTGACAACGTGGAGTTTCAACCACTCTTCATTCTCTAGGGGGTGACTTTTCAAGTGATGGTACAAATTAGCAGTAGGTGCTACTTTTTGTAACAAGGCTTTTGCCGCATACTTGTAAAACATCTTCCCGCTTAAAGCCAAACCACCGCCAGACGATGGACCCCCGTGCTGTTTTTCTTTGGAATTAATTCTTCCTTCATTTGTTGCCAGATTCGCACCTTCTCTCTATCTCGTATTACCACTCGCACCACTCTGCTAGCATCACAGCTAACGTTACCCATGCTGCTACCTGTCTGCTCAGTGAGGGCGTGTGACGTTGCACGCTCGACAGTATGTGACGTACGTAAGAAGGTGCGCTTTTGGCACCGGCCGAGATGTTGACATGTGGAGTTTCAAGCACTCTTCATTCTCTAGCGGGTGACTTTTCAAATTATGCTACAAATTAGCAGTGCTGCTACTTTTTGCAGCAACGCTTTTGCCGCATACTTGTAAAACATCTTCCCGCTTAAAGCCAAACCACCGCCAGACGATGGAACCCCGTGCTGTTTTTCTTTGGAATTAATTCTTCCTTCATTTGTTGCCAGATTCGCACCTTCTCTCTCTCTCGTATTACCACTCTCACCTCACTGCTCGCATCACAGCTAACGTTACCCATGCTGCTACCTGTCTGCTCAGCGAGGGCGTGTGACGTTGCACGCTCGACAGTATGTGACGTACGTAAGAAGGTGCGCTTTTGGCACCGGCCGAGATGTTGACATGTGGAGTTTCAAGCACTCTTCATTCTCTAGCGGGTGACTTTTCAAATGATGCTACAAATTAGCAGTGCTGCTACTTTTTGCAGCAACGCTTTTGCCGCATACTTGGAAAACATCTTCTTGCTTGAAGCCAAACCACCGCCAGACGATGGACCCCCGTGCTGTTTTTCTTTGGAATTAATTCTTCCTTCGTTTGTTGCCAGATTCGCACCTTCTCTCTCTCTCTCTCGTATTACCACTTGCACCACTCTGCTAGCATCACAGCTAACGTTACCCATGCTGCTACCTGTCTGCTCAGCGAGGGCGTGTGACGTTGCACGCTCGACAGTATATTCCGTATGTAAGCAGGTGCGCTTTTGGCACCGCCCGAGATGTTGACAGGCAGAGTTTCAAGCACTCTTCATTCTCTAGCGGGTGACTTTTCAAATTACGCTACAAATTAGCAGTGCTGCTACTTTTTGCAGCAACGCTTTTGCCGCATACTTGAAAAACATCTTCTCGCTTGAAGCCAAACCACCGCCAGACGATGGACCCCGGGCTGTTTTTCTTGGGAATTAATTATTCCTCCTTTTCTTACCAGATTCGCACTTTCTCTCTCTAACGTTACCATGTCGCTACCTCTCCGCTCCGCCAGGGCATATGACTTTGCACGTATGTAAGAAGGTGCGCTTGTTTTATGTCTCTTTGAGAAGCAGAGACAAGAGAGAGTGGGAAACGCCTGTAATGTGTCACGTTTGGAACACGTTGTGATGCGCGTTGTCACAAGTACCAGGACAAGCAGGAATTGCAGGTTGGAGCTTGGTTTAATAAGCAAAAACAAAAGAAAGTGCGTGCCTTCGCACGGGAACCTAACGCTAACAAGCATCGAGTTCAAAGAGTCCAAGAAGCGCGTGCCGAGCGCACGGAAGCTAAGGCGAAACTTAGCACAGATACAAAGAAGTAGATAACCCAATGTGATTGTTGCATGGAGCAAACAACGAACCAAGACTGAACAACGGGAGAAAGCAGCCTTAAATATCAATCAATCAATGTTTATTTATATAGCCCTAATTCACAAATGTCTCAAAGGACTGTACAAACCATTACGACTACAACATCCTCGGAAGAACCCACAAAAGGGCAAGGAAAACTCACACCCAGTGGGCAGGGAGAATTCACACCCAGTGGGACGCCAGTGACAATGCTGACTATGAGAAACGTTGGAGAGGACCTCAAATGTGGGTAACCCACCCCCCCCCTCTAGGGGACCGAAAGCAATGGATGTCGAGCGGGTCTAACATGATATTGTGAAAGTTCAATCCATAGTGGCTCTAACACAGCCGCGAGAGTTCAGTTCAAAGCAGATCCAAGACAGCAGCGAGAGTCCCGTCCACAGGAAACCATCCCAAGCGGAGGCGGATCAGCAGCGTAGAGATGTCCCCAACCGATACACAGGCGAGCGGTCCATCCTGGGTCTCGACTCTGGACAGCCACTACTTCATCCATGGTCATCGGACCGGACCCCCTCCACCAGGAGTGGGGACATAGGAGAAAAACAAAAGAAGCGGCAGATCAACTGGTCTAAAAAGGAGGTCTATTTAAAGGCTAGAGTATACAAATGAGTTTTAAGGTGAGACTTAAATGCTTCTATACAAGGAGAAAGTAATTATAAACAGGTGTGAGTCAATAAACCAGTGGAACAAATGAGAAACCATGGTAACCAAACAAACAAGGAAGTGCACAAACTAAGTCAAAAGTCCACATAACAAACGATCCGGGCAGCGGATCGTCAAAAGTAATGCCCGCAGCTAAAAGCAACTGCGTGAGAATGTACTTGAATATCACGATATAGTCATTTTCTATATCGCAGAGACAAACCCGCGATATATGGAGTATATTATACTAGATCGAATCGTTAGTTGCCCAAAGATTCACACCCCAGTAAGACATGTGATCGGTATCGGCCGATCTCACTCGTGGAAGATCGGAATCAGGAGCGTAAACCCCTTATCAGAACATCCCTGGTTTCCATTTTTTCTAGCATTTGCACGGGTAGAACATACAGTATAAGCTCCAGGCATAGCTGCTGTAATAAAAGTCCCTCACATTAAATGTGTTTAAATTATACTGTCATAAAAAAAATCCAATGTCAGAAATGTACCCACTTTTGTGACTTATTTTAGCGCTTTAAAGGGGAACATTATCACAATTTCAAAAGGGTTAAAAACAATACAAATCAGTTCCCAGTGGCTTGTTGTATTTTTTGAAGTTTTTTTCAACATTTTACCGGTCTCGGAATATCCCTAAATAAAGCTTTAAAGTGCCTTATTTTCGTCTCTCTGCAAAGACACTGGCCATTTCCCTGTGACGTCACACAGTGCTGCCAATGTAAACAAACAATGGGAATACCACAGCAAGATATAGTGTCATTAGCTCGGATTCAAACTCGGATTTCAGCGATTTAAGCGATTCAACAGATTACGCATGCATTGAAACAGATGGTTGGAGTATGAAAGTATTGAAGAAGAAACTGAAGCTATTGAGCGAATAGCTATTGACGCTATTCATAGCCATAGCATGGCCGAATAGCTGCGTTAGCATCGCCGGTAAAATGTGCGGACCAAACGATCAGGACTTTCGCATCTTTTGACACTGGAGCAACTTAAATCCGTCGATTGGTAAGTGTTTTTTTCGCATTAAATGTGGGTGGAAGGAAACGTAATATAGTTGCAAATGCATCTACAGGTTATCCATACATCTCTGTTCCATGTCTGCTTTAGCACCGCCGGTAAATAGCATGTTAGCATCGATTAGCGTTGCATGTTAGCATCGATTAGCTGGCAGTCAACATCAACAAAACTCACCTTTGTGATTTCGTTAACTATCCATCCATCCATCCATTTTCTACCGCTTATTCCCTTTCGGGGTCACGGGGGGCGCTGGCGCCTATCTCAGCTACAATCGGGCGGAAGGCGGGGTACACACTGGACAAGTCGCCACCTCATCGCAGGGCCAACACAGATAGACAGACAACACTCACACTCACATTCACACACTAGGGCCAATTTAGTGTTGCCAATCAACCTATCCCCAGGTGCATGTCTTTGGAGGTGGGAGGAAGCCGGAGTACCCGAAGGGAACCCACGCATTCACGGGGAGAACATGCAAACTCCACACAGAAAGATCCCGAGCCTGGATTTGAACCCAGGACTGCAGGACCTTCGTATTGTGAGGCAGACGCACTAACCCCTCTTCCACCGTGAAGCCTTCGTTAACTATCGTTGCAAATGCATTTGCAGGTTATCCATACATCTCTGTGCCATGTCTGCTTTAGCATCGCCGGTCAAATGTGGAGACACTCCGGCACATTCAATGGGGGTCTGGCGGCAGACACTTTCGCATCTTCGGGCCAGTGGTGCAACTTGAATCCCTCCCTGTTAGTGTTGTTACACCCTCCGACAACACACCGTCGAGGCATGATGTCTCCAAGGTTCCAAAAAATAGTCAAAAAAACGGAAAATAACAGAGCTGAGACCCGGTGTTTGTAATGTGTTGAAAATGAAAATGGTGGGTGTGTTACTCGGCGACGTCACATTCTGACGTCATCGCCTCCAGCGCGATAAACAGAAAGGCGTTC
>NC_084623.1:48648876-48658876 GCF_033978795.1 Nerophis ophidion
ATAAACAAAAAGGCGTTTAATTCGCCAAAATTCACCCATTTAGAGTTCGGAAATCGGTTAAAAAAAATAGATGGTCCTTTTTCTGCACCATCAAGGTATATATTGACGCTTACATAGGTCTGGTGATAATGTTCCCCATTAATTGTTCAACATATTCCCGCTTGAAGCAGAACTGCCGCCAGACGATGGACCCCCGTGCTGTTTTTCTTGGGAATTAATTATTCCTTCATTTGTTACTACATTCGCACCTTCCCCTCTCTCGTATTACCAACCGCAACGCACCGTTAGCATCACAGCTAACGTTACAATGTCGCTACCTGTCCGGGAGCGTGTGCCGTTGCACATGTGATGTACGTTAGAAGGTGCGCTTGTTTTAAGTCTCTGTGAGGAGAGACAAGAAAGAGTGGGAAACGCTTGCAGTGTAATGCCCGCAGCTAAAAGCAACTGCGTGAGAACGTATACCCGAATATCAAGATATAGTCATTTTCTATATCGCACAGAGACAAACCCGTTATATATGGAGTATATCAATATATCGCCCAGCCCTACAGTATAGTACTGTTTTTAATTCATTATTACCTCTGGACTTTATTAGTACCTGTATACCATACAACCCTATACTATATAAAACTCCTGAACCTACAAAACAAAATATAATGCAGCGATTTATGCAGATTTTTATTTTTTATTTTTTTAGCAAATCAAAATTTATGAAGTCAGGATTAATGGCTACAATAAGCACGTTTTGTAGTGCACAGCTTTTCAAAGCGGCGTTTCAATTATCAATCAATCAATGTTTACTTATATAGCCCTAAATCACTAGTGTCTCAAAGGGCTGCACAAACCACTACGACATCCTCGGTAGGCCCACATAAGGGCAAGGAAAACTCACACCCAGTGGGACGTCGGTGACAATGATGACTATGAGAACCTTGGAGAGGAGGAAAGCAATGGATGTCGAGCGGGTCTAACATGATACTGTGAAAGTTCAATCCATAATGGATCCAAAACAGTCGCGAGAGTCCAGTCCAAAGCGGATCCAACACAGCAGCGAGAGTCCCGTTCACAGCGGAGCCAGCAGGAAACCATCCCAAGCGGAGGCGGATCAACAGCGCAGAGATGTCCCCAGCCGATACACAGGCAAGCAGTACATGGCCACCGGATCGGACCGGACCCCCTCCACACGGGAGAGTGGGACATAGGAGAAAAAGAAAAGAAATGGCACATCAACTGGTCTAAAAAGGGAGTCTAATATTTAAAGGCTAGAGTATAAAAATGAGTTTTAAGGTGAGACTTAAATGCTTCTACTTAGGTGGCATCTCGAACTGTTACCGGGAGGGCATTCCAGAGTACTGGACCCCAAATTGAAAACGCTCTATAGCCCGCAGACTTTTTTTGGGCTTTGGGAATCACTAATAAGCTGGAGTCCTTTGAACGCAGATTTCTTGCCGGGACATATGGTACAATACAATCGGCAAGATAGGATGGAGCTAGACCGTGTAGTATTTTATACGTAAGTAGTAAAACCTTAAAGTCACATCTTAAGTGCACAGGAAGCCAGTGCAGGTGAGCCAGTACAGGCGTAATGTGATCAAAATTATGATACTGAAAGCGTGACGCACCCCGCCTTAGGACACTTCCTAAACTTTCCTAACCACTTACTATATTTATCCTCTTGTTTCAATCTGTCTTAGTGACTGGCTTAGTGATTAACATGCCGGCTCCTGACTAACATGTTTAGCCAGTGATAATGACACTAGATACTAAGGAATGCCGTTTGTTTACTGTAACGTAGGTGATTATTATTAGCTCAAGGGAGAGGCTCCACACTCTGTAAACCAGGGGTCAACAACGCGGTGCCCGCGGGCACCAGGTAGCCCGTAAGGACCAGATGAGTCGCCCGCTGGCCTGTTCTAAAAATAGCTCAAATAGCGGCACTTACCAGTGAGCTGCCTCTATTTTTAAAATTGTATTTATTTACTAGCAAGCTGGTTTCGCTTTGCTCGACATTTTGAATTCTAAGAGAGACAAAACTCAAGTAGGATTTGAAAATCTACCATAGTTGCAATATGAAATGTAACATATGAATGTGAATGAATGAATGTTGAGTCCTACTTCTCTGTGAGTGCTTTGAGTGTTTAGAAAAGCGCGATATAAATCCAAGTTATTGTTATTATTATTATTATTATTATTATTATTATTATATACTGTCGTGGTCAAAGGTTTTTCACACACTTGTAAAGAATATAACATCATGGCGGTCTTGAGTTTCCAAGAATTTCTACAATTCTAGAGGTGGGGGGTTGCCCACATCTGAGGTCCTCTCCAAGGTTTCTCATAGTCAGCATTCTAACTGGCGTCCCACTGGATGTGAATCCTCCCTGCCCACTGGGTGTGAGTTTTCCTTGCCCTTTTGTGGGTTCTTCCGAGGATGTTGTAGTCGTAATGATTTGTGCAGTCCTTTGAGACATTTGTGATTTAGGGCTATATAAATAAACATTGATTGTTTGATTGATATTTTTTGTGATAGTGATTGGAGCTCATACTTGTTGGTCACAAAAAACATTCATGGAGTTTGGTTCTTTTATGAAATTATTATGGGTCTACTGAAAATGTGACCCAATATGCTGGGTCAAAAGTATACATACAGCAATGTTTATATTTGTTTACATGTCCCTTGGCAAGTTTCACTGCAATAAGGCGCTTTTGGTAGCCTTCCACAAGCTTCTGGTAAGCGTCTGGTTGAATTTTTGACCACTCCTCTTGACACAATTGGCGCAGTTCAGCTGAATTTGTTGGTTTTCTGACATGGACTTGTTTCTTCAGCATTGTCCACACGTTTAAGTCAGGACTTTGGGAAAGCCATTCTAAAACCTTTATTCTAGCATGATTAAGCCATTCCCTTACCACTTTTGACGTGTGTTTGGGGTCATTATGCTGTCGGAACACCCAACTGCGCTCAAGACCCAACCTCTGGGCTGATGATTTTAGGTTGTCCTGGAGAATTTGGAGGTAATCCTCCTTTTCATTGTCCCATTTACTCTCTGTGAAACACCATTTTCATTGGCAGCAAAAAAGGCACAGAGCATAATACTACCACCACCATGCTTGACGGTAGGTGTGGTGTTCCTGGGATTGAAGGCCTCACCTTTTCTCCTCCAAACATATTGCTGCGTATTGTGACCTAACAGCTCAATTTTTGTTTCATCTGACCAACGAATAGAGATGCGCGGATAGGCAATTATATCATCCGCATGCGCGTCACCAAAATAGTCATCCACCCGCCGTCCACCCGAACCATCATTTTATCAGGACCGTACCCGCCCGCCAACCGCCCGCTGAATTACATCAGAGGTTGGCCACCTTTACCACTCACAGAGCTATTTAAACTTGTTTCACAGAGTAATGAAGTCAATTGGAGCTTGAAAGGCATACTGGGTGATACAGAGTACACTGATGGTTGTGATATAAACAACTTTAACACTTACTAATATGCGCCACGCTATGAAGCCACACAATACAAGATTGACAAACACATTTCGGGAGAACATCCTCACAGTAACGCAACATAAACGCAACACAACAAATACCCATAATCCTTTGCATTCATGACACTTCCTCAATATATTTTACATCCGCGCCCCCAACCCTGCCCACCTTACCGACGCAGGGGGGGGCTGGGTTTGGGGTGTATAAAATAGTCTGGAAGTGTCATGAATACAAAGGATTATGGGTATTTGTTGTGTTGCGTTTATGTTGTGTTACTGTGAGGATGTTCTCCCGAAATGTGTTTGTCGGTGGCGACTTGTCCAGGGTGTACCCTGCCTTCCGCCCGATTGTAGCTGAGCTAGGCGCCAGCGCCCCCCGCGACCCTGAAAGGGAATAAGCGGTAGTAAATGGATGGATGGATGGATGGGTTTTTAATTGGTGTGGCTTCAAAGCGTGGCGCATATTACTAAGAGTGTTAAAATTGTTTACATCACAACCATTAGTGTACTCTGTGTCACCCAGTATGCCTTGCAGTCGTGTGCTTGTTGCCGCGGAAGTCACACACAACATGATGCTGGACTGACAAACATATCGTACATGTTGTTGAAGGCGACAAAGTCAATGGCTTCACAGCACGCCCTAATGCTTATTATCTGGGTGACTGCCGGCAGTCATTCAAGAGAATAATAGCGTCTCCTATTGACTTCTTCGCTTTATGACACGGGTCTTAAATGGCACTTTGAATGGCCAAGGATACCGATCCCAGAACCATGTATATCAAATATCTCCGGATGGTTCAACCGCCACCTGCCCGAATCTTATTAAAATCTATTTTTTCGTCATGTCAACCGCCCGACCCGCGGTTTCCTCCAGAAGGTCTTATCTTTGTCCATACAATGTCAGGCAATGGAAAAAAATATATAGGCAATAGGCGATCGTCAAACAAATGTGTTCTGTTAAACCACCAATGGTAACATAAGCTAGCCGGTGGTGTTCTTGTTATATATTTTTTTGTTTTGAAAAATGTAACTGTGAGGAAATTGCAAACAGCCCCTTTAATCTGCCATTGCCAATAACGTACCCTTTCACGAAAATCGTCCAAAACTCATGGTAGGCTTATACCGTGCCACACCATAAGAAACAGTACAACCGTTTGCTTCCAAGTTGTACTTGTTTTTTTTCCCCACACAAATAGGTAAGTATGCAAACCACACTTTTGTCTTAAAAGGACCTTTCTCTTGTGTACCGTGCCCGTATTGCAATTGTGGAGTGATCCATTCATACCAACGTCTTGTGTGACTTGATTTCCAGGAATGAGCGACATTTGCCGGTTCATAAAGTTAAAGGGGAACTTTATCACAATTTCAAAAGGGTTAAAAACAATAAAAATCAGTTCCCAGTGGCTTGTTGTATTTTTTGAAGTTTTTTTCAAAATTTTACCGGTCTCGGAATATCCCTAAATAAAGCTTTAAAGTGCCTTATTTTCGCTCCCTGCGGAGACACTGGCCATTTCCCTGTG
Source organism: Nerophis ophidion (assembly GCF_033978795.1). Taxonomy (NCBI): domain Eukaryota; kingdom Metazoa; phylum Chordata; class Actinopteri; order Syngnathiformes; family Syngnathidae; genus Nerophis; species Nerophis ophidion. The sequence goes on from NC_084623.1 coordinate 48,653,885, forward strand.
ACGTCACACAGTGCTGCCAATGTAAACAAACAATGGGAATACCACAGCAAGATATAGCGACATTAGCTCGGATTCAAACTCGGATTTCAGCGATTTAAGCGATTCAACAGATTACGCATGTATTGAAACAGATGGTTGGAGTATGAAAGTATTGAAGAAGAAACTGAAGCTATTGACGCTATTCATTGTCATAGTATGGCCGAATAGCTGCGTTAGCATCGCCGGTAAAATGTGCGGACCAAACGGTCAGGACTTTCGCATCTTTTGACACGGGAGCAACTTAAATCTGTCGATTGGTAAGTGTTTTTTTCGCATTAAATGTGGGTGGAAGGAAACGTAATATAGTTGCAAATGCATCTACAGGTTATCCATACATCTCTGTACCATGTCTGCTTTAGCACCGCCGGTAAATAGCATGTTAGCATCGATTAGCTGGCAGTCAACATCAACAAAACTCACCTTTGTGATTTCGTTGACTATCGTTGCAAATGCATCTGCAGGTTATCCATACATCTCTGTGCCATGTCTGACTTATCATGGCCGGTAAAATGTGGAGACACTCTGGCACATTCAATGGGGGTCTGGCGGCAGATTTCTTGCCACTTTCGCATCTTCGGGCCAGTGGTGCAACTTGAATCCCTCCCTGTTAGTGTTGTTACACCCTCCGACAACACACCAACGAGGCATGATGTCTCCAAGGTTCCAAAAAATAGTCAAAAAAACGGAAAATAACGGAGCTGAGACCCGGTGTTTGTAATGTGTTGAAAATGAAAATGGCGGATGTGTTACCTCGGCAACGTCACATTCTGACGTCATCGCCTCCAGCGCGATAAACAGAAAGGCGTTTAATTCGCCAAAATTCACCCATTTAGAGTTCGGAAATCGGTTAAAAAAATAAACTTTTTTCTGCACCATCAAGGTATATATTGACGCTTACATAGGTCTGGTGATAATGTTCCTCTTTAAGGCTTCATGAGATTCAGATCATTCAGCAAACAGCCAACTCCTAATTATCTCTAATCTCTAGTGTTTGTGAGAAAGGGTAAAGTGCAAATTTACGCATGAACCCGGCCAGCACAGACATTCAGATAACAATCGTTCATCAATCTCTGTGTTCTGTGATTGACATTATTCAGGCTGTGTGCCACAATCCCACTCAGCAGATCCAATCATCCTATCTCAACCAGCATGCTCGCAAACGTCGATGTTACACGCTGCTCAAACACTTTTCATCACGCTGTATTGGAAATCGGCCCGAAAATAGCTGATTACCGTTCTAATGCGTTTGGGATCCCTACGTAACAACCACCAGGAGACAGCATGAAGTATAGACTGAATATGTACAAAACCCACAACCAGTGAAGTTGACACGTTGTGTAAATCGTAAATTAAAACAAAATACAATGATTTGCAAATCCTTTTCAACTTATATTCAATTGAATAGACTGCAGAGATGAGGTATTTAATGTTAGAACTGAGCAACATATTTTTTTTTTTTTTGCAAATAATCATTCACTTAGAATTTAATGGCAGCAACACATCGCAAACAAGTTTGCACTGAGACATTTTTACCAATGTGTTACATGGCCTTTCCTTTTAACATTCGAGGAGACCAATTTTTGAAGCTTTTCAGGTGGAATTCTATCACAGTCTTGCTTGATGTACAGCTTAAAATGTTCAGAAGTCCGGGGTCTCCGTTATCGTATTTTAGGCTTCATTCATATTGCGCCACGCATTTTCAATAGGAGACAGGTCCGGACTACAGACAGGCCAGTCCAACACCCACACTCTTTTACTATAAAGCCACGCTGTTGTAACACGTGGCTTGGCATTGTTTTGCTGAAATAAGCAGGGGCGTCCATGATAACGTTGCTTGCATGGCAACATAGGTTGCTCCAAAATCTGTATGTACCTTCAGCATTAATGGTGCCTTCACAGATGTGGAAGTTACCCATGCCTTGGGCACTAATACACCCCCATACCATCAGTGTTGCTGGCTTTTGAACTTTGCGCCTATAATAATCTGCATGTTTCTTTTCCTCTTTGTTCCGGACGGCACAACATCCACAGTTTCCAAAAACAATTTGAAATGGGGACTTAACCACAGAACACTTTTCCTCTTTGCATCAGTCCATCTTAGATGATCTCGAGCCCAGCGAAGCCGGCAGCATTTGTGGGTGTTGTTGATAAATGGCTTTGGCTTTGCATAGTATGATAAAGGATAAATGGGTTGTGCTTGTATAGCGCTTTTCTACCTTCAAGGTACTCAAAGCGCTTTGACACTACTTCCATATTTACCCATTCACACACTGATGGAGGGAGCTGCCATGCAAGGCGCTAAACAGCACCCATCAGGAGCAACGGTGAAATGTCTTGCTCCGGACACAACGGACGTAACGAGGTTGGTACTAGGTGGGGATTGAACCAGGGACCCTCGGGTTGCACATGGCCACTCTTCCACTGTTCCACGCCGTCCCGTAGTAGAGTTTTAACTTGCACTTACAGATGTAGTGAGGAACTGTAGTTACTGACAGCGGTATTATTAAGTCTTCCTGAGCATGTGGTGATATCCTTTACACACTGATGCCGCTTTTTGGTGCAGTACCGCCTGAGGGATCGAAGGTCCGTAGTATCATCGCTTAGGTGCATTGATTTCCCCAGATTCTCTGAACCTTTTGATGATATTACAGACCATAGATGGTGAAATCCTTAAATTCCTTGCAATAGCTGGTTGAGACAGGTTGTTAAACTGTTGGACAATTTGCTCACGCATTTGTTCACAAAGTGGTGACCCTCGCCCCATCCTGCCTGAGCATTTCATGGAAGCTGCTTTTATACCCAATCATGGCACCCACCTGTTCCCAATTAGCATGTTCACCAGTGGAATGTTCCAAATAAATGTTTGATGTACATTCCTCAACTTTCTCAGTCTTTTTTGCCACTTAAGCCAGCTTTTTTGAAACACGTTGCAGGCATCAAATTCCAAATAAGCTAATATTTGCTAAGGATATTACGGTTTGTATGGATTTTTTTTGCATAGATTTAATTTTTTCAAGACATGTAGTGATATAGTACAACACGAAACGAACAAATTATCAAAAGCATTTATTCTGGCAGAAATGTCACAGGTTGCATTACTAACAACATCTTTAACAGTTGTTACAAACCACATTTTATATTGAGACCATCACTAATAGCTAGCATAGGAATCCTCATGTTATGAATCTCGCACGACAATATCCGAGATAAACCTGCGAAAAAGCGATCTACAAAATGTGCGATAATGGAGATAGAGGAAGCAAGTGAGACGTCAGTGAGACTGAGGGACGAAGGAGTCTCTAAACACAAGTGCAGTCTACAATAACACCGGAAAAAGATGCTAGATCTGTTTTTAGTGATTTTTAATAGAGAAAAAGTCACAAACAATTGGTGAAGTCTCAAGTTTGTTGTACAATAGCTAGCAACGATTTAAAAAATAGAGCAAAATGATATAAGCAAAATATGTAATACCAATTATTATTATTATTATTATTAACACTGATTTTTTTTTTTTAAATATGTATATATTTTTATTTAGCCTTTTTTAGAAGACACATGATTCCTAGCGGGATAGGTTGATTGGCAACACTAAATTGGCCCCGTTGTGTGAGTGTGAATTAGAGATGCGCGGATAGGCAATTATATCATCCGCATCCGCATCACCAAAGTCGTCATCCACCCGCCGTACACCTGAACCAACATTTTATCAGGACCGTACCCGCCCGCCAACCGCCCGCTGAAATACATCAGAGGTTGTCCGACTTTACCATTCACAGAGCTATTTAAACCTGTTTCACAGAGTAATGATGACAATTCCCGCGACTATCCAATTACGTTCATCTTGATTACAAGAATATGGGCGTGCTGTGAAGCTATTGCCTTAGACACCTTCAACAACATGTACGAACCGATTGTTGGTCCGGCAACATGTTGTGTGCAGCTTCCGCAACCACACGTACAAGATTGAAAGGCATACTGGGTGACACAGAGTACACTGATGGTTGTGATATAAACAACTTTAACACTTACTAATATGCGCCACGCTGTGAAGCCACACCCAACAAGATTGACAAACACATTTCGGGAGAACATCCTCACAGCAACACAACATAAACGCAACACAACAAATACCCATAATCCTTTGTATCCATGATTTTTCCTGAATATATTTTACACCCCCGCACCCCCACCCCCGCCCACCTTACCGACGCACGGGGGGGGGGGGTTGCTGCTAGCGGGGTGTATAAAATAGTCAGGAAGTATCATGAATACAAAGGATAATGGGTATTTGTTGTGTGGCGTGTATGTTGTGTTACTGTGAGGATGTTCTCCCGAAATGTGTTTGTCGTTCTTAATTGGTGTGGCTTCACAGCGTGGTGCATATTACTAAGAGTGTTAAAATTGTTTATATCACAACCATTAGTGTACTCTGTGTCACCCAGTATGCCTTGCAGTCGTGTGCGTCTTGCCGCGGAAGCCACACACAACATGATGCTGGACTGACAAGCAGATCGTACATGTTGTAGTAGGCGACAAAGTCAATGGCTTCATATCACGTCCTAATATTTATTATCCGGGTGACTACCGGCAGTCATTCAGGAGAATAAGAGCCTCTCTTATTGTCTCTTATTGTCTTCTTCGCTTCATGACACGGGTCTTAAATGGCACTTTGAATGGCAAAGGATACCGATCACAGAATAATGCATATCAAATATTTCCGGATGGTTCAACCGCCACCCGCCCGAATCTAATTAAAATCTATTTTTTGGTCATGTCAACCGCCCAACCCGCGGTTTATCCGCGGACTCCGCGGATGAGGCCGCAAACCGCGGATCTCTAGTGTGAATGTTGTCTTTCTATCTGTGTTGGCCCTGCGATGCGGTGGCGACTTGTCCCATTGTGGACCACGCATTCCACCCGAATGCATTTGAGATAAGCTCCAGCACCGCCCGC
>NC_084623.1:48663876-48706376 GCF_033978795.1 Nerophis ophidion
CCCATTAAGATGAACAAATACCGCAAACGAGCGTCTTTTTGTGTCTTCCTTGCCATCTCCGCGTCTAAGACCAATGTTCAAGTTGACAAACTTTTCGGTTTATGGCCCCAACCTTTTACTATCCAGGTGAGAGGCAGGATTTATCATTTAGAATTAACTTTCACCAACTCCGAGGAATGCAGCAGCTCAATACGGCAATACAAATACTAGTTCGCTCTCTGTTATCACATCACCGCTAAGAATAGATTGAGTTAGCGCTTATAATAACAATATCGCTAACTCTCTGTTAATATTGAATTTATGAATTAAATAAGTTTATTTCGGTCATATAATCAATCAAATCAATCAACCATTTTGTGTGATCAGTTTTACAGTACATGTTATATGGATACAATTATGCACATTTACACACGAAAGAAAAGAAAAAGAATGATCGAAAAAGGAATAGGCTGAAGCCAAAGCTTATATTTGCCTATCCTATACCTTCACTGAAGATTAGATTGCCTGGAACATCAACGTTTAAAAAAAAATCAAGGGGATGAAAGTAATTGTTACTTTATTTTATGATTTTCAATTATTTCACCTTTCAATGTTTTCTTAAACCTTACCAAAGAAGTGCATGTCTTCAGCTCATCACTGAGCTTGTTCCACCATTTAACTCCTAAAACTGTAATACATTTGTATTTTATATTGTATTGTATTCAGGTCACAATATTTAAATGGAGTATTTTTGGCGGTCTTTGGATGTTTTTTTAGAGGGCTTTTTGGGCGGAATAGTGCACTCCCATTCTCTGCATTGTCAGCCACCTCGTACTTACCGTCATTAACACCTTTGAATGCATACAAAAAAGTAAAATGTGTTCTTATCTTACATAGGAATTGTGATTGACAGGCAAAATTCCCAAAAAAGTGCTGTTCCATTTTTAACTGGATGATGGAAGATTAACACAAAGACCATATTTGTTTCTCTCGTGTCTTTCCTGTCGATCAGAACCAGCACGATGACCTGAAAAAGCAGTTTTACAATCTGCAGGAGCAGCATGAAATGCAGGGAAACGATCACAGTCGGCTGCTGAGTGAGCACAAAGACCGCTACGACAAACTGCAGGAGGCCAAAGACACGGAAGTGGTCATGCTGAAAGGTTCTTACTCCCTTTTGCCAAATGTTGTTGGAATCCGGACCGATGTCCTTTTGCATGCTCGGAAATATACTTAATCAGCCATCATTTAAAACTGTGCAATATTTGTGAATGTTGGTTCATTTGCTTTTTTTTTTTATGCCTGCAGACAGCGTGAGTAACCTAAAAGAGGAAAATAGGCAGCTGAGGAAGGCCCACCATGACATTCACATGCAGCTGCAGGATTCACAGGTAAGACTTCATCTCTTTTCATCACACTTTCTCCGACACCGCGTAGTGAAAGAGTGGTTTGCACTGTTGCTTCGCAGCAAAAAGGTCCTTCGGTTCGAAAGATTGAATCTGTTTCTTCTGTATGTTGAGTGAAAGCTCACTATTAATATTTACTTTTCTTATCCTCCATGGACTTTCATATGAACGCTTTTCTTTAGGGAACTTCCACACGGAAGGAATGTATGCTTAGTTGTTGTATAGCATCTTTGATGCAATGTTTAGCATCAAGAAAACTGCTAATATTACAGGGAAACCTTGACCTATGAACTTTAATTAGTTCTTCAACATGGGTTACCAACCGAAAAATGTGTATAGTGAAGCAGAGCCCACCATAAGAATCAATGCAAACATGAATAATTGGTACGGATTAGAGTTGTACAGTATACTTGTGCAAGTACAGGGGTACTAATGAATCATAAACGGTACTATACCGCCTTCATAAACGGTACTGTACTACCTATGTTGTGACATTGCTGGTTTTACGAGCAGAGGAGCATGTTTGGCAGCTCACAATCACAGAGTACATGCAGGCAGACACAATGTGTCGACAGAAAAAGGGAGAATGGATGTATTTTGGCTTAAAAACTAACAATAAAGGTGAGGCTGTAACAGTGATCGCTGTTCTAGAAGAGGTGCTTTAAAACATGGCTCGCTAGCAAACGGCTAGCTTCCAAATAAAGTGTGTTTCTTACGAGTATCGTCCCTGCAGGACGAGGAATAGCTAAACACCGTAAGAGGATACGATAGTGCGCCGCTAACAGGCTAGCGCTCCCCAATGGAAACAGATGCCATGAGTGTTGCTACACCTGACATCCACTGTAATGATACCAAGTACAAGAGCGTATCTAGTCGATACTACAATGATTACATCAATATTTTCTTGTCATCACAAAATCTTTTTTTCCTTTTTAAAAAAAAAAATATATTATGTCTATAAGCTCAGGCAATATGACCCTGGACACATGAGGATTTTAAATATAACTGTGTGATCCTGTAACTACTTGGTATCGGATCGATACCCAAATTTGTGGTATCATCCAAAACTAATGTAAAGCCTCCAAACAACATAATAATAAGCATACTTGCCAACCTTAAGACTAGCTATATATATATTTATTTTTATATATATATATACATATATATATATATAGATGAAAGTAATGCTTGAATTTCAGTGTTCATTTATTTACACATATATAGACACACATAACACTCATCTACTCATTGTTGAGTTAAGGGTTAAATTGTCCATCCTTGTTCCATTCTCTGTCACTATTTTTCTAACCATATGCATGTACAGTAGATGGCGGTATTATCCTGTTTAAGAGTGTCACAACATTGCTGTTTACGTCAGACGAACTGCTTTACGGTAGACGAAAACGTGACTGCTGTTGTTGTGTGTTGTTACCGCGCTGGGAGGATGTTAATGAAACTGCCTAACAATAAACCCACATAAGAAACCAAGAACTCTCCCTCGATCATTCTACAGTTATAACTTCATTGGGCAGACACGCTGTTTATATTGTGGGAGAGCGGACGTGAAAACAGGCTGTCCACAGTCAGGTCCACAGTCAGGTCCACATGGAGCTGGAGGGGGCATGGCCTCCAGCTCTTGGCTGAATTTCGGGAGATTTTTGGGAGAAAATTTGTCCCGGGAGTTTTTCGGGAGAGGCGCTAAATTTCGGGAGTCTCCCGGAAAATCCGGGAGGGTTGGCAAGTATGATAATAAGTGTTAATTACATTTCAACAAAAGTGTGTTTTTGTTTTTTTTTTACAAAAATGTGGACTTTTTTCGAGGCTGGAACCAATTATTCATATTTACATTGTTTCTTATGGAGAAATTTGCTTCACTATAAGAAAATGTCAATTTACGAACCATGTTTTAGAACCATATAAGATACTGTAACTCAAGGTTCCACTGTATCATTTTCCTCCCTCGTAACGTAGCCAACCGAAGATTTATTGATCTTATAATGGCAGCTAGTAGATAGTAGCTTGTACCTCATTGTCCTTCGTTTAGGATAGCAATGTGAAGGTTAAATTTTTTTTCCAATAGTAAGCAGTTTCTTCTTCCAACATTTTGTGTGGACGACATCATAGGATTTAATTGCATAGTAGAGCTGCAGAACAATTAGATGTAGCAAAGAGGAAGGTTTGCGGGGGGGAGGATCCTTTTTATTTTTTTTTCTTTGTCATGAAAAAGGGACGTTTTTGTCATGAAAAGGGAGGTTTTTGTGGTTGGTGCATTAATTGTAAGTGTATATTGTGTTTTTTATGTTGATTTGATAAAAAAAAATTTTTTTTTTTTTTTGGGGACCACTGGCTTATAGCATCAAATATACTTTTTAAATCTGCAATACTTTTTAAATCTGCAATGCACTGAGAGTGTTATAAATTAACCAGCAAGATGTGCATCACTGAGTATGGGCCAGCTATAAGACGCACATTTGCACATCTTCAACCGCAACACACTCTTTTCAGAGTGAATTGGCAAATATGCTGCAAAAAAATGCCACAAAAGTTCAATGTTTTCAAGCATAGTATTTTCTTAGAATCCAATCCAATCCACTTTATTTATATAGCACATTTAAACAACAATAACGTTTCCAAAGTGCTGCACAGCCATGTTAAAAACAATTGTAAAAAAATAAATAAATGAATAAATAAAATAAAATAAAAAAAGTATATATATATATATTATGGTCCACCAATAACTGAATAAAAACAAAAAATAAATAAATATAAAACCAATAAAAACAATATAAAAACAAATATGATTAAAAACTATTTTAAAGGGTAAAATCAATTAAAACAGTAAAATAAAAATCAAAGTGTATAAAAAACACAGAGGACCACACAACTCACGTAGTGTTAAAAGCCAAAGAATAAAAGTGGGTCTTAAGACGAGACTTAAAACACTCCAATGTGGAAGCAGTTTGAACATGGAGCGGCAGAGTGTTCCAGAGCTTAGGGCCGACCACAGAGAAGGCCCTGTCTCCCCTGGTCTTAAGTCTGGTCTTGGGCACCACGAGCTGGAACTGGCTCTCGGACCTCAGAGCGCGCGCAGGAATGTAAATTTGGATAAGGTCCGAGATATATTGAGGTCCCAGTCCATGTAAAGATTTAAAAACAAACAGCAATGTTTTAAAATCAATTCCAAAATGAACAGGGAGCCAGTGCAAACTCTGAAGAATTGGGGTTATATGAACTAAAACTAAATCCATAAATTTGAAAATGATTTGTCCTAGAAAAGTGTCATGTTTGCATCCCAAATCCTTCTAAGTTATTGTAAAAAAAAACATTGTTTTAGGCTATTTCCATGCAACCTGTATATTGGATTAAATTACCTGTGTATGTGTTGCCAGTTCTCAGTATCATTGTTGATGCAGCTGCCATTTGTGTGATTGCGCTTGTGTGTTCAGGCAAGACATCAGGACATGAAGTCGGCACACGATAAGCTTGCCCTGACACTGGAAGACCACAAGAATGCATTGGCAGTAGCTCAGGTAGGCAATCCGACGAATACATCTTTAAGGAAGCGAAGGCAGACAACAAATGCTTTTTGAAAGGGAACTGTACTTTTTGGGGAATTTTGCAAATCATTATGAAAGACATGACAACGGATGGATTTGAGCCAATGGAAGGTCTTTTATTCCGCCCATAAATCCCTTGGGGAAAAAACCTTCCACAAAGCAACAATAATACTTCATTTACATTTTTTGACTTGAATATTAACCAAGTAGTAGTTATATTATTATAAATGCTAACGCAGATGAACTATTTATGATCACGAGCTTGTGTTTAATTTTTACATCGATTAGTCAGCTGTTTCCTCGCTTCCCTGCTCCCGGGAAGTTTAATTTAGAACATAAATCATGCCTCTCACCAGGATAGAAGAAGGCTGAGGATGTATTCCGGAAGAAACCGGAAGTTGCAAAGCAAAGTTGATGCATGAACAAAGGCAGTCGCTCTCAGGTACGCTAACTGAGCAACGCAGACAGTGATCGCTGATCAGTGAGGGGGACACGCTAACAGCCAATCCTTTAAAAGGCCATGTCCACACAAACATGGAGAGTTTCAAAACCACATATCCATGGTTAAAACAATCTCCATCCCCACGAGTGTGGTTTCAAAACTGTCTCTGTCCATAAACTTGCTGTCATGCACATTTTGTCCAATCAGAAGCCTGGAAAAAGCAGCAAAAGCTGACTTGGTGGCATTACAACTTTGTTATTATATGGTTATTTTGATAAACAAAACCAGGCCTACTCAACTGGCGGCCCCGCAACAAAGCCTTTAATTTGGCCCGCCGAACAACACCCAAATAGGCTCGATGAAACCATTCAAAACAGGGTTGCTCATGTATGCAGTACTCCCGCCACCCTGCAGGGCGAAGCACATGTTACAATGAAGTAGAAGTGGGTGAGTAGAAGAAGATGGCGCTATCCACCCTGAAAGAAATCAAAATATATTGTGAAAATCGGACTTTTAACAAAGTATGACTTTTGTATTTGTGGTCATGTTGTTTTTGACTGTTTTGACTCTGGTGATCAAAACTGGTTCAATACATGTAGCGCTAAATATGACCAGCAGAGGATTAATTGTGGTAAACCACATGTGTGCAATGTTTGCTGTGTGTACTAACACTAAGCCTGATATTTTATTGATGTAACATACACAATGGGCATTATTTATATAGAAAACACAATGGATGTTATACTTATGTAATAGCTCGGTTGGTAGAGTGGCCGTGCCAGCAACTTGAGGGTTGCAGGTTCGATTCCCGCTTCCGCCATCCTAGTCACTGCCGTTGTGTCCTTGGGCAAGACACTTTACCCACCTGCTCCCAGTGCCACCCACACTGGTTTAAATGTAACTTAGATATTGGGTTTCACTATGTAAAGCGCTTTGAGTCACTTGAGAAAAGCGCTATATAAATATAGTTCACTTCACTTCATTTACAAATAGTGTTTCACCGATTAATCGGTAACCGAATATATTCGGCCGAATATGGCAAAAAAAGCCACATTCAGCCTTTGGTGGAATGAATTAAAAACAAGGCCGAAAAGTGGCGTGTGACGCAATTTTTTGACGCGGTGACGCAATCAACCAACGTGCAGTGACGTGGTGACGTTGGGATATGTTGTGTACCTGTATAAGTGTATGAGGTTACAAGCACACACTTATTGAGATTTAGTGGGGCCTCTGTTTACATTATTAGCCTGTTGTGTAGGCTACCTGTATAAGTGTATGAGGTTACAAGCACACACTTAATTGAGATTTACTTGAGCCTTCTGTTTACATTATTAGCATATCTACTGTGGCTAAGCAGACTTTTGCCAAGAAGACAATAATTCATTTGTTGTGGGTTTATCCACTTTAATGGACTTTATTTTTTTTGGAATGCATGTTTTGTTTGAAGGCCTAATATAAATGAAAAACCTTGTGCTTTTTTTGAAAAGCAAAGGCTACTGGAATATTAAAAAAATGTCAATATTCAATAAAAAATTACTTTATTTGAAAAACATGTCCAAATATTTATTCTAGGCTATTTTTATGCAATATTTAAAAAATTGTGAAAAACTGCATTCATTATTCGGTATTCGGCCTTCGGCCAAGCTTTTAAATTGTATTCGGCTTCGGCTTCAGCCACAAATTTTCATTTCGTTGCATCCCTATTTACAAACCTAAGTAAAGGAAGACGTATAAAGAAATACAACTGAGGAAGAAAAATAATTCAAAAGGATCATCAATCATCAACAACACTTAGCTTCTGTATCTTCATGCTTTACAAACCTAGGTAAAGAAAGACGTATAAAGAAATAAAACTGAGGAAGAAAAATAATTCAAAAGGAATGTCAATCATCAACAAAACTTAGCTTCTGTTTCTTGATGCTGTTAACTATCTGGAAACAAGTAGAATTTATTGACAGTGCAGCGTGAAAGCTGATGTATTTACATTGTAAATAAGTAAACACGGTCTCAAAGAAATATAAATTGCGGAGGCTCTTTCTAACACAAACGTCCAAATTTCGATGTCCTCTTGAAAGTGCGACCCTCTTCATTATGTAGTTTAATAGCCCTGTACCCGACATGCAATGACATGTACATCATCTTTAAAACCAGCCTGCACTTACACAGCCCTGGGGCCATTATTAATCTATTTTACTGTTTAAAGCGCACATATGTGCCTGTGCTGCTGGAACACAACAACACTCATGGAATTATAACATGTTTCATTAGCAACATGGTGATATACTACATGTGCAGTGAAGTGTACATTATTTCTAAAACTGGCGCACACTTTCAGCAGCCAAGGAAGCCTCTTGAATGTTGAAGTACCTAAAGCTTGCGGACCTGCGTGTGCTGCTGCAAAACTCTCCTTGAATTATAAAGCATATAATCATCACTAGTGATATATTACATGTGCAATGAAGTGTATATTGTCTTAAACATCAGTGCACACTAACAAGGAAGATTGGGTGCTTTTTACATGTCCAGCTCCATCAACAAACCCCGTTTCCATATGAGTTGGGAAATGTATCAAAAACAAGACATCAATCTCTAAAGGATATCACCACTTCAGAAAACCACTGTCACTAAATACAGTTTGTCACTACATTTGTTAGTGCAAGTTAAAGCTCTACTATGCAAAGCGAAAGCCATTTATCAACAACATCCAGAAACGCCGCCGGCCTCTCTGGGCCGGAGATCATCTAAGATGGACTGATGCATAGTGGAAAAGTGTTCTGTGGTCTGACGAGTCTACATTTCAAATTGTTTTCGGAAATATTCGACATCGTGTCATCCGGACCAAAGGGGAAGCGAACCATCCCGACTCTTATGGACGCAAAGTTCAAAAGCCAGCATCCGTCAGGGTATGGGGGTGCATTATTGCCCAAGGCATGGGTAACTTACACATCTGTGAAGGCACCATTAATGCTGAAAGGTACATACAGGTTTTGGAACAACATATGCTGCCATCTAAGCGCCGTCTTTTTCATGGACGCCCCTGCTTATTTCAGCAAGACAATGCCAAGCCACATTCAGCAAGTGTTACAACAGTGTGGCTTCGTAAAAAAAGAGTGCAGGTACTTTCCTAGCCCGCCTGCACTCCAGACCTTTCTCCCATCGTAAATGTGTGGCGCATTACGAAGCGTAAAATACGACAGCGGAGACCCCGGACTGTTTAACGACTGAAGCTCTACATAAAACAAGAATGGGAACTAATTCCACTTTCAAAGCTTCAACAATTAGTTTCCTCAGTTCCCAAATGTTTATTGAGTGTTGTTAAAAGAAAAGGTGATGTAACACAGTGGTGAACATGCCCTTTCCCAACTACTTTGGCACATGTTGCAGCCATGAAATTCTAAGTTAATTATTTTTTTCCCAAAAAAAATTGAGTTTATGAGTTTGAACATCAAATATTTTGTGTGTGTAGTGCATTCCATTGAATATGGGTTGAAAAGGATTTACAAATCATTGTATTCCGTTTATATTTACATCTAACACAATTTCCCAACTCATATGGAAACGGGGTTAGTACCTTCATTGTCTGTCGTTTAGTAAGGACTAAAAACATGAGCTAATGTCGCATCTTTCTTATGACGTAAAGCAAAAAGTATTGCTAGTCAAAGTTGTTCCGTCAGCTTGAGGTTCGACAGCAATGGCCTCCAACACAGCTGACTGTCATTAGCGCTGGCGGGAGTGTCGCAAAGCCCATTTTTTTTTGTCAGTGTAGAGTGAAACTAGCAGCATGTTCACGTTCAAACAGACAGTACGTCCTCTTTTAGTGTATTTAAAGGCAACAAGGCGGTGTTGTTGAGTTTGGGAAATGACAGCGCACAACCGTGACCAATGTTCCCTCTAATTTTTCATGTGCCCGAGCAAACGCTGAAACACCCAGAACATTCCGTGGAATACAGACGTGCACACTGTGGCCATACCAGCAGCACATCTGTCTCCAACCTGACATAACAATTTAAATGTCTTATTATTGTAATCAAGAAACATTAGTCATTTTCTTGACATTATTTCCTAATGTAAGTTATTTGGCCCACTTAAATATATATATATATATTTTTTTATCAGTTATGTACTATAGTATTTTATGACTGGGAGGGAGTCCTGCTTTGGAAAGATTGTGTGTAGCCCTTTTAGAGATCACATTTAGTTCCCCTTAAAACATTCACATGTTGCATGAGATTTAAGTGTACATTCCTTTAAACTTTCTGTCTGTAAAATGTATACCGGTACTTGTATTAGTAATTCTCTAATCCCGTAACATTATTTCTTGATTAATATCCAAAAATTAACATTCTTAATAAATGACAGTAGAATAAGCACACATCAGATTGAGGAGTCATAGTGTAATGACCTGGAATTTACACTTAATGTGTAGTGTCGGAGTTGTCCAACTTTTTGTGTGGCCATGAACACAGCAGTGGCTAATTGCCATGACTGTATGTGTTGGTGCAGGTGAGAGAGAGAGAGCAAGCGGCTCACTCTTTGTACCGATCTCAGCACTTGGGTTTGTTACATAGCAGAAAGAAAAAAAAAACAACGAATGTACCCTCTTATCTGTTATTTACTGTCTTTTGTCTCTGTGGGTGGAGGCGGGGTTGTTTGCATACACCCAAATAAGTTCAGCCTTGTAATGTAAACAATACCCCAAAAATCAAATCACTTGCTTCTTATCCTGTGTGTGACATTTCCTGAAAGTTTTATCAAGATCCGCCCGTAGCTTTATGAATGATGTTGCTAACTAGCTTAGTGACGAACCTCAGCGAGTACATGACCTCCTCATAGAGACAAAAATGACCCTACAATTTGATTTATTTTCATATTACTATATCAAAGATGATTTTTGGGGCGGCATAGCTCGGTTGGTAGAGTGGCTTGTGCCATCCTAGTTACTGCCGTTGTGAAGTGAAGTGAATTATATTTATATAGCGCTTTTCTCAAGTGACTCAAAGCGCTTTACATAGTGACACTAAATACCTAAGTTACATTTAAACCAGTTTGGGTGGCACTGGGAGCAGGTGGGTAAAGTGTCTTGCCCAAGGACACAACGGCAGTAACTGGGATGGCACAAGCGGGAATCGAACCTGCAACCCTCAAGTTGCTGACACGGCCACTCTACCAACCGAGCTATGCCGCTCCTTGGGCAAGACACTTTACCCACCTGCTCCCAGTGCCACCCACACTGGTTTAAATGTAACTTAGATATTGGGTGTCAGTATGTAAACCGCTTTGAGTCACTTGAGAAAAGCGCTATATAAATATAATTCACTTCACTTCACATTTTTGGTGAAAAAATATGACTTTTTTATGGGTAAGTTTTGATTGATCTTTGTAAATTTTGAGTTTATTCTCCAGAAAAATGTATTTTTGTAAAATTATGTGGCGACTTGTCCAGGGTGTACCCCGCCTTCCGCCCGACTGTAGCTGAAATAGGCGCCAGTGCCCCCCGTGACCCCAAAAGGGAGTAAGCGGTAGAAAATGGATGGATGGATGGAAAATTATATAACTATATTCTCATAAAATGAGTTTTTTTCCTTTCATTAGTAAAATCACTATTACTATTAGGGGTATAAAAAATATATATATATATATATATATATATATATATATATATATATATATAATTTTTTTTTTTTTTTCAGATTAATTGCAATTCTTATTTGTAACGATTCTTAATCGATTTAAAAAAATCAGAAATCGAGTTTTAAATAGTTTTTTTCCCCCAATCTTTCTTGTCCAGCCACTCATGCAACTCATATTTTTGTAAATGATCATATATGCCAGGGGTCGGGAATCTTTTTGGCTGAGAGAGAGCCAAGAAGCCAAATATTTTAAAATGTATTTCCCTAAGAGCCATATAATATTTTTTTTTAACACTGAACACAACTAAACGCGTGCATTTTTAAGTAAGACCAACATTTCCAGAGTATAATAGGTCTCTTATTCTTTATAATAACATTGTTATTCTGAAGCTAAATGTGGAGGGGGCGTGGCCTGCGGACCTGCAGCAAAGCAGGATGTTGCCAGGGCCGGCCTCGAAATCAGCGACAGTTGCATAGATGGCCCACCTGGGCCTTGTTATCTAATCACCTATCGCTCTGTTATAAGCAGCAGCCAGGAGGAGAGACAGGATTGGGGCTGGAGCCAGAGCGCGAGTGAGGACGAAAGAGAAAAAGAAAATTGCTGGAAAGCAACTGAGAGAATAATAAAATAAAACAACATTGTAACCCTAAAAAAGGCTCTTGGTGGTCTGAAGAACCCCACGGAGGGCAAGCCCCACACTAACCAATAATAAATAAATTACTTCTTACCATTAATGCAACTTCTTGAACATGAAAAAGCATGAGAATGTTTTATATTTTGAACGTTATTTTTAACACTGTGATTACAAGTGGAATTATTCATTACTTATCGTGTTAAGCAATGTCAGCTCAGATTTATCCGAGAGCCAGATACAGTCATCAAAAGAGCCACATCTGGCTCTAGAGCCATAGGTTCCCTATCCCTGATATATGCTGTACAGATTTGCTATAGAAAGGAAGTGTGAGATACTTCTCCTCCTGCCTTTTTGTATTAGCCTTGATTAAATGTTTGGGTAGAATTTTAGTAAACAAAACCAGTTTTTCTTATGTTGTACTGTATGTTGTTAATGCTCCGATATTGGATATAAGTTAAAAAAAAAAGTATTTTGTTGGTTTGCATCTAGAGTTGACCCGATACCAATATTTTGGTACTGCTACTAAAATGTATTTTGATTCTTTTCCAAAAGAAGGGCGCCACAAAAAATGGCATTATTGGCTTTATTTTCACACAAAAAATCTTAGGTTACATTAAACATATGTTTCTTGGGACGGCGTGGCGCAGTGGTAGAGTGGCCGTGCACAACCCGAGGGTCCCTGGTTCAATCCCCACCTAGTACCAACCACGTCACGTCCGTTGTGTCCTTGAGCAAGACACTTCACCCTTGCCCCTGATGGGTGCTGGTTAGCGCCTTGCATGGCAGCTCCCTCCATCAGTGTGTGAATGTGTGAATGTGGAAGTAGTGTCAAAGCGCTTTGAGTACCTTGAAAGTAGAAAAGCGCTATACAAGTACAACCCCTTTATTATTTATCATTTATTCTTTTAGGACATATAGAAATTGATCAGAGCTGTTTATACGTGTGGAGTTCTCCAGGGTTCGGTCCTTGGCCCTGCACTCTTCAGCATCTACATGCTGCCGCTAGGTGACATCATACGCAAATACGGTGTTAGCTTTCACTGCTATGCTGATGACACCCAACTCTACATGCCCCTAAAGCTGACCAACACGCCGGATTGTAGTCAGTTGGAAGCGTGTCTTAATGGAATTAAACAATGGATGTCCGCTAACTTTTTGCAACTCAACGCCAAAAAAACGGAAATGCTTATTATCGGTCCTGCTAGACACCGAACTCTATTTAATAATACAACTCTAACATTTGACAACCAAACAATTAAACAAGGCGACACGGTAAAGAATCTGGGTATTATCTTCGACCCAACTCTCTCCTTTGAGGCACACATTAAAATCGTTACTAAAACGGCCTTCTTTCATCTCCGTAATATCGCTAAAATTCGCTCCATTTTGTCCACTAAAGACGCCGAGATCATTATCCATGCGTTTGTTACGTCCCGTCTCGATTACTGTAACGTATTATTTTCGGGTCTCCCCATGTCTAGCATTAAAAGATTACATTTGGTACAAAATGCGGCTGCTGGACTTTTGACAAGAACAAGAAAGTTTGATCACATTACGCCTGTACTGGCTCACCTGCACTGGCTTCCTGTGCACTTAAGATGTGACTTTAAGGTTTTACTACTTACGTATAAAATACTACACGGTCTAGCTCCATCCTATCTTGCCGATTGTATTGTACCATATGTCCCGGCAAGAAATCTGCGTTCAAAGGACTCCGGCTTATTAGTGA
Source organism: Nerophis ophidion (assembly GCF_033978795.1). NCBI lineage: Eukaryota > Metazoa > Chordata > Actinopteri > Syngnathiformes > Syngnathidae > Nerophis > Nerophis ophidion. The sequence goes on from NC_084623.1 coordinate 48,677,255, forward strand.
TTCCCAAAGCCCAAAAAAAAGTCTGCGGGCTATAGAGCGTTTTCCGTTCGGGCTCCAGTACTCTGGAATGCCCTCCCGGTAACAGTTCGAGATGCCACCTCAGTAGAAGCATTTAAGTCTCACCTTAAAACTAATTTGTATACTCTAGCCTTTAAATAGACTCCCTTTTTAGACCAGTTGATCTGCCGTTTCTTTTCTTTTTCTTCTATGTCCCACTCTCCCTTGTGGAGGGGGTCCGGTCCGATCCGGTGGCCATGTACTGCTTGCCTGTGTATCGGCTGGGACATCTTTGCGCTGCTGATCCGCCTCCGCTTGGGATGGTTTCCTGCTGGCTCCGCTGTGAACGGGACTCTCGCTGCTGTGTTGGATCCGCTTTGGACTGGACTCTCGCGACTGTGTTGGATCCATTATGGATTGAACTTTCACAGTATCATGTTAGACCCGCTCGACATCCATTGCTTTCCTCCTCTCCAAGGTTCTCATAGTCATCATTGTCACCGACATCCCACTGGGTCATTATTGTCACCGATGTCCCACTGGGTGTGAGTTTTCCTTGCCCTTATGTGGGCCTACCGAGGATGTCGTAGTGGTTTGTGCAGCCCTTTGAGACACTAGTGATTTAGGGCTATATAAGTAAACATTGATTGATTGATTGATCTATTTTGGGGATTAATGTATTTAATCATACATCTGGTATTCAATGTTATTAAACAGTAGATTTTGAATCAACAATTGTTTTGAATTGATAATCGATTCGGAATCAAATCATTACCCCCAAGAATTGAATCGAATCGAATCGTGTGGAGCCCAACGATTCGTAGCCTCAATTACTATCTTTATTAATAACATGAATTATGCTTTTTTACCTGGCTAAAATTTTATTTTTTTACACGAGTGATGTGTTGTGTTGTTATAGGTGCAAGTGAATGAATTTAAAAAGCTGAAAGAGTCCCTGGATACGAGACTGCCTCAGCCAAACTTTGTGCTTCCGCCACAAGATGAAAAGGCTCAGCAGGCCGTTGCCTTGGAGCTGCCTAAAATTAAGGATACGCCCATCCTAAAAGAAGATCACCATGACTCAGAGTCTAAGGTAATCTAGTTAGTTGGTCTTTGTAAATGTGAATCTAGCTCACCTTGGAACTTGTGTCTCAGTTGAACCAGCAAGAGGAGGCGGCCCACGCCGAGTCCCAGGTGCAGGCTTACACCGCCGGGTCTCAGCTCAACTTGGACGACGGGGAGGCAGAGAGGAAGAGGGAGCTGGCGGAGGAGGAGATGGCGCAAGCCGGACAGCCTCAAAAACTAGAGGAGGAGGACCAGGACCAACGGCCGGAGGAGGAGGAGGAGGAGGATGGCGATCCCAAATTGGAGCAGCCCGACGAGAACGCCTTGGACGGTCATATAGATCCACAGCAACAAGTTGGTGTCGTTTTTCTCAACCTAAACGCATGATTCTAAAGCCTTAATGAGTTACACACTTGCAAACAAATCAATTAGCTGAGGGAAAAAAATAGGACTTTGTCTTAAATCATGTTTTCTTCTGTGATTGTTTGCTCGTAATCTCTTCCGCTTGTTATTTTAATATTTGCTGGAGGATTAGCTACCTACATCATGGGTGTCAAACTCTGGCCCGCGGGCAAAATTTGGCCCGCCGTGTAATTTCACTTGGCCCTTGAGGCAATATCAAATTAACATTAGAGCTGGCCCGCCGCTGTAACACCGCATTCACCGCTAATACTCTTACTTGCCAACCCTCCCGATTTTCCCGGGAGACTCCCGAAGTTCAGTGCCCCTCCCGAATTTCATCCGGGACAGCAATATTTAGGGTGGGCTTTAAAGGCACTGCCTTTGTCGTTCTCTGCAACCTGTCTCCACGTCCGCTTTTCCTCCATACAAACAGCGTGCCGGCCCAGCCACATAATATATGCGGCTTATACACACACAAATGAATGCAACGCATACTTGGTCAACAGCCATACAGGTCACAATGAGGGTGGCCGTATAACCAACAATAACACTGTTACAAATATGCGCCACACTGTGAACCAAGACCAAACAAGAATGACACATTTCGGGAGAACATCCACACCGTAACACAACATAAACACAACAGAACAAATACCCAGAACGCCTTGCAGCACTAGCTCTTCCGGGACGCTACAATATACACCCCCCGCTATCACCAAACCCCGTCCACAAAAAACCCCACCGCCGAAAAGAGGCATTCAATTTTTATTTAAATTTTATTTGATATGCCATTGATATTTTTTTATTATTATTATTATTATTATTTTGCATGTCACTATAAAGTTATATAAGCCTTGCTTGTTCAATATTCAATGCAAAACTTGTTTGGGTCCCTATTAAAAGGATAATTTGTTCGACCCTGGCCCGCAGCTTTGTTCCGTTTTAAATTTTGGCCCACTCTGTATTTGAGTTTGACACCCCTGACCTACATCATCATCATTAAAGGCCTACTGAAAGCCACTACTACCGACCACGCAGTCTGATAGTTTATATGTCAATGATGAAATATTAACATTGCAACACATGCCAATACGACCGGTTTAGTTTACTAAATTGCAATTTAAATTTCCCGCGGAGTTTCTTGTTGAAAACGTCGCGGAATGATGACTCGTATGATGACGCGTGTTTGTGACGTCTCGGTTTGTAGTGGACATATTAGCCCAGCACCACATCGCATAATTACACAGTAATTTGGACATCTGTGTTGCTGAATCTTTTGCAATTTGTTCAATTAATAATGGAGACTATAGAGAATAATGCTGCAATCCAGCTGTATTTAGCACCGAAACACAACCGGTGTTTCTTTGTTTGTTGTGAAGCTTTAACACAGAGCGGTCAAGCGAACATGTTTCTCTACGTCAACCAGCAAGTTTTTGGATGGGAAAATTGTGATATTAAGTCGGCTCTTACCGGAGACTTCAGTGGGTTATGGGACCTCCTCCTGTAGCTGTCAAAAAGGCAGCTATGATCTTGGCTCCTCAGCCTCTCTCAGAGACACTGGCGTTCACCGCAGCCATCCGACATTCAGGTATGACTTTAGAATCTCACTAAAATACTATTAACACAATAAGCAGATAAGGGATTTCCCAGTATTATCCTAGTAAATGTGTCTAATTACGTCACTTTTTTTTTCTTTTCTTTTCTTTTTGTGCTTCACTCCAACTTTCCTCATTCACGAATCTTTCATCCTCGTTCAAATTAATGGGGAAATCGTCACTTTCTCGGTCTGAATAGCTCTTGCTGCTTGAGGTTATGATTATAAACAATGTGAGGATGCGAGGAACCCTACAACCCGTGACGTAACGCGCACATCGTCTGCTACTTCCGGTAAAGGCAAGGCTTTTTTTATTAGCGACCAAAAGTTGCAACTTTATTGTCGATGTTCTCTACTAAATCCTTTCAGCAAAAATATGGCAATATCGCGAAATGATCAAGTATGACACATAGATTGGACCTGCTATCCCTGTTTAAATAAGAAAATCTCATTTCAGTAGGCCTTTAAAGAGATCGCAAGTTCGCAATTGTATTTAATTTTAGGGGTGGCGTGAAAAAAATGATGTCCCCAAGGGGGATTATGGCGAAATTGAGAGGTACTGCCTTAATAGAAGCTTCTGGCGTCTGCTTAGCTTTAATTAGGTTTTCTAAATATCGCCCAAAAGGTGGCCCAGCCGGAACATGAGGCGCACGGTCAGGAGGCGGGCGCCAAGTCCGCTTACGAGCAGCAGCAGGAGCAGCAGCGCCTGGAGGCTCAGAGGGCCGAAGAGCGCCGGCTGATTCAAATGCGACAAGACACCATCAAGGCCCACAGAGAGCGAGTGCTGAGGGAGAGAGAGGAGAGGCTGAAGGACGAGCAGGAGAGAGAGAAGCAGCAGCATCAGGAGTCGGACCGACGGGAGCGGCTGCTACGAGACGAGCACGAAAGGTCAGAAATCATGAGGTGCCTTTTAATGTTGATTAATGATTCAGCAAGACTTCGATAGGGCCACGTAAGCTCCTGAGCAGCCTGTTCTGTCATTCTCAGGAAGAAGGCCGAGTACGAAAACTTGGACCGTGATGTAGACGAAGGAAAAGAGGAGCATCATGATAACAAAGAAGCAGGTGAGACCGAGAGATCCTGCCACACCTACGTCTCTGCCGCCTTGTCAGGAAAGCTCAATTATGTTGTTCTCTCTTCACAGAGAGACATGCTCACCTGTTACGTCACAAGGGGAAGGCGCCGCAACACAAGCAGGTGACTCCTTTAGTCATCTTCTATCTTCCATTTAAATAACCTAACTAGAACTAATTGGTCGCAGAAAATGGCGCTGATAGTGTGTAAGATGTGTCCCATTTCTGATTCTTTGGGAGGGCAGTAAAGGTTCTGTCGTCACTCACACAACAAAAAGCAGAATATAATATAGTCTTTGAAGGGAAAAGTACCAAACAAATTCCTTAAAGGGGAACATTATCACAATTTCAGAAGGGTTAAAACCAATAAAAATCAGTTCCCAGTGGCTTATTTTATTTTTTTAAGTTTTTTTCAAAATTTTACCCGTCCCGGACTATCCCCAAAAAAGCTTTAAAGTGCTTGATTTTCGCTATTTGCTTAAGCCACTGTCCATTTCCCTGTGACATCACATAGCGATTCCAATATAAACAATGGTGAATAGCACAGCAAGATATAGCGACATTAGCTCGGATTCAGACTCGGATTTCAGCAGTTTAAGCGATTCAACAGATTACGCATGTATTGAAACGGATGGTTGGAGTATGGAGGAAGATAGCAAAAACGAAATTGAAGAAGAAACTGAAGCTATTGAGCGAATAGCTATTGACGCTATTCGGCCATGCATGTCTGCGTTAGCATCGCCGGTGAAATGTGCAGACCAAACGATCAGGATTTTCGCATTGACACTGGATCAACTTAAATCCGTCGATTGGTAAGTGTTTGTTTCGAATTAAATGTGGGTGGAAGGAAACGCCGGATGTAAATATATTTTCATATGTACATACAGGTAGCCTAAATAGCATGTTAGCAGCGATTAGGTGGCAGTCATGCCGCGACCAAATATGTCTGATTAGCACATGAGTCAATAACATCAACAACACTCCCTTTTGTGATTTTGTTGAATTTTTCGCTGGGAATGCATCTGCTTTGAGTGTCGCAGGATATCCAGACATTCTTGTCATCTCTGTGCCATCTCTGTCGTAGCATCGCCGGTAAAAACCAAACGATAGACTTTCGCATCTCTTGACACCGGAGCACCGTAAATCCATCGATTGCTAAGTGTTTGTTTGGCATTAAATGCGGATGGAGGTAAAGGTTAGATGTAAATATAGCTACAAATGAGGCATAATGCTGCAATATGTACACAGCTAGCCTAAATAGCCTGTTAGTATCGATTAGCATGCCGTGCTAATCGATGCACATTCTACGTAAATCAACTTGAATCCGTCCCTGATCATGTTGTTACACCCTCCGACAACACACCGACGAGGCATGATGTCTCCAAGGTATCGGAAAACAGTCGAAAAAACAGAAAATAACCGAGCTGATTTGACTCGATGCGTGTGATGTGTTAGGGAAAAATGGCGTTGAGCCCCATACATCATCTGGTTTACTGTAATCCTTGAAAATTACACATTTAATAAGATACGGTTGTTTTACTTACTTGCCACAAAACATTTTCAGTTCTTTAGTACAGTGGTTCTCAACCTTTTTTCAGTGATGTACCCCCTGTGAACATTTTTTTAATTCAAGTACCCCCTAATCAGAGCAAAGCATTTTTGCTTGAAAAAAATAGATAAAGAAGTAAAATACAGCACTATGTCATCAGTTTGTGATTTATTAAATTTTCTAACAATGCAAAATATTGCTCATTTGTAGTGGTCTTTCTTGAACTATTTGGAAGAAAAGATATATAAAAATAACTAAAAAGTTGGTGAAAAATAAACAAGTGATTCCATTATAAATAAAGATTTCTACACATAGAAGTAATCATCAACTTAAAGTGCCCTCTTTGGGAATTGTAATAGAGATCCATCTGGATTCATGAACTTAATTCTAAACATTTCGTCACAAAAAAAGAAATCTTTAACATCAATATTTATGGAACATGTCCACAAAAAAATCTAGCTGTCAACACTGAATATTGCATTGTTGCATTTCTTTTCACAGTTTATGAACTTACATTCATATTTTGTTGGTGTATTATTCAATACAATATTCAATCAATATTTTTAAAGGATTTTTGATTTGTTGCTATTTTTAGAATATTTTTTTAAAAATCTCACGTACCCCTTGGCATACCTTCAAGTACCCCCAGGGGTATGCGTACCCCCATTTGAGAAACACTGCTTTAATATACTAGCAAAGTATCAGATCAGGACACGAAATCCGGCCCGATCTGGAGCCAAAAAAAATCACACCGGGATCGAAGGCCAAAAATGTATTCAGGACATCCCTGCTTACAGGCTAAACACTTTGTAGGGCTAAATAAAAAAATAAGACTGGCACGTTCAACTTAAAGGCAAAGACTACTTTCTGGCTAGGGCAAGACAAACATCTATGCATACTTGCAAATGAGACTCAGAAGTGTAAGAAAACGAGATTTAAAAGGACAGCGCAGTTCTATTGTCAGCTCAGTCATAAATGTTCAGTCATAAAAAAAGAAATGTAACGTTTAATACCTCAGGAACACACAAAAGTACTGAAAATTGATATTGTTGAGCACCAGAATCGATTCCAATGTGAAAGGTACACATCCATAGTGCAGTGGTTCTCAAATAGGGTTACGCATACCCCTGGGGGTACTTGAAGGTATGCCAAGGGGTACGTGAGATTTTTTTTAAATATTCTAAAATTAGCAACAATTCAAAAATCCTATATAAATTTATTTATTGAATAATAATTCAACAAAATATGAATGTAAGTTCATAAACTGTGAAAAGAAATGCAACAATGCAATATTCAGTGTTGACAGCTAGATTTTTTGTGGACATGTTCCATAAACATTGATGTTAAAAATTTCTTTTTTTGTGAAGAAATGTTTAGAATTAAGTTCATGAATCCAGAGGGATCTCTATTACAATCCCCAAAGAGGGCACTTTAAGTTGATGATTACTTCTATGTGTAGAAATCTTTATTTATAATTGAATCACTTGTTTATTTTTCAACAAGTTTTTAGTTATTTTTATATCTTTTTTTCCAAATAGTTCAAGAAAGACCACAACAAATGAGCAATATCTTGCACTGTTATACAATTTAATAAATCAGAAACTAAAGACATAGTGCTGTATTTTACTTCTTTATCTTTTTTTTTTCAACCAAAAATGCTTTGCTCTGATTAGGGGGTACTTGAATTAAAAAAATGTTCATAGGGGGTACATCACTAAAAAAAGTTTGAGAACCACTGCCCTAGTGGATCGTTATGTTTGTGTTTGTTGTTTTATTAGTTAGCAGGCTGATAAATGAAGGATGACATTTGTGGTACTTTATGCCGCTTCCTGCACACATGCTAACCCTTTGTGGCGCTCCATGCAAATATTTTGTCTGCTTTTGGACAACCGGCGATGAATTCAACATCTCAACATTTTGTTCTTACTCCTCTTCTACATCAGGGTGGCGCCGACGGCAGGGAGGTGGACCCCGAGGACGACCCCAACAACCAGGGAGAGGACGAGTTCGAGGAGGCCGAGGACGATCAGTCCCATCATCATGATAATGAGGACGAGGCGGAGGAGGAGGTGGAAGAGGACGAGCCGGCCGCACAAGCCCAGCACATGGACTCCAACTTGGACCTGCAGCATCCTCCCATGGAGGACGAGCTGGTGGTGAGTGGGAAGGGCTGTGATGGAAGAATTCTGATGACTTGGCGTTGGTCACGTTAAAGCTCTTCCTCTTTGCAGATTGCTGGAAACCCAGATCAGCAGGAGGACAATCTGGACGAGCAGTACCAGGAGGAAGCGGAGGAGGCGGTAGGAGACCTGACGCGTTTGTGTTCGCCACCCGGTGGAATTATCAGGGAGGGGAGCACATGTAGGGCGGCTTGATGTCATCGTCTAGAATAGAATAGAATAGAAAGTACTTTATTGATCCCTGGGGGAAATTCAGCACCACAGTTCGCTCACAATAAGCAATAATAATAATAATAATTAATATATAACATATATTATATATTATATATATATATATATATATATATATATATATATAGGCTTATTTTACTCTATTTGATTTTTAACATTGAAATATACTGTATTGAAATATACCGTATTTAAATATACCGCATTTTCCGGGACTACACAGAGCACCGGTATATAAGCCGTACCCACTAGATATCAGAAAAAAAATATGTTTTCCATGTACCGTATTTTTCGGAGTATAACTCGCTCTGGCCGAAAATGCATAATAAAGAAGGAAAAAAACATATGTAAGTCGCATTTTTGGGGAAATTTATTTGATAAAACCTAACACCAAGAATAGACATTTGAAAGGCGATTTAAAATAAATAAAGAATGGTGAATTATATATATAATATATGATATATGAATAATATAAATATATTCTACATATATTGTACATTTAAGTGCAGTCAAAAAGGAACATATGCATTATGAAGCAGTGTCTAAAGTCTAAAGCAGTGGTCCCCAACCACCGGGGTTTAGTGGGCTTTTTTTAAATTTATTGGGCGGCCCAGTACCAATCGGTCCGCGGACCGGTACCGGGCCGCACAAGAAATTATTATTATTATTATTATTATTTTATTTTTTATTTTTTTCAAATTATTAAATCAACATAAAAAACACGATATATACAGTACATTATATATAAATGGGTTGTACTTGTATAGCGCTTTTCTACCTTCAAGGTACTCAAAGCGCTTTGACATTACTTCCACATTTACCCATTCACACACACATTCACACACTGATGGAGGGAGCTGCCATGCAAGGCGCCAACCAGCACCCATCAGGAGCAAGGGTGAAGTGTCTTGCTCAGGACACAACGGACGTGACGAGGTTGGTACTAGGTGGGAATTGAACCAGGGACCCTCAGGTTGCGCACGGCCACTATCCCACTGCACCACGCCGTCCCATATCAATATAGATCAATACAATCTGCAGGGATAAAGTCCGTGAGCACACATGATTGTATTTCTTTGTTGTGGTTGGGGACCACTGGTCTAAAGAACGACATGACTTCAGCAGTGGGAACTTGAGTTGAATCCACAAATGCGACCGTGGCATGAAAGTTGAGAACAGTCAGAGAAAAATTGGTTTGGTTACGTGGCTCCCTAGAGGGCGCTTACTTTCTTAAGTGCTACAAGCACTACATCCTGCCCTTTCCCTGCTCCGAGCATGTAAGACACATCCCACTAAGACACACACACACACACACACACACACACGTTATACTACAAAAGCAGTGATTTATTTTACTCAATGTTTCAACAGGAATATCATTTTTTCTTTTAATTCTTGCATTCCAATACATCGCGCCACCTGCTGCTTATGTGTATGTTAATGCAGTGGTTCTCAAATGGGGGTACGCGTACCCCTGGGGCTACTTGAAGGTATGCCAAGGGGTACGTGAGATTTTTAAAAAATATTCTAAAAATAGCAACAATTCAAAAATCCTTTTATAAATATATTTATTGTATAATACTTCAACACAATATGAATGTAAGTTCATAAACTGTGAAAATAAATACAACAATGCAATATTCAGTGTTGACAGCTAGATTTTTTTGTGGACATGTTCCATAAATATTGATGTTAAAGATTTATTTTTTTGTGAAGAAATGCATAGAATGAAGTTCATGAATCCAGATGGATCTCTATTACAATCCCCAAAGAGGGCACTTTAAGTTGATGATTACTTCAGTGTAGAAATCTTTATTTATAATTGAATCACTTGTTTATTTTTCAACAAGTTTTTAGTTATTTTTATATATTTTTTCCAAATAGTTCAAGAAAGACCACTACAAATGAGCAATATTTTGCACTATTATACAATTTAATAAATCAGAAACTGATGACATAGTGCTGTATTTTACTTCTTTATCTCTTTTTTTCAACCAAAAATGCTTTGCTCTGATTAGGGGGTACTTGAATTAAAAAAATGTTCACAGGCGCATCACTGAAAAAAGGTTGAGAACCACCGTGTTAATGCACCACGGACATCGGCTAGCATAAAGGGCAGTCTGCTTATTTTACTCTATTTGATTTTTAACATTGAAATATACCGTATTTAAATATACCACATTTTCCGGGACTATAGAGCGCACCGGTATATAAGCCGTACCCACTAGATATCAGAAGAAAAAAATGTTTTCCGTGCACCGTATTTTTCGGAGTATAAGTCGCTCCGGAGTATAAGTCGCACCTGCCGAAAATGCATAATAAAGAAGGAAAAAAATATATATAAGTCGCATTTTTGGGGGAAATTTATTTGATACAACCCAACACCTAGAATAGACATTTGAAGGGCAATTTAAAATATATAAAGAATAGTGAACAACAGGCTGAATAAGTGTACGTTATATGAGGCATAAATAACCAACTGAGAAGGTGCCTGGTATGTTAACGTAACATATTATGGTAAGAGTCATTCAAATAACTATAACCTATAGAACATGCTATACGTTTACCAAAAAATCTGTCACTCCTAATCGATAAATCCCATGAAATCTTATACGTCTAGTCTCTTACGTGAATGAGCAAAATAATATTTGATATTTTACGGTAATGTGTTAATGATTTCACACATAAGTCGCTCCTGAGTATAAGTCTCACCCCCGGGAAAAACTATGAAAAAAACTGTGACTTATAGTCCGGAAAATACGGTATTAGCCGCACTGGATTTTAAGCCGCAGATATATATATATAAAGATTATTTTTTTTTTTTTTTTTTTTTCCCTTCCCCTTTGCGTCAGTCTGCACCCTCTCTCCAGGGCCCAGGCTAAGACCAATTTTTCATTTTTTATTTTAATCTTCTATTTTTTTTTTCTCCCATTCCCCCACCCTTGTTTACCTGTATCTCATCTTTTTTGTAAGGGGCGCTGGAAGCCGGCAGACCCGTCAGCGATCCTGTTCTGTCTCCTTGTAATGTTTGTCTGATCTTGAATGGGATTGTGCTGAAAATTAAAATTTTCCTGAAGGAATAAAGTACTATCTAATCTAATCTAATATAATATAATATAAATTGTGAAATGAGTTATTTAACAAAATGAGGCAATGTCATTGAAGCTAGCTAGCTCTCCAATCAGCTAAATAGGCTCAATAACTCCACGGTGACGTTGTGTTGTATTTACGAAACTGAAGAAATACAAAAAAATGCCATTTTAAAGTTAATAATACTAACAGAGAAACTTGTAAAGGTCTTAGCATATTAGCTAATGCTAATGGCGCAAGCTTCGTTCCATTACTATAACACGTACAAATATGCATGAAAACACTCCTACAGACGTCACACATGGGATGGTTTATGAATTGTTTTAGTTAGATTGTAACACTAAAAAAACGTTGCTTGGAGTGAGTGAACACGTGCAAAAGATAATAATAAACAAACTTATAATAACAAATAATATAATAACAAACCTATTCAGTGTCTTTGCTTTGTTTTTTTTTCAAAACTAGTTGTCTTATGAACGTAAGCGACGAAAAAACTAATTTTCCGCACCATTTTATAACCGCAGGGTTATAAAACACATATATGTACACCTTACATACATTATATTGAAATGAAAGAAGGTCATGTAAAAATAATGTTTTGTTGTACTCTACTTACCCCAAAGGCTCGGGAGGACATAGCTGGTGGGGAGAAGAGAGAGAAAGAAGATGGAGAGGACACCTACAATGAGGAACAGGTGGGCTAATGTTCAAAGTCTTCTCGGAGGAGAATACCTTAGACATGAAACTCCAAGATACTTTACTTTAGAGTAGTCTTTGTTAAGGTAACTTCGATACCAACACGCAAAAAAGACATTGGATACCCGCTTTTTCAGTATAGTCAGAGAATAAGATGCAACAGAAATGCAACTTTGTCCTTAGCAAGTAGAGCTAAATATTAAAAGTGAAAGAGAGGTGCATCTTGCGTCAAGTGTGTTTTTGGTGAATTCAATACAATCACTCACTAAAGTATTTGGTGTGCTACTGAGAGCGGAGATCCGCCACCACAAGCCGAATCAAAACGTTAAAGTACCATATTTTCCGGACTATAATACACACGTAAAATCCTTTTTTTCCCTTAAAACTCGACAGTGCGCCTAATGTACGAAATAATTCTGGTTTTGCTTACCGACCTCAAAGCAATATTATTTGGTACATGGTGTAATGATGAGTGTGACCAGTAGATGGCAGTCAAACATAAGAGATACGTGTAGACTGCACTATGATAGCAATATGACTCAAGTAAACAACACCAACATATGTTCCATTGAAAATATAGAACATTACACTCGGCGCTCAAATATCTATCAAAATGTTTCAGTATGACTTTGGTAAGCTATGTAGCCGCACCGCTTGATGGATTGCAGCACATTAAACATACAAACCCCGTTTCCATATGAGTTGGGGAATTGTGTTAGATGTAAATATAAACGGAATACAATGATTTGCAAATCCTTTTCAACCCAAATTCAGGTGAATGCAGTACAAAGACAAGATATTTGATGTTCAAACTCATAAACTTTATTTTTTTTGCAAATAATTAACTTAAAATTTCCCAAAGTAGTTGGGAAAGGGCATGTTCACCACTGTGTTACATCACCTTTTCTTTTAACAACACTCAATAAACGTTTGGGAACTGAGGAAACTAATTGTTGAAGCTTTGAAAGTGGAATTCTTTCCCATTCTTTCCCATTCTTAATTTATGTCGTTTAACATGTCTCCGCTGTCGTATTTTACGCTTCATAACGCGCCACACATTTACGATGGGAGACATGGCGTCCATGAAAAAGACGGCGCTTAGATGACAACATATGTTGTTCCAAAACCTGTATGTACCTTTCAGCATTAATGGTGCCTTCACAGATGTGTAAGTTACCCATGCCTTGGGCACTAATGCACCCCCATACCATCACAGATGCTGGCTTTAGAACTTTGCGTCGATAACAGTCTGGATGGTTCGCTTCCCCTTCGGTCCGGATGACACGATGTTGAATATTTCCAAAAACAATTTGAAATGTGGACTCGTCAGACCACAGAACACTTTTCCACTTTGCATCAGTCCATCTTAGATGAATTCAGGCCCAGAGAAGCCGGCGGCGTTTCTGGAAGTTGTTGATAAAAGGCTTTCGCTTTGCATAGTAGAGCTTTAACTTGCACTTACAGATGTAGGGAAGAATTCTATTTAGTGACAGTGGTTTTCTGAAGCGTTCCTGAGCCCCTGTGGTGATATCCTTTAGAGATTGATGTCGGTTTTTGATACAGTGCCTTCTGAGGGATCGAAGGTCACGGTCATTCAATGTTGGTTTCTGGCCATGCCGCTTACGTGGAGTGATTTGTCCAGATTCTCTGAACCATTTGATGATATTATGGACCATAGACATTGAAATCCCTAAATTTCTTGCAATTGCACTTTGAGAAATGTTGTTCTTAAACTCTTTGACTATTTGCTCATGCAGTTGTGGACAAAGGGGTGTACCTCGCCCCATCCTTTCTTGTGAAAGACTGAGCATTTTTTGGGAAGCTGTTTTCATACCCAATCATGGCACCCACCTGTTCCCAATTAGCCTGCACACCTGTGGGATGTTCCAAATAAGTCTTTGATGAGCATTCCTCAACTTTATCAATATTTATCGCCACCTTTCCCAACTTCTTTGTCACATGTTGCTGGCATCAAATTCTAAAGTTAATTATTATTTGCAAAAAAAAGAATAGTTTATCAGTTTGAACTTCAAATAAGTTGTCTTTGTAGCATATTCAACTGAATATGGGTTGAAAATGATTTGCAAATCATTGTATTCCGTTTATATTTACATCTAACACAATTTCCCAACTCATACGGAAACGGGGTTTGTAATAAATATGACTCCTTTGATGCGCCCTGTAATCCGGTGTGCCTTATATATGAAAAAAGATCGAAAATAGAGTGTTCATCGGCAGTGGGCCTTATAATCCGGTGTGCCCTGCGGTCCAAAAAATATGCTAATAGAGAATCTTGAGAACCAGGAAGTTGAATGGAAAAAAATATACAGTAGGGCAAAAAACCGATTGTGCAAGTTCTCCCACTTAAAATGATGACAGAGGTCTGTCATTTTCATCATAGGTACACTTCAACTGTGAGAGACAGAATGCGAAAAAAATCCAGGTATTCACATTGTAGGAATTTCAAATAATTTATTTGTAAATTATGGTGGAAAATAAGTATTTGGTCAACCATTCAAATCTCTCACTGATGGAAGGAGGTTTTGGCCCAAAATCTCACAATACATGGCCCCATTCATTCTTTCCTTAACACGGATCAATCGTCCTGTCCCCTTAGCAGAAAAACAGCCCCAAAGTATGATTTTTCCACCCCCATGCTTCACAGTAGGTGTGGTGTTCTTGGGATGCAACTCAGTATTCTTCTTCCTCCAAACACGACAAGTTGAGTTTATACCAAAAAGTTCTATTTTGCTTTCATCTGACCTCATGACATTCTCCCAATCCTCTGCTGTATCATCCATGTATCCATTTTGGTATAAACTCAACTCGTCGTGTTTGGAGGAAGAAGAATACGGAGTTGCATCCCAAGAACACCATACCTACTGTGAAGCATGGGGGTGGAAACATCATGCTTTGGGGCTGTTTTTCTGCTAAGGGGACAGTAGGATTGATCCGTGTTAAGGAAAGAATGAATGGGGCCATGTATCGTGAGATTTTGAGCCAAAACCTCCTTCCATCAGTGAGAGCTTTGAATGGTTGACCCAATACTTATTTTCCACCATAATTTACAAATAAATTCTTTAAAATTCCTGCAATGTGAATTCCTGGATTTTTTTTTCACATTCTGTCTCTCACAGTTGAAGTGTACCTATGATGAAAATTACAGACCTCTCTCATCATTTTAAGTGGGAGAACTTGCACAATCGGTGGCTGACTAAATACTTTTTTGCCCCACTGTATATTGTGCAAAGTGTGGACACTGATATCTACATGTATCGTCTTTTTCTATGATCCGTGTGCAGAAACCGCACAAGCAAGACACTAATGGCAAAGACGCAGAGAACGTGGAGGAAGAGAATTACGAGGAAGAGGAAGCAGACGAGGACGGCCCCGGTGGGGACGAGGACGCGCATCGGCGGGCGGAGATGTAAGACTCGAAGCCGCCGCTCGCCGAGGTTCGTCTTCCTCGGTGGCCAAGAGGGAGCCAGCGGCCACGCAGTCCAGACTCCAAGAAGGTGGGTGGTAGACGTGACCAGGCTGCTGGCAGTTGGAACTGATCCGCTTTGCACGGTGCAACGGGAACATGATTGAAAGTGCCGCACACAGAATGTACTTTAATCACGTGTAAGATGAACGAATGTTGATTTTAGTGTTTCAAACCAGTCAATTCTTTTTTTTTTTTTTTTTTTTAATTTATTGTTCAACGGTTGTGACGCCGCCGACAATCAGAAGATGCAACTTCGACCTTTTTCAGTCCCGTGACTCGGATTCTGCAGCAAGAAGCGTTTTTTTGTGTGACGCCAGCACGTGCCTTCCATAGACGCCTCCGGAAAGAAAGTCGGCATTTATTCACTCGAGCAGTGAGAGACAAAACGTTTTGTCGAGTAAATCACCGAAGACGGGTCATGTCTGCTATATGTTGTACAGTCGAATACTATTTGTATATTTTTTAAACTGTAATATTTGACAACAAAAGTGGGATTTTAATGACATTTTGTCAGCTGAATAAAGAGGATTTCAGTTATAATTGTTTGCTATGTTTAATAAACCTTTACATCATTTTGGGGACTTTTTTGGTTGGGTTACTCCAAATTGAATATTTATTTTTCCTAAATTGTTTTTTTTAATGTTGATTTTTTATATTTTTATACACATTCCAGTTCAGAACCCCCAGGACAAAAAAGTTCTCAAGGAGTTAAAAAAATATATATGTATATACTACTTTCGCTCAAATCTCTCAATGCAGTTTTTCTTCCTAGTGGTTAGAGCAGTGGTTCTTAACCTTGGTTCGTTCGAACCATAGGGGTTCGGTGAGTCGGCCTCAGGGATTCGGCGGAGGTCAAAACACACCCGATTCATCGCGTAAATACAAACTTCTCCCTATCGGCGTATTACGGATACGGCAACAGATGACTGTTTTGCAAGTGTGTAATTTGTTGTGAGTTTATGCACCTGTGTTGGTTTTGTTGTTTGAACAAGATGATGTTCATGCACGGTTCATTTTGTGCACCAGTAAAAAAACAAGGTAACACTTTAGTATGGGGAACATATTCACCATTAACTAGTTGCTTATTAACATGCAAATTAGTAACATTTTGGATCTTTTATAACCCTAACCCTCTAACTCTGTCCCTAACCCTAACCAAATAACTCTAAATTAAGTCTTTATTACTTAGAATATGTTCCCCTAGTGTCCAAATAACTCTAAATTGGTCATAATCTGTGGTCTGGATTATGTTCTTTATTTTTTGACTGTTTTTGGACTATTTTAGTTCCTGTTTGCGCTCCCCTTGTTTTGTTTGGTTCCCATGCCGACTTATGATCGTTCTGTCATGACGGAGGGGTCGCAGCTTACTGCGAGGTTTGTTCTCCCGGAATGCAAATGGACTATTCCGGACAAGGCTTGCAGGTAGGAACATATTTATTAACTCGATAAATCTTGGCAGGGCATGAGGTAAACAAACATAAACTATGGCGTGGAGCAAACACAAAACTGTGGCATGAAACAAACAAACTATGGCTTCGAACAAACACGAAACTGTGGCAAGAAGTAAACAAGACTTACGTGGTCACGGCATGAATCGAGCAACACGAACTGTGGTATCGCATGAAAACAAGCAATGACGCCAGGCCGTCTGACTGGCAAAGACAGGCTCAAATGAGGGCCTTGATTGGAAACGGGTGCGCGGTCCGAACGCCAGAGGCAGGTGAAAATCATAAGTCGGCATGGTAACCCAACAAAAAAGGGAGCGCAAACAGGAACTAAAAGAGTCCAAAAAATAACAAAAACATAATCCTGACCACAGATCATGACAAAATTAAGTCTTTGTTACTTAGAATATGTTCCCTACACTAAAGTGTTACCAAAAACATATAACTTTGTTTTGAATTTGAAAAAAATATATATATACATATATATTTTTCACTAATGATGGGTTCGGTGAATGCGCATGTGAAACTCGTGGGGTTCGGTACCTCCAACAAGGTTAAGAACCACTGGGTTAGAGTGTCCGCCCTGAAATCGGTAGGTCATGAGTTCAAACCCCGGCCGAATCATACCAAAGACTATAAAAATGGGACCCATTACGTCCCTGCTTGGGACTCCGCATCAAGATTTGGAATTGGGGGTTGAATCACCAAAAATGATCCCCGGGTGTGGCCACCGCTGCTGCTCACTGCTCCCCTCACCTCCCAGGGGGTGATCAAGGGTGATGGGTCAAATACAGACAATAATTTCTCCACACATTGTGTTTGTGTGACAATCATTGGTACTTTACTTTAACCATAAGGCCCATTCAGAGGGCTGGCAAAAATATATTGCCCAGAGTACTCAGTTGCAATACACTTTTCCACCACTTGTGGCAGTAATGACAGTATCCAACAAACAGAAGAAGTCTGGAGCTAAAGTCAAAGTTTAAGCGCAAAAAGTATGACTAAAGTGGGGAAGCTATATTATTTGCACTTAAATTTTATTGACCTTATTTTTTAAGAATCATAAATCATCATCATTGTACATACCATTATTTTTCATCAGTTTTTATGAATCCCTTCCTATGCACTATATATATGTTTTTTTATAAATCAGCCTGACCCTAGCCTAAAGTTTATGTGTTTTAATAATTAATATTCTTTGCAATTAAACACATGGTTTTAAAAAGTTGTGAATATTTGGGCACATTGCGATTCGATTAGATTTGATTTTGGGGTTAGCGATTTGATTCAGATACCAAAATCAACACTTTTTCTATAAATTTGGGTGCAAGTTCGAGGATTAACTACATAAATCCAGAAAATTGATAAATAGCTCTGATAATTCTTTATGACTTAAAAGAAAACTGGTTTGGTTTAATAAAATTCTACACAAACATTTAATAAAGTCAAATACAAATAAGGCAACAAGAGAAGTATCCAACACTTCTCTTTTGTAAAGTAAATCTGTACAGCAAATATGATAATCTGTATCAACAATATGATTTACCTGAATATATATATATAATTAAAAGAAAATGTTTAGTCGATTAAAAATTGTTAATCACAATTTATTCAAAAATCGTCTTTTTTGACGCACTTATGGTTTTATATTATTTGACAAGGTGTATCCTGTTAAACTGTAAGTAAGTTAGATGTAATTATTGAATGTGATTAAAATCAAGAGCAAAATTTACTAATTAAGTGGGCCTTGGGTCCCTATGTTCTGAAAAATGTGGGCCCTGAGTTAAAAAAGATTAGTCCTAAATAAAAATAACTAATATTTTTTGACTATTTTTGGAATATTTTCAATCATTTTGGGTAATTTTTTGCTCTTGTTTTACCTCAAATGTTGTGTTACTCTGAATGGAATTATTTTTTTCCTATGTTTTTTTTTTCACGTAAAATGTTTACATTTTTATTTCAAATTCTTTAATACATCAACGATACATTGAGAAGCCATTTTAGCCCAGTTAGGTGCTACCTCGAAGAAAAAGTCGTTAGGGACTTAAGTGTGTAAAATACAGTTGTTTTTACTTTATTTGCTCAAATCTCTTAATCAACCTTAGTCATAAATAAACATGTTAATTTCATGTTAATTAAATTCTAACCCTTAGGATATTTCAGGGACATTCTTGTCTATTTTTGACTGTTATGTTTTGTTTTGTTGTTACTCTGAATGGATACTTTTTCCCAAACAGGTTTTTTCATGTCCAATTTCAGGACATAAAAATTCTCAGGAATCTAAGTGTGCATAAAAAAAATTATTCATATATTTTAAACTTGTTTGATAAAATGTAAACATTTTTATATTTTTTCATTTTATTTTTAACCCTTAGATAATTTAGGGACTCTTTGTTCTTTCAGGTACATTTATGCCCTATGTTTGGCCAAAGACATGCACCTGGGGATAGGTTGATTGGCAACACTAAATTGGCCCTAGTGTGTGAATGTGAGTGTGAATGTTGTCTGTCTATCTGTGTTGGCCCTGCGATGAGGTGGCGACTTGTCCAGGGTGTACCCTGCCTTCCGCCCGATTGTAGCTGAGATAGGCGCCAGCGCCCCCCGCAACCCCGAAAGGGAATACGCGGTAGAAAATGGATAGATGGATGGATGTTTGGCCACTTTAAACGGAAACAATTTTCTCATGTTCAGTTTTTTTAATTTTCTTTTTTTTTTTTTTTCATTTACCCACAATAAACCGGAAAATTATTTAGTTCAGTCAAGTTCTGCCAGTACCCAAAACGTCCTCAGACAGATAAGCGGGTATAAAACATTTTCTGATTTATGTATTTTTTTTAACTTTTTTTTTGTTAAAAAGTCTTAGTCCTAAATAAGAATAGTAACCATCGTCTATAGAATTTTTTTTTTTTTTGCTAAAAGATCCTAATTAAACTTAGTCCTAAATAAGAATAGCAACTATGTTGTGTTTAGAAACATTATATTTACTTTTGGAGTATTTTAGGGACTTTACCGTCCTTTCAGTTACATTTTTGCTCTAATTTTGTTATTTTGCTCCAAATTGAATTAGTTTTTTCCTAAAAAGGTTTGTCTTGTCCAATTTTAGTATTTATATTTTAAATTAACTCTGTCGTTCCAAAAAGGTTTCGAAAAAATAAAAATAAAGTTTGCAGAGTAGCCTTGAGGAGGAGGTTTTATGACGCACTAAATTCCTAATAAGCACTCGCGGAGATACTTCCAGTTTCAAAATGTTAATTTATTTTCACAAACAAAAAATATTCACCGTGGCTGACTTTCTATATAACTACAAAATAACTTATTTAGTGGTAAACAAATAATATCACTCCTCACTCCTTCAATATGACAGACAGACAAAGGCAGCGCCCAGCTGTCCTGTCCTCCTAATTATAGGAGGAGGGAGTGGCTCACCAGGAAGAGCGTGAGCAGCTGAAAACAATCAGTCAATCAATCATAATTCATCTAATACATCCAATAAATAATCAACAACTTCATTGGCATTATTGAATTAGATTGTCAAAACAATTCATAAATAAATAATATAAATAGGCTCCAACGCCCCGCCTCTCCGCTCGGCCGCATTCTCCGCCTCCTCGCCGCCATCTTGGGCCGGGCTCCGGCGTGCCCTGCCCCCGCTGCTCGTTCGCCGGCTCCGCCTCTCCACATTATCATATTAACGGTTGAAAAATTGATGGGACAATGTTGGCGACGTGATTCTCACAGGACTTCGTATGACGTAATGATGCGGTGATGTAATTGTTGAGGGATGTTTTCATTCTGGTGTTAAAATGATGTATTCCTCAGAGGGTTGATTATGAATAGATGACATTATAAATTACTTGAATTATTAAAGTATGGCATCTTTTTGATCAATCGTAACTAAAATGAGCTACACGTTGATTTAAAGTTACAAAAACAATTATTCATTCTACCAATTTTGTTAAGAATGTGTACTTATTTATACCTTACCCAAAAACATGTGGATTTTACAGACATTTTAATTCCATATTATTATCACAGCTAACATATAGAGCAGGCTGCATGTAAACGATGATTACTTCTTCCAGCAGCTTGTTTGCAGGTCATTTTTGCACGTTTACCTTCCTGCCAATGAGGCGTGTACACTAAGTGGCAGTTTGTGCCGGTTTTAAACGCTCCTCAGTGGACTGGGACCCTGCTCTCTGCTCGCCCTGATGCATAAGCAGCAGGCGCACATGAATATTCATGAAGCTTTATGGAATTGGCCAATAACAAGTGTTGTTGTTCAGGCAGACTGACAATGACAAGAGGCTGTTTGCAACCTCTACTGGATGAACCACATTTGTATTTTCGCAGCAAATGTGTTGGGGGCAGAAGAAGTACGGGGTCACGCTCGTATTGTAACCAATAAAAGGGCGTTTAACATATTGTTCAGAGGAGGCCACGCCCACAAGATTGAAGTCGAGTCGTAATTTCTATTTGTTCTTTTGTTAAGGATTAATGCAATATTTTTTGGTCATTTATAAGAGTTAACTTGTTGATTTTGACAGCCCTTTTTAAAACAAACACAGAAACAAAAAGATTTGTAACTAAAAAAAAAAAGAATTTGTTACCAAAAAATGGTTTTGAAAGATTTTTGCAACCAAAAAATGACTTGACCACAAAAAGATTTGTAGCCCAAAGAAAATAATTTGTAACCAAAAAGGATTTGTAATTTAAAAAAACAATTTGCATCCCAAAAAAGTATGTTACAAAAACTATTCAGAAGCAAAAAGTCCCGCCCAAAAAAGGTATACTAAAAAATTATTTCAAACCCTTAAACGATTTGTAATTAAAAACACGTTACCATAAAATGGTTTAAAAGATTTTTGCAACCAAAAAATTACTTGTAACTTGTTACTTTGTAGCCCAAAGAAAACAATTTGTAACCAAAATGGGTTTGTTATAAAAAAAAATTGCATCTCAGAAAATGTTTTGTTACAAAAAACTATTGAAAAACCCAAAAAATCCACCCCAAAAATGTGTAGCCAAAAATGAATTGAAACCCTTAAAAAACGATTTGTAATTTAAAAAAAAGTTACCATAAAATGGTTTAAAATATTTTTTCAACTAAAAAATTACTTGTGACCACAAAAGTATTTGTGGCCCTCAGAAAACCATTTGTAACCAAAAAGGATTTGTATTAAAAAAAAAACTATTTGTATCCCAAAAAAGGTTTTTATACGAAAAACTATTCAGAACCATAAAAATCCACCCCAAAAATGTGTAGCCAAAAATGAATTGAAACCCTTAAAAAACGATTTGTAATTTAAAAAAAGTTACCATAAATTGGTTTAAAATATTTTTTCAACTAAAAAATGACTTGTGACCACAAAATTATTTGTAGCCCGCAGAAAACAATTTGTAACCAAAAAGGATTTGTATTAAAAACAAAAAACTATTTGTATCCCAAAAAATGTTTTGATACAAAAAACTATTCAGAACCATAAAAATCCCCCACAAAAATGTGTAACCAAAAATGATTTTGAAACCAAAAAATATACATTTGTCCCCCAAACAAACATTTGTAGCCCCAAAAATATTTCAAACAACAAATGATTTGAAACAAACAATTTGCAACCAAAAATATTTGTGACAAAAAACGGATTTTTAACCGAAAACAAAATGATTCGTTACCACAAAAAATATTTTTACACACATTTCTTACCAAAACAAAAACATTTTAACCCCAAAAAAAGTGTATTTGTAACCAATAATGATTTTTAACCAAATTAAAGATTTGAACCCTTAAAAAGATTTGTAACAAAAAATAAAAATGATTTGACACAACTGCGATGAGGTGGCGACTTGTCCAGGGTGTACACCGCCTTCCGCCCGATTGTAGCTAAGATAGGCACCAGCACCCCCCGCGAACCCAAAGGTGAAGAAGCGGTAGAAAAATGGATGGATGGATGGATTTGACACAAACCTAAAGCCAATTATTTTTAACCAAAAACAAAACTATTTAACAAAATTAAAAAAGATGTATAACCAAAATAACAATTTGAAAAATAAAAAAAATTGAAACCAAAACTAAAAATATTTGTAAGCAAAAGAAAGATTTGTTGCCCTAAAAACGATTTAAAAATAATAAAAAATGTAACTAAAAAAAACCCCAAAATGATTTGTAATCCCCCCCAAAAATACAGTATATGTACCCTAAAAAATATTTTAACCCATCCATCCATCCATCCATCCATTTTTCTACCGCTTATTCCCTTTGGGGTCTCGGGGGGCGCTGGTGCCTATCTCAGCTAAAAAAAAATTAAACCCCCCCCAAAAAATAAAGCTGTGTAACCTATTATTATATATTTTATAGGTTGATTGGCAACACTAAATTGGCCCTAGTGTTTGAATGTGAGTGTGAATGTTGTCTGTCTATCTGTGTTGGCCCTGCGATGAGGTGGCGACTTGTCCAGGGTGTACCCTGCCTTCCGCCCGATTGTAGCTGAGATAGGCGCCAGCGCCCCCCGCCACCCCGGAAGGGAATAAGCGGTAGAAAATGGATGGATGGATGGATATTTAGTATTTTATTGTAATTTTTTTTTTTTTGCAAGTGTTTTTACTTTTTGTCGGGTACAAAAGGACACACAATTTTCTCCATTGCAACACAAGATGGAAGTTGAATTGCAAACGTACACAAAAAAATTAAACATATGCACCCAAAAACATTCTTTCCAACCTCCTAAAAATTAATCGCAACCAAAAATATTTTTGGGTTAACATTATTTTTATTTTAATTCAAATCAGATACATTTTTTGTTTGGTATATAAAAACGACACCATTTTTTTTCAAGGAGTTAAAGCCGGAAAGAATGGAGATGTTGGACTTATTTGAGAGAACAGATCTGATTAACATTAAGGCATGTATTCATGGACAGTATCATCACTATGGAATATGCAGCCTTTAGGGGATTTAGATTTATTCACCTCCTTTATCAATATTCTTCATGCTGAAATTGCTCCAAAAACGCCACACAACAATGCACGCATTTCTTCCTTGTGCAAGTTTCTTATAGAAAAGTGATCAAATGTAACAACATGGAGAGTAAGAAAAATAAATCATAAACTTTTTTTCATAGTTTATTTTCAAAAACTTTTCTTTTAACACATTTTTTCACTATACAGTATATTATAATCTTAGATTTATGAAACTGAATTAAAACCAAAATATATAGTGGAATTAATATTTTCACACTGCTTTCAATCAATTTGTGCTAAGAAGTCGCTGCCTGTGACCTCCATGTGCTCGACAGACTCACAAGCAATTATTACATCTATGATCGTCATAATCGCATATTCTCATTTTGTTGTTGTCGGCATGAAATGTTTAAACAAGACATGGCAATCAATACTTCGTCACCCGGCAAACTGCAGTATCATGCTGCTGTGTTTTGGGGGTGTTGGGTCAGTTCTTTGGCAACAGTGTGGCACGTTTAAGGTTAAAAACTTGGATGAAAGGAGCACAAAAAAAAGTCACAAAATGTTGCACATTCTGCTGATTTGTGGGAAACGAAATCCAGTGCGGAGATTGTCTTCTGGCAGTTTAGGGATTCCATCCAGGATCTCAAGGTTTGGCAAGCAGGAGAAAACACTGCAAGACAGGGAGTGAACATGAAAGCGGTGTCGCTTTAACACTTCTTAATATTAATGGGACTGTCTTGGGTAAATAAAGTTAGTACAAAAAATGTCAACATTTAATATGCAGCTTATTATTTGTTGTGTTTTGTTTTTTTACTCCACTTTCAAGTGTTTATCTTTTCGCTACAGCGAGTCACTGCAGAGAATAAATGGTTTTAGGGCTCAACGTTAACATGGATTTCAGCTCAAAATTTGGGAGACAATTTTTTTTTGCATTTAAAAATGGAAACATTTTTTTTTAAACAAAATATAATGAAAATATGAATGTGCATTTAAAAAGAATTGTTTTTTTTAAATAACAAATTTAACAAATACATTTGCATTTTCTAAAAAATAATAATATAAATCAACATAAGACATTGACTTGCATTTAAAAAATTATTTCCATTGTTTTTTGTGTGTTTTTAGATCACAAATTTTACATAATTCAAACATAAATTTATAAGATGCAAACCAATTTAGATTTTAAAGAACACATTTAGCATAATTAATCACATTTCCATTTAGAGTTATCTTTTTTCTATTAAGTAGGAAATGTAAAAATTTAATATTTGCATTTAAAAATGTAAAATGTTATGTTTTGAAATTACATAAAAATATTTAAATTAGCATTTTAAAAAGTGTTTTTGTTTTGAAATAAATGTGACATTTTTAAAACCATATTTTGCATTTGTTTTTAATTTGTTATGTTTAAAACATACATTTGCATTGAAAATTTTTTCAAAATGTATTGAAATAACATACAACACATTTTTATTTGATTTAATTTAAAGTATGTTTTAAACGTAACAAAATACACGAATTAGCATTTTCAAAATGTTTAAATATGTATTTTAAACAAATTAACATACAACAAAAATGTTTTGAAATAAACCAAATTTGCATTTTATTTATTTTTAAATGTTTCTAAATAAATGTAACATAATTAAAACATACATTTGCATTTTCCAAATAAGTGTTTTTAAATAACAAACTTAACATAATTAAAATAAATCGACATTTTCGACATTAAAACTTTTTAAATAACTAATTCAACATAAATAAAACAGATACACATTTAAAAACGTTTAAAACATTTTTTGATTAGCAAGTTTAACATAGTAAGAATATCAATTTGAATTATGAAATGTGAAAAAAAAGTTTTTAAATAAATATAACAATGAATAAATAAATTAGCATAAAACATTTGTTTTACTTAGTGATTTTAAAAAGTAAAAAAAATAAGACGTGCATTTAAAAAAAGTTTTTGCATTTCACACGTGTTTTTTAAATGTAATATAATCAAAACATCTGCGATGACGTGGCGACTTGTCCAGGGTGTACGCCGCCTTCCGCCCGATTGTAGCTGAGATAGGCACCAGGACCCCCCGCGACCCCAAAGGGAAAAGACGGTAGGAAATGAATCGATGGATAATTAAAACATAATTTTTAAATACTGTATTTTTGCAGGGCTTCACGGTGGCAGAGGGGTTAGTGCGTCTGCCTCACAATACGAAGGTCCTGCAGTCCTGGGTTCAAATCCAGGCTCGGGATCTTTCTGTGTGGGGTTTGCATGTTCTCCCCGTGAATGCGTGGGTTCCCTCCGGGTACTCCGGCTTCCTCCCACTTCCAAAGACATGCACCTGGGGATAGGTTGATTGGCAACACTAAATTGGCCCTAGTGTGTGAATGTGAGTGTGAATGTTGTCTGTCTATCTGTGTTGGCCCTGCGATGAGGTGGCGACTTGTCCAGGGTGTACCCCGCCTTCCGCCCGATTGTAGCTGAGACAGGCGCCAGCGCCCCCCGCGACCCCGAAAGGGAATAAGCGGTAGAAAATGGATGGATGGATGTATTTTTGCAAGTTAATTAAGGTAAAACATCAATTTACATTTAAATTGTAAAAACATTTTGTTTTTGAAACAACAAATTTAACATTTTGTTTTTACATAATTGAAATAATCAGCATTTTCAGAAATGTTTAATTTGAATTTTTAAAAAAAAAACTAAATTAATTAAAACACACATTTGCATTTTAAGTTTTTCAAATGATGTGTTTTGGACATTACAATTTTAACATTGAACAATTTGCGTTTTACCGATCTTTTTTTATGTGTTTTAGAATAAATGTAACAAAACAAGCATTTTCCAAACTTTAAAACATGTTTTTAAATAACGAATGTAACACTATAGAAGCTACATTTACAGTTATGAAAAATAAAAACATAAAATTATGAATTAGCAATTATTTATTTTGATCACAAATTCAACCAAAAAAATGTGCATTTTCAAAAAGTAAATTAGCAATTATTTATTTTAATTTATCAATTCAACAATTTTTTTTTGCATTTTCAAAATATAAAAAACTACTAATTTTACATGTGAATTATATTTATATAGCACTTTTCTCTAGTGACAAAGCGCTTTACATAGTGACACCCAATTTAAACCAGTGTGGGTGGCACTGGGGGCAGGTGGGTAAAGTGTCTTGCCCAAGGACACAACGGCAGTGACTAGGATGGCGGAAGCGGGAATCGAACCTGCAACCCTCAAGTTGCTGGCTCGGCCACTCCACCAACCGAGCTATGCCGCACAACAAATAACGAATGTAATACTATAAAAGCTAAATGTACAGTTTTGAAAAATACAAATAAAAACATAAAATTATGAATGAGCAATTATTTATTTTGAATTATAAATTCAACAACAAAAAAATCGCATTTTTAAAAATGTAAATTAGCAATTATTTATTTTAATTTACAAATTCAACAAATTTTTTCTTCGCATTTTCAAAATATAAAAAAAATAATAATTTTACATGTGAATTATATTTATATAGCGCTTTTCTCTAGTGACTCACAGCACTTTACATAGTGAAACCCAATATCTAGGTTACATTTAAACCAGTGTGGGTGGCACTGGGAGCAGGTGGGTAAAGAGTCTTGCCCAAGGACAAAACGGCAGTGACTAGGATGGTGGAAGCGGGAATCGAACCTGCAACCTTCAAGCTCTTTGAGCTGTAATTTTACCCCCTTAAAATGCTTCAAGGTGCAAGTTAAAGCACTACTATGCAAAGCGAAAGCCACTTATCAACAACATCCAGAAAAAACGAGCTGTAATTTCACCCCCTTAACATGCTTCAAAACTCACCAAATTTTACACACACATTAGGACTGGCGAAAATTGCCATCTAATCAAAAACCAAACCCCAAAAATCAAAAGTGCGCTCTAGCGCCCCCTAAGAAAAAACACAGACAAAACTGCTTGTAACTTCTGTTAGGAATGTCGTAGAGACATGAAACAAAGACCTCTATGTAGGTCTGACTTAGACCACGGCTTGGCAGCGGCCAAAGGCGGACCCGACCAACGCTGCTTTATTTTCAATTACAAATTCAACAACAAAAAAAATCGCATTTTTAAAAATGTTAATTAGCAATTATTTATTTTGATTTACAAATTCAACACATTTTTCTCGCATTTTCAAAATATATAAAAAAATTTAATTTTACATGCAGGCTCCCTGCATTCAACCTTCAGTTGAAACCGATGAATATTATTTGAATTCCTCTAACTTCTCAGTGCAAAGCAAACATGAGGTCATATTTGCCACGTCTGGTACTCTCTGCGGTTGAGTGAGTGTTGAGACGCTCACCGTGCACGGTAGTCCTGAGCGAAGGCGACGGGGTTGAGTGCGAGGTTGAGGGAGCGCAGAGGACTGTTCCTCAGGGTGTCCAGTCCCCCCAGAGAGGCGATGGCGTTCTCGGCCAGACACAGCTGCTCCACAGCTGGCAGCTTTGGCAGGTGGAGCAGACACACCAGCTGGTTCCGCTGCAGGTTGAGGACTTTGCACCTGACCGGAAGAAAATCCGGCACGTTATTTATTTTTTAACCACGCGGCAGGTTTATTGTCGGCGTACCTTGGCAGGCGGACCGAAGTCAGGTTGCTGAGAGAATTGTCCACCAGCTGCAGTCGCTCCACGCGGATCAAGCGGCGCAGGATGCGGAGGAAGTTCTCCCGCTGGAACGGGTCGCCCAGGTCCTGGTAGGACAGATTTAACTCCTGAGAGGACGCAGCTGTTAGAAGGGAAGCTCTGGTGTCATCGTGCCAACACACAAAAAAAAAACTCACCCGACAGTTTTCCCAATTCTCTTGTCTTCTCTCCTCCCAACTCGGTCCTTCCTCCTCTCTCCTCGTCCTCGTCCTCATCCTCGTCCTCGTCCTCATCCTCTGCTCACCAGCTGCCTCTTCATCGAAGAGCTCATCAGCGCTTGGACCTTTGCACAACATTTTATGTTAGTCATCCACATCTCTGACAAATTTTATAGCGGGAAAGATCAAAGAGCCCCATTTGTCGCGGTTTACCTGACACATGAAACGTGGCAAATCGGGAGGGCGCACTATCCATTTCAGTAGGGTGTTAAATATCTAAAAATGTGTTTTGTGGCAATTCAAACTTTGACCAGAGCGTCAGTTGCTACCTAAAGTGGCGCTTTCCATCCTTTTCAGCAGACTGCATTGCAAGCTGATTGGTGATAGACCTCCTCTCTGGGGACATATGAATCTCTTCCCGACTCTAATGAACATATTCTGTCAAAGGACCCATTCCACACCATTCTGTTCCAAAATAAACTGAAATGTCAGGCAGCTTTAGTTATTCATCTTTG
>NC_084623.1:48708876-48721376 GCF_033978795.1 Nerophis ophidion
ATCCTACCTGCTTTATCCTATCCTACCCTATGACCTACCATACCCTCTCCTACGCTACCCTATCCAACCTTACCCTATCATATCCTAACCAATCCAACCCTATCCTATCTTATTCCATCCTAACTTGACTTATCCTACCCTATTATATCCTATCAAACCCTATCCTACCTGCTTTATCCTATCCTACCCTATGACCTAACCTACCCTGCCCTACCCTATCCAACCTTACACTATCCTATCTTATTCTATCGTCTATCGTATCCTATCCAACCCTATCTTAACCTATCCTACCCTACCCTGCCCTATCCTATTCTACCCTACCCTATCCTAACTTATCCGATCCTGTCTTATTCTATTGTCTATCCTATCAAACCCTATCTTAACCTATCCTACCCTATCCTGCCCTATCCTATTCTACCCAACATTATTGTATCCTAACTCATCCGATACTATCTTATTCTATCCTATCCAACCCTATCATATCCTACTCTGACGTTTGCTACCCTACCCTAACCTACCCTATCCTCCACTACTATGACCTTTTCTACCCTACCTTGGCCAACTCTGTTCTATCCAATCCTATCATTCCCTACCCTGACCCATTCTACCCTACCCTATCCTAGTCTCCCTTACCCTGACCCAATCTATCCTATCCTACCCTACGGTATCCTATCCAACCCTATCCTATCCTATTTTATTCTATCCTACCCTACCCTATCCAACCCTATCCTATCCAACCCTATGCTACCCTGACCTTTTTGTACCTTACCCTACATTATCCTACCCTGACCTTTTCTACCTTATGCTATGCTTCCTATCCAACTCAATCCTATCTTATCCTACCCCGACCTTTTCTACCTTACCCCACCCTACACTAGCCAACCCTATCCTTTCCTGATCTTTTCTACCTTATGCTATGCTAGCCTATCCAACTCTACCCTATCCTACCCTATCCAACTCTATCCTATCCAACCCTATCCTATCCTACCCTGACCTTTTCTATCCTACCCTACCCAACCCTATTCTATCCAACTCAACCCTACACTATCCTATCCAACTCTATCTTATCCTATCCTACCCTGGCCTGCCCTATCCTACTCCATCCAAGTCTATCCTATCCTACCATGACCTTTTATACCTTACACTTTCCTACCCTGTCCTATCCTCCCCTATCTTGACCTTTTCTACCCTATCCAAACTCTATCCTATCCTACCCTGAACTTTACTACCCTACCCGATGCTACCCTATCCTACACTTATCTTTTCTACCTTATGCTATGCTATCCTATCCTATACCTTTTCACATTCATATCTTGTATTTAGGGGTGTACCGATCCAAGATTGATATCCTGTATCGGTCCGATATCGACAATAAAACAGATATTACATTTTATCAGCCTGCATCTAAAGTTTCCGATATCAGAACATTGATTCTAGCAGCTTGCTACGCTACTGCTAACATCTCTTTTTGCTAGCTTAACAGACTGTTTACATGTTTACATTTGACAGACTTTTAAGTAGCTTTAACCAAACTAATCCATCCAATGTTGAGTATACATACATGTCCTTTAAAACTGACATGGATACGTTGATTATACATGGATGTTCTTTAAAACTGACATTGATACAATGTAGATCATACATATTAGTTCTTTAAAACTGGCATTGATACAACGTTCTTCATACATATATGTTCTTTATAACTGACATTGATACGTTGAGTATACATATATGTCCTTTAAAACTGACTTTGATACAACATTGTTCATACATATTTGTTCTTTATAACTGACATTGATACGTTGAGTATACATATATGGTCTTTAAAACTGACATTGACACAACGTAGATTATACATATATGTCCTTTAACACTGACATTGATACAATGTTGATTATACATACAGTATATGTTCTTTAAAACTGACACTGATACAACGTAGATAATACATATTTGTTCTTTAAAACTGACATTGATACAACGTAGATTATACATATTTGTTCTTTAAAACTAACATTGATACAACGTAGATTATACATATAAGTTCTTTAAAACTGGCATTGATACAACGTTGGTCATACATATATGTTCTTTAAAACTGACACTGATACGTTGATTATACATACATGTCCTTTAAAACTGACATTGATACAACGTTGATTATACGTACCTGTCCTTTAAAACATGCATTGATACAATGTTGATTGTACATAAATGTTCTTTAAAACTGACATTGATACAACGTTGATTGTACATATATGTTCTTTAAAACTGACATCAATCCAACGTTGATAATACATATATGTCCTTTAAAACTGACTTTGATACAACGTTTATTATACATATATGTTCTTTAAAACTGAAATTAATACAACTTAATTATACATATATGTTCTTTAAAACTGACATTGATACGTTGATTATACATATATGTACTTTAAAAATGACATTGATACAATGTTGATTATACATATATGTCCTTTAAAACTGACATTGATACAACATAGATTATACATATATGTTCTTTAAAACTGTCATTGATACAACATAGATTATACATATATGTTCTTTAAAACTGACATTGATACGTTGATTATACATGTATATCCTTTAAAACTGACATTGATACAACGTAGATTATACATATATGTCCTTTAAAACTGACATTGATACAATGTTGATTATACATATAAATTCCTTAAAACTGACATTGATACAACGTTGATCATACATATATGTTCTTTAAAACTGGCATTGATACAACAATCATACATATATGTTCTTTAAAACTGACATTGATACGTTGATTATACATGTATATCCTTTAAAACTGACATTGATTATACATACATGTCCTTTAAAACTGACATTGATACAACGTTGATTGTACATATATGTTCTTTAAAACTGACATTGATACAACATTGATTATACGTACCTGTCCTTTAAAACAGACATTGATACAACAGTGATTATACGTACCTGTCCTTTAAAACTGACATTGAGACAACGTTGATAATACATAAATGTTCTTTAAAACTGAAATTAATACAACCTTAATTATACATATATGTCCTTTAAAAAACTGACATTGATACGTTTACTATACATATATGTACTTTAAAACTGACATTGATACAATGTTGATTATACATATATGTCCTTTAAAACTGACATTGATACAACATGCATTATACATATATGTTCTTTAAAACTGACATTGACACGTTGATTATACATACATGTTCTTTAAAATTGACATTGATACAACGTTGATTATACATACATATTCTTTAAAACTGACATTGATACAACGTTGATTATACATAAATGTTCTTTAAAACTGAAATTAATACAACCTTAATTATACATATATGTTCTTTAATACTGACATTGATACAATGTTGATTATATATATATGTACTTTAAAAGTGACATTGATACAATGTTGATTATACATATATGTCCTTTAAAACTGACATTGATACAACGTTGATTATACATATATGTTCTTTAAAACTGACATTGATACAACATTGATTATACATATATGTTCTTTAAAACTGACATTGATTATACATATATGTTCTTTAAAACTGACATTGATACAACATTGATTATTCATGTATGTTCTTTAAAACTGACATTGATACAACGTTGATTATACATATATGTTCTTTAAAACTGAAATTAATACAACCTTAATTATACATATATGTACTTCAAAACTGACATTGATGCAATGTGGATTATACATAGATGTTCTTTAAAACTGACATTGATACGACGTTGATTATACATATATGTTCTTTAAAACTGAAATTAATACAACATTAATTATACATATATGTACTTTAAAACTGACATTGATGCAATGTTGATTATACATATATGTACTTTAAAACTGACATTGATGCAATGTTGATTATACATATATGTCCTTTAAAACTGACATTGATACAACATTGATTATACATAAATGTTCTTTAAAACTGACATTAGTAAAACTTTGATTATACATATATGTTCTTTAAAACTGACATTGATACAACCTTGATTATACGTACATGTTCTTTAAAACTGACATTGAAACAATGTTGCGAAATGTCTGTATTTGTAAACTGAAACAACAGTGATATCTAACATTGGATTGTTGTTAGGAAAAAGACCAAAATTCAACGGTCAAATCAACATCACACCTGACATTTATTAAACGTGGTCAAAAAGCATGTTTTTTCACCTTATTTACGAATTGCTCAACGTCAGGACCTCATTCAACAAGTTCTCAACATTGTTTTAATGTTTGGTGCAGCCAACAACTTACAGGTGTGGATCCTAGTCCAGAATCAGAACCGTGGCGCGCAGAAGCAGGTAAGTGGGCCACACCGAGCTCAGAGTAGCGGGACGAGTAGGATTTGGGAAGGCTGCCTGCACTGAAGGTGTTCACATCTGAAGAACTGAGAGGAAACCTTCACGTTAGCGGGTGTGGAGCTAGAACATGACCGCCGACTTAGCGCTAGAGTTACAGGCGGGCGGGGGAGGGGGGAGGACACCTGAGCAGGTGTGCCACTGCTCCATAATGTCAGCTGCTCTATAATTGATAGGATGCAAAACTCCAAATGAAGCAGGATGACTCTTAGTTATGTGCTCTGGGGGTCAAAGTTGAATCCTGACATTTTTTCGCTTCATTCCCTGGTCGTCAAATTTATGTTTGAAATATGTTTAATGTCTTGTTTACTACAATATTTTATTTTTTTTCCACAAAAATACAAATGTATATTTTAATTATGTTACTTATGTTACATAATTAAAATATGCATTTATACATATCTACAATATTTTTTATTTATAAAAAGGAAAATTTATGTTTTAATCATGTTAAATATATATTTTTTAAACACTGTTTGATTTGGAAAATGCTAATTTGTTTTAATTATTTTAAAAAATGGATGAATGGATGATCCATTTGTTTTAATTATGTTAAATGTTATTTAAAAAACACACAATATTACAATTTCAAAAATGTACAATCATGTTTTATTTATGATAAATGTGTTATTTACCCCAATATTTTTTTTGTTTACAAAAATGCAAATTTATATTTCACCATTGTTAATTAATGTATGTTATTAAAAAACACAAATTTCTTTCATTTTGAAAATGCTAATTCGTTTTAAATAGGTTTAATTTGTTATTTAAGAAAAACAAAATTTTACAATTTTTAAAGGCAAATTTATGTTTTATATTATGTCAAATGTGTTATTTAACACGATTTCTTGATTTACAAAAATGCATGCAAATTTATATTTTAATGAAGTTAATTTGTTTAATATTTGAACATTTTTTTTAATTATGTAAAATTTGTTTTTCATAAAACTACATTTTACAATTTCAAAAATTTAATGTGTTAAACATATTTTAAAAAATGCTAATTTATATATTAATCATGTTAAAATATTTATTTAAGAACACTAATTGTTTAATTTTGAAAATGCTAATTTTTTAAAATTACGTTAGGTTTGTTATTGAAAAAACACAATGTTACAACTTCCATCCATCCATCCATTTTCTACCGCTTATTCCCTTTGGGGTCACAGGGGGCGCTGGTGTCTATCTCAGCTACAATCGGGCGGAAGGCTGGGTAATGTTCCAATTTCAAAACTGCAAATTTATGTTTTGTATTATGTCAAATGTGTTTTTTAATTAAGTTACGTCTGGCAATTAAAAACACTAATTTGTTTAATGTTGAAATACAATTTTTTTAATTATGTAAAATGTGTTTTTTAAAATACAAAAATTTACAATTTCAAAAATGTACATTCATATTTAAAATATGGTAAATGTGTTATTTAACACAATATTTTTTTTTTACAAAAATGCAAATTTATATTTTAATCATGTTGCAAATGTTATTTAAAAACACTAAATTGTTAAATTTTGAAAATGCTATTTTTTAAAATTAAGTTAAGTTTGTTATTGAAAAAAAAATTACAATAAAAAAATGCACATTTACGTTTCATATTATGTCAAATGTGCTATTTAACACTATTTTTAAATGTACAAAAATGCATGCAAATGTATATTTTAATTAGGTTACATATGTTAATTAAAACACTAATCTGATTAATATTGAACTACTACTTTGTTTTAATTATGTAAAATGTGTTTTTTTTTAAAAACAAAATTTTACAATTGAAAAAAATTAACATTGTCACGCCTATGAATCATGTTTTGTTTTTGTTATGTGTTGTTTTTTGGACACTCAGTTCTGTTTTTGCACTTCCTGGTTTGTTTTCGTCTCCATGCCAACTCATTGATTTTCACCTGGCCCTCAAGTCACGCCCCAGTCCTCAGCCCTCACACCTGTTAGTAATGATCACAGTTATTATTTAAGCCAGAGTTACCAGGTAGTCTGCTTGTCAACTTCCCACTTCACCTACATTTCCATGTACTTACCCTCATGCCTTGCTGTTCGGTTTTTCTGTCACACAAGGACTTGGACTTTGGTTGTTTCTTCGACGAAGAGGATGATTTGCACGAGCCAGACGTGAATGTAAGTACATGTTTAATTCTTTAACACTATAATTAACAAAAAGAGGCAAACAAAGGGCGCGCACAATGGCGGAGAACAAATACTTGACTACAAAAACATATGACTAGAACAAAGGCCGTAAACTATAAACGTGAAACAAAAACACTTGCACTGTGGCATGAAAAAAGAAAACTTGCACTGAGGCATAAATACCAAAACTTACGTGGCGTGGTAAAAAAAAAAACGAACAGCAAGGCATGAAGGTAGGTACATGGAGATGTGGGTTAAGTGGGAAGTTGCCAGGCTGACTACCTGGTAACTCTGGCTTAAATAATAACTGTGATTATTACTAACAGGTGTGAGGGATGAGGACTGGGAGGTGACTTGAGGGCCAGGTGAAAATCAATGAGTTGGCATGGAGACGAAAACAAACCAGGAAGTGCAAAAACAGAACTGAATGTCCAAAAAACAAAACATAACATGATTCATAAGCGTGACATACATTATGTTTAAATTATGGTAATGGTGTTATTCAACACAGTATTTATTTATTTTTTAATAAAAATGCAAATTTATATTTTAATCATGTTACATATGTTATTTAAAAACACAAATTTGTTTAATTTTGAAAATGTCAATTTGTTTAATTGAAGCAGCGACTTGTCCAGAGTGTACTCCGCCTTCCGCCCGATTGTAGCTGAGATAGGTGCGCCCCCCCCCCCCCCCCCCCGCAACCTTAAAAAGGGAATAAGCGGTGGAAAAATGGATGGATGGATGGATGGAAGATTGTTATTGAAAAAACACAATGTTGCAATTTTAAAAATGCAAATTTGTTTTATAATTAAGTCAAATGCGTTCTTTAAGAGAATCTTTTTTATGTACTAAAATGCTAATTTATATTTTAATCATGTTAAATATATTTTTTAAAAACACTTTATTGTATATTTT
The DNA here is from genome assembly GCF_033978795.1 of Nerophis ophidion. NCBI lineage: Eukaryota > Metazoa > Chordata > Actinopteri > Syngnathiformes > Syngnathidae > Nerophis > Nerophis ophidion. The sequence continues at coordinate 48,716,357 of NC_084623.1, forward strand.
GAAAAATATGATTTATTTTAATCATGTTAAATGTGTTTATAGGATGTATGTATATATATATACATTTTACAATGTAAAAAATGCAAAATGTATTCTCTATGTCAAATGTATTATTTAAATAACACAAATTTGTTTAATTTTGAAAATAACATTTATAAATGCGTCCTCGATCTCGGATCAGCGGAAGAAGATGGATGGAATTTAAAAAAAGTAAATTGTTTTATTTTGAAAATACATTTTTTTTAAATTATGGTAAATTGATTATTTAGAACCAAATGTATTGACTTTGAAAATGCAAATTTATGTTTTAATTATTTGGATTTGTTATTTAAATTGTTTTTTTTTAATTTTGAACATAAATTTTGGTTTTAATCATGTTAAATTTGTCGTTCGGAAGCACTATTTTTTAAATGCAAATCTGTGTTTTAATTAGGCAAAATTTGTTATTAAATACATTTTTAAAGATGTAATTTTTTAAATGTTTAGGTTAAATTTGTTGTTCAAAACACACTATTATTTTGAAAATGCAAATATATTTTAAGTATGTTATATTTCATTATTTAGAAACACACTTTTTTTGTGAAAATGCTGATTTGGGTTTTAATGAGTTTTTTAAATTGTTATTCAAAACTATTTTACTATTTAAAATGAACATTGTTTTGTGTTTAGATTTTGCTATTTTAAAACACTAAAATAATAAAACAAATATATAAGGGCGCAATTTTTAACTATGTCAAATGTGTTATTTAACACAATTTTTTTTAATGACAAAAATGCAAATGTGTATTTTTTAATTATGTTACAAATGTTAATTAAAAAAAGAAATCAACATTGAAATACTAATTTGTTTTAATCATGTAAAATTAGAAGAAAAAAATGCAAATTTGTTTTAATTGCATTGCATTTGTCATGTAAAAACACAATAAAAAATGTAAAAAATTCAAAATTATGTTTGGATTATGTAAAATGTTTTATAAAAAAACAAACACATGTTTGAACTATTAAAAACAAATAATTTAGCAAAAATATTTCGTTTACATTGAGACATTTGTCAAATAAAATTCAAAATTGATTGAGGAAAGTGTAAAAATAGTTTCCCATGAATAAATACATAAATAAGGGCCCAATTTTTCCTGCAACTTACAATTAAAAAAATGCAAATGTATGTTGTAATTATGTCAAATGTGTTATTTAACACAATAAAATACAAATGTGTATTTTAATTATAATACATATGTTATTTATAAAACCGTTTTTATTAAATATTTATACATTAATGTTTTAATTATGTAAAATTACGGGGGGAAATGAAAATTAGTTTTAATAGTGTTGCATTTTTCATTTAAAAACACAATAAAAAAAATTAAAACGCTAAATTATGTTTTATGTAGAAATATTTTATAAAAAAACGAATTCTTGAACAATATATATATAAAAAAACATTAAATATATTTCCTGTTGCATTTTTCATTTAAAAACACAATAAAAAAAATTAAAACGCTAAATTATGTTTTGATTATGTAGAAATATTTTATAAAAAACGAATTCTTGAACAATATATATACAAAAAAACATTAAATATATTTCCTTTTACAACAAAACATTTGTCAAATAAAAATCAAAATTGATAACATGAATAAATAAATATATAAGGGCCCAAATTTTCCTGCAACCTACAATAAAAAAATAAAAATGCAAATGTATGTTTAAATTATGTCAAATGTTATTTAACACAATATTTTTTATTTACAAATGTGTATTTTAATCATGTTACATATTTTAATCAAACATATATATTTTTTAAATTTAAATAGCAATTTGTTTTAATTATGTCCAATTTGGGAAAAAAAATTGCAAATTGTTTTTAATAGCGTTACATTTGTCATTTAAAAACACAATTAAAAAAAATTAATAAATTAAAATGCATATAGTTTGGATTGTGTAAAATGTATTAGATAAAACAAACACATTTTTGAACAATTCAAATATAATTATATATAATTCTACAACAAAAACATTTGTCGGATTAAAAAGTCTAGTTTTCCACGGATATATAAATATATAAGAGTTCAATTTTTCCTACAACTTACAATTAAAAAAAAATGCAAACGTTTGTTTTAATCATGTCAAATTTGTTATTCAAAACTATTTTTTTATTAAAAAAATGCAAATGTGTATTTTAATTGTTACATATGTTAATTAAAAACAGCATTCTTTTAATATTGAGTTACTAATTTGTTTTAATTATCTACAATTACAAAAAAAAAATAATTTGTTTTAATAGTGTTGCATTTGTCATTTAAAGACAAAATGTAAAAAATAAATTAAAATGCTAAATTATGTTTTGATTATGTAAAATGTTTTATAAAAAACAAACACGTTTTTGAACAATGAGAGAAAAACATATATCAAATAAAATACACAATGTATTAAAAATAGTGTAAAAATTGTTTTCAATGAAAAAAAATATATATAAGGGCCCAATTTAATTTGTGGACTAACATTAGCCATTGAATATAAGTACACGACCCACATTTAGTCGTGTTATTATTGTCCTCGCTTGAAAACTATCAGTAGTAATGGCTGCAGTTGCAAGTCCAACAATGGCGCTGCGACAGTATCTCACCTTTCTGACATGTCCCCATGTGGTCCTGCTCGATTCCGCCGTCGGTCCGCAACACACAGCCGTGACCCACCCAGGTCGATGCTGTCCACCAGTCCTCACTGCCTCCAGTCAGGTGAGACGCCACAGGTCTGTCACTTCCTGTGCGTTGCCTAGCGACGCTGTGCAAGCCAGATAAGATATCTGCAGTCTAGGTGACAAATGCATGCTTCCATTTCATCCACGCCATCAAAAAAGAGGCAGATGGGAGAATTTCAGGCCAGAAAACGACATTTTTTTTTACATTTTTGATGTGTTACGAGAAGCCTCTGTTGCTCTAAACCAGGGGTGTCCAAAGTGTGGCCCGGGGGCCATTTGTGGCCCACAGGTCCTTTTTTAACGGCCCCACAACACATTGTAAAAATACTATAAAAAAAACATTAAAAGTGTTATAAAAGAGCCAACAGGTGAAATGTAACAAGAAAATGTTGCAATGTTGACTCTAATAACACAAAGCTGCCAGGCAGGCTGTTTATTTCTTTAAAAAATAATAATGAATCAAAATCAATAACATTATGAATTAAATATTCCACTTTGAGGTATTCTAAGGGGAAAAATGTTGCATATTTTGTGTTTGCTATGTAAAAAAGTAAGCTGTTTTTTTAAAATTTGTTTTAAAAAGGGCCTAAAACAAACAAAAAACATAAACAACAATAAAACTTATAATTTTAAGTTGATTTCGAGGTTTTTGTATTAAAAGTAAACAGTTAATAAAATTTTATAATTCATTTTTTAACACTTTAATGAGTCGGACCCTTTAGAACAGGGGTGTCAAACTCAAACACAGAGTGGGCCAAAATTTTAAACGGAACAAAGCCGCGGGCCAAGGTTGAACAAATGAACCTTTTAATAGGGACCCAAACAAGTTTTGCATTAAATATTGAACAAGCAAGGCTTATATAACTTTAGTGACATGCAAAATCCAGTTTCAAATAATAACAAAAATAATAATTAAAAAAATATCAATGGCATATCAAATACAATTTAAATAAAAATGTTATGCCTTTTTTTCTATTTGCAATTTTCTGAGGTAAATATCCATTTTTTTCCCCAGGCTAATAATACATTTTGAAAATAAAATAGCAATAATGAATGAACCAAACATTCAAGCCTTGAAGTAGCAATAGAAAATGCATGAATAAAACGTTAATTATTGGTCAGTTTGCTGGAAGTTTCCCGGAGGAGTTAGTGCTGCAAGGGGTTCTGGGTATTTGTTCTGTTGTGTCACGGTGCGGGTGTTCACCTGAAATGTGTTTGTCATTCTCGTTTGGTGTGTGTTCACAGTGTGGCGCATATTTGTAACAGTGCTTAAGTTGTATATACGGCCACCCTCAGTGTGACCTGTATGGCTGTTGACCAAGTATGCCTTGCATTCACTTTGTGTGTGTGTAAAAGCCACAAATATTATGTGACACGCTGTTAGTATGGAGGAAAAGCGGACGTGACGACAGGTTGTAGAGAACGCTAAAGGCAGTGCCTTAAATGCACGCCCCCAATATTGTTGTCCAGGTGGAAATCGGTAGAAATTCGGGAGAATGGTTGCCCCGGGAGATTTTCGGGAGGGGCACTGAACTTCGGGAGTCTATCGGCAAAATAAGGAGGGTTGGCAAGTATGAGTATTAGCGGTGAATGCGGTGTTACAGCGGCACCGACGCTGTATAACACCGGCGGGCCAGCTTTAATGTTAAATTGATACTGCCTCAAGGGCCAAATTAAATTACACGGTGGGCCAGATTTGGCCTGCGGGCCAGAGTTTGACACCCATGCTTTAGAATCCCCAATAATTTTTGTGTGATTTGTTTTTAAGTGTCATATTGTTATTTGTATTATTATTCAATGTTTAAATCTCTAGATCAACATTAGGTCCATCTGTCAATATAATGTTATTAAATATTTAAGTTGTATGCTCTTTTTGTCAAAGAAACCCATTTTTTTATGGAAAAAACACAAAATAAGTAATATTATCACCCAATAAAATGTTTTAAGTGGAATATTTGAGATTATATAATAATTGGAGCCTTAAAAAGTTGAAAAACTCATAACAACATTGAATCAAAATCCATAACATTATGAATTATTGACCTATTTAAGGCTCCAATAAAGTCACATTAAATATTCCACTTCGAGATATTCTTTGAGGATAATGTTGCATATTTTGTGTTTGCTATGTAAAAAAGTAAGCTGTTTTAAAAAAAAAAATTGTTTTAAAAAGGGCCTAAAACAAACAAAAAACATAAACAACAACAAAACTTATCATTTTAAGTTGATTTCGAGTAAAGTAAACAGGTAATAAAATGTATAATTTATTTTTTAACACTTTAATGAGTCAGACCATTTAGAATTCCCAATAATGTTTTG
>NC_084623.1:48728876-48821376 GCF_033978795.1 Nerophis ophidion
CATTTCTTAATTAAAAATGTGAACATTTCTCAAACCATTTGAAAAATTCCAAAACCAACAATTTCAACTCATTCACATTTTTTAGCATTATAAAAAAATGTCACGCTTTTCCCGAAATTCCCAAATTTCTACGAAGTTCCCATTGAACTGAATGGGACTTTTTTCCAAGTTGCACAAATTCCCACATTTTTCATCCGATTCAAACCGTTCCAACTTCAAACTATTCAGCCCATTCGGTAATCGTGGGCATTCCCTAGACAAGTTCCAAAATTTCCAGATTTCCCAGAATTCCAAGATATTTTTCCCATTGAAAATGAATTGGCAATTTTTCAAACTTCCAACATTTCCACATTTTTCAACCGATTCAAACCATTCCACCTTCAATATATTCCACTCATCCTGAACATTCAAATATTTTTTTCCAAGTTCAAAAAAATTCCAGGAATTTCCAGAATTACGCTTTTTTCAACCCACTTTTCACCCTTTTTGCTGTCAACTACTCCTTCCACATTTTTCAACCCAAATCAACCGTTCTACTGTCGAGTCAATCCTCTTAGTCAAGACAAAAGAACAAAGTTGTTTTTTGAACTACAAAAATTCCAGGTTTTACCGAAATTCCAGGAATTCCAAAATTAAAAATGTTAATACTTCAACATTTCTCAACCAATTTGAAAAATTCCAACACCAACCGTTTCAACTCATTCACACGTTTTATCATTTTCAAAAAATGTCCCGCTTTTCCCAAAATCCCCAAATGTTCTAGGAAGTTCCCATTGAACTGAATGGGACTTTTTTCCAAGGTGCACAAATTCCCACATTTTTTCATCCGATTCAAACCGTTCCAACTTCAAACTGTTCTGCCTATTCGGGAATTGCGGGACCTTCTTGACAATTACCCAAAATTTCCAGATTTCCCAGAATTCCAGGTTTTCCAGGACATTTTTCCAATTCAAAATAAATTGTTAATTTTTAAAACTTCCACCATTTCCACAATTTTCAACCGATTCAAACCATTCCACTTTCAACATATTCCAGTCATCCTGAACATTCAAACATAATTTTTGCAAGTTCCAAAAAATTCCAGGAAATCCCAATATGCCCATTTTTTTTCAAACCTTTTTTTCTGTTGACTACTCCTTTCACATTTTCCAACCCAAATCAACTGTTCCACCGTCAAAACATTCCTCTTAGGACAAAAAAACAAACTTGTTCTTTGAACTGCAAAAATTCCCCATTTTCCTAAAATTCCTGGAATTCCGTAATACCATTTCTCAATTAAAAATGTTACTACAACTTTTTTCAACCGATTTGAAAAATTCCAATACCAACAATTTCAACTCATTCAAATTTTTTTAGCATTTTCAAAAAATGTCACACTTTTCCCGAAATTTCCAAATTTCTACGAAATTCCCATTGAACTGAATGGAACTTTTTTCCAAGTTGCACAAATTCCCACATATTTCATCCGATTCAAACCGTTCCAACTTCAAACTGTTCTGCCTATTCGGGAATCGCAGGACCTCCTTGAAAATTTCCAGATTTCCCAGAATTCCAGGTTTTCCAGGACATTTTTCCAATTCAAAATAAATTGTTCATTTTTCAAACTTCCACCATTTCCACATTTTTCAACCGATTCAAACCATTCCACTTTCAACATATTTCAGTCATCCTGAACATTCAAACATAATTTTAGCAAGTTCCCCAAAAATTCCAGGAAATCCTAATATTCCCATTTTTTTCAAACCCTTTTTTCTGTTGACTACTCCTTTCACATTTTCCAACCCAAATCAACGGTTCCACCGTCAAAACATTCCTCTTAGGACAAAAAAACAAACTTGTTCTTTGAACTGCAAAAATTCTCGGTTTTCCTAAAATTCCTGGAATTCTGTAATACCATTTCTCAATTAAAAATGGTACTACTTCAACTTTTCTCAACCAATTTGAAAAATTCCAGCACCAACCATTTCAACTCATTCACTTTTTTTTAAAATCATTTTCCACAAATGTCACGCTTTTCCCGAAATTCCCAAATTTCTAGGAAGTTCCAATTGAACTGAATGGAACTTTTATCCAAGTTGCACAAATTCCCACATTTTTCATCCGATTCAAACCTTTCCAACTTCAAACTGTTCTGCCTATTCGGGAATCGCGGGACCTCCTTGACAATTTCCGGATTTCCCAGAATTCCAGGTTTTCCAGGACATTTTTCCAATTCAAAATACATTTTTTATTTTTCAAACTTCCCCCATTTCCACATTTTTCAACCGATTCAAACCATTCCACTTTCAACATATTCCAGTCATCCTGAACATTCAAACATAATTTTTGCAAGTTCCCCAAAAATTCCAGGAAATCCCAATATTCCCATTTTTTTCAAACCCTTTTTTCTGTTGACTACTCCTTTCACATTTTCCAACCCAAATCAACTGTTCCACCGTCAAAACATTCCTCTTAGGACAAAAAAACAAACTTGTTCTTTGAACTGCAAAAATTCCCCATTTTCCTAAAATTCCTGGAATTCCGTAATACCATTTCTCAATTAAAAATGTTACTACTTCAACTTTTTTCAACCGATTTGAAAAATTCCAATACCAACAATTTCAACTCATTCAAATTTTTTAGCATTTTCAAAAAATGTCACACTTTTCCCGAAATTTCCAAATTTCTACGAAATTCCCATTGAACTGAATGGGACTTTTTTCCAAGTTGCACAAATTCCTACATATTTCATCCGATTCAAACTGTTCCAACTTCAAACCATTTCTCAATTAAAAATGTGACTACTTCAACATTTCTCAATCGATTTGAGAAATTCCAACACCATCCTTTCAGAACATTCCCGTTTATTAACATCTTTTAGAAAATTCCCGTATTTCCCAAATTTCCAGGAAGTTCCCATAGAACTGAATGAGACTTTTTTTTCCAAGTTCCACAATGCCCACATTTTTCAACCTATTCAAACCATTCCAACATCAACACATTCCACTCATCCTGGACATTCAAACTAACACTTTCCCAAGTTCCAAACCAAATTCTGGTTTTCCTGGAAATTGGAAACTGTTTAACATTAAAACCATTCCAAACTATTCTTTCCGTTCGGGGTCCAGTACTCTGGAATGCCCTCCCGGTAACAGTTCGAGATGCTACCTCAGTAGAAGCATTTAAGTCTCACCTTAAAACTCATCTGTATACTCTAGCCTTTAAATAGACCTCCTTTTTAGACCAGTTGATCTGCCGCTTATTTTCTTTCTCCTATGTCCCCCCCTCCCTTGTGGAGGGGGTCCGGTCCGATGACCATGGATGAAGTACTGGCTGTCCAGAGTCGAGACCCAGGATGGACCGCTCGTCGGGAACCAGGATGGACCGCTCGCCTGTATCGGTTGGGGACATCTCTACGCTGCTGATCCGCCTCCGCTTGAGATGGTTTCCTGTGGACGGGACTCTCGCTGCTGTCTAGGATCCGCTTGAACTGAACTCTCGCGGCTGTGTTGGAGCCACTATGGATTGAACTTTCACAGTATCATGTTAGACCCGCTCGACATCCATTGCTTTCGGTCCCCTAGAGGGGGGGGGGGGGTTGCCCACATCTGAGGTCCTCTCCAAGGTTTCTCATAGTCAGCATTGTCACTGGCGTCCCACTGGATGTGAATTCTCCCTGCCCACTGGGTGTGAGTTTTCCTTGCCCTTTTGTGGGTTCTTCCGAGGATGTTGTAGTCGTAATGATTTGTGCAGTCCTTTGAGACATTTGTGGTTTGGGGCTGTATAAATAAACATTGATTGATTGATTGATTGATTACATTCATATTACATTCTATCAGCATTTCACTTCAACTTCAGCATTGAAGCATTCGCACGCAATTCCTTCGTTTTCTTTTGGTTTTCAGTGTAAACAAGTTGTGAAAGGCACTGAAATATGCAAGTACTTTTAAACCTAAATGTAGCAATAACAAATAATAACATTGAAGACTTTTCAGATTAGTTATGATAACCTGATGTTTTACCCTCTTGTGTCTTAATTTTTGCCCGCTATTTAACTTATTTAAATTAAAAAACCAGTCCCATTATTTACAAAGCTGACAAAAGACTCCATCATAGGACATCATTGAAGTCTACCTGATCCGGCAGCTCCCTCGGCTCCTTCCTCCGTCACCTCCAGGTAGGCCTTCTGCACCGCCCTCCCGATATAAAGCTCCTTCCCGTCTGAAACAAGCACACAAAAGGCAAAACAGTCCTGAGCCAAAATATTGTGCTGGGAATCTTTGGGCACGGCACGATTCGATTCCTGAGGGTAACGATTTGATTCGAAATACATGACTTTTTAATAATGTATGCAGGTTCTATGTTTACCTATATTACTTAAAAGAAAACTGGTTTTGTTTAATAAAATTCTACCCAAACATTTAATAAAGTCAAATACAAATAAGGCAAGAAGATAACTATTACACATAAATCTGTACAGTAGATATGATCATCTACATCAGGGGTCGGGAACCTTTTTGGCTGAGAGAGCCAAGAAGCCAAATATTTTAAAATGTATTTCCCTAAGAGCCATATAATATTATTTTTTTAACACTGAACACAACTAAACGCGTGCATTTTTAAGTAAGACCAACATTTCCAGAGTATAATAAGTCTCTTATTCTTTGTAATAACATTGTTAGTCTGAAGCTAACTGTGGAGGGGGCGTGGCCTGCGGGCCTGCAGCAAAGCGGGATGTTGCCAAGACCGGCCTCGAAATCAGCGACAAGTGCGTAGATGGCCCACTTGGGCCTTTTTATCTAATCACCCGTCGCTCTGTTATAAGCAGCAACCAGGAGGAGAGACAGGGTTGGGGCCGGAGCCAGAGCGCAAGTGAGGACGAAAGAGAAAACGATAATTGCTGTAAAGCAACTGAGAGAAAAATAAAATAAAACAATATTGTAACCCTAAAACAGGCTCTTGGTGGTCTGAAGAACCCCCAGGAGGGCAAGCCCCACACTAACCAATGATAAATAAATTACTTCTTACCATTAACGCAACTTCTTGAACATAAAAATGCATGAGAATGTTTTATATTTTGAACGTTGTTTTTAACACTGTGATTACAAGTGGAATTATTCATTACTTATTGTGTCAGCTCAGATTTATCCGAGAGCCGGATGCAGTCATCAAAAGAGCCACATCTGGCTCTAGAGCCATAGGTTCCCTACCCCTGATCTACATCAACAATATGATTTGCCTGAGTGTATGGACAGGACTGATTAAAAATAAATAAATAACTACAAAAAATTACAAATACATTTTGGATTTTTTTGAAAATTGATTAAGAATCGTTAAAATTCATTCGAAAATCGATTGTTTAAAGGCCTACTGAAACCCACTACTAGTTTATATATCAATGATGAAATATTAACATTGCAACACATGCCAATACGGCCGGTTTAGTTTACTAAATTACAATTTTAAATTTCCCACAGTTTCTTGTTGAAAACGTTGTGTGTTTGTGACGTCTCGGGTTGTAGCGGACATATTAGCTCACGGCTAAAATGTGTCTCTTTTCATCGCATAATTACCCATTAATTTGGACATCTGTGTTGCTGAATCTTTTGCAATTTGTTAAATTGATAATGGAGACGTCAAAGAAGAATGCTGTTGGGGGATTGCAGCTGCCTTTAGCAACCGAAACACAGCCGGTGTTTCTTTGTTTGTTGTGAAGCTTTAACACAGAGCGGTCAAGTGAACATGTTTCTCTACGTCAACCAGCAAGTTTTTGGATGGGAAAATTGTGATATTAAGTCGGCTCTTACCGGAGACTTCAGTGGATTATGCGACCTCCTCGTGCAGCTCAAAAAGGCAGCTTTGATCTTGGCTCCTCGGCTTCTCTCAGAGACACTGGCGTTCACCGCAGCCATCCGACTTTCGGGTATGACTTTACAATCTCACTAAAACATTATTAAAACAATAAGCAGATAAGGGATCTTCCAGAATTATCCTAGTAAATGTGTCTAATTACATCTGAAACGGTCCCACTGCCGCCACCTTTTTTTTGTGTGTGCTTCACTCTAACTTTCCTCCACGAATCTTTCATCCTTGCTCAAATTAATGGGGAAATTGTCGCTTTCTCAGTCCGAATAGTTCTCGCTGCTGGAGGCTATGATTATAAACAATGTTCAGATGTGAGGAGCCCTTAAACCCGTGACGTCACGCGCAGATCGTCTGCTACTTCCGGTACAGGCAAGGCTTTTTTATTAGCGACCAAAAGTTGTGAACTTTATTGTCGGTGTTCTCTACTAAATCCTTTCAGCAAAAATATGGCAATATCGCGAAATGATCAAGTATGACACATAGAATGTACCTGCTATCCCCGTTTAAATAAGAACATCTCATTTCAGTAGGCCTTTAAGGGCCACTTGTCATTGGCTCGAACTAGTTAAAATAGGAGTAGAGTGGAAAACATCCATCCATTTCCTACCGCTTGTGCCGTTCGGGGTTGAAGCTATAATCATATACATCTGATATATGATTTAAGGATTTCAACATCTACGGTCCATAATATCATCAAAAGGTTCAGAGAATCTGTAGAAATCACTCCACGTAAGCGGCATGGCCGGAAACCAACATTGAATGACCGTGACGTTTAATCCCTCGGACGGCACTGTATCAAAAACCGACATTAATCTCTAAAGGATATCACCACATGGGCTCAGAAACACTTCAGAAAACCACTGTCACTAAATACAGTTTGTCGCTAGATCTGTAAGTGCAAGCTCTACTATGCAAAGCGAAAGCCATTTATCAACAACATCCAGAAACGCCGCCGGCTTCTCTGGGCTAAAGATCATCTAAGATGGACTGATGCAATGTGGAAAAGTGTTCTGTGGTCTGAGTCCACATTTCAAATTGTTTTTTGGAAATATTCGACATTGTGTCATGCGGACCAAAGGGGAATCGAACCATCCAGACTGTTATCGACGCAAAGTTCAAAAGCCAGCATCTGTGATGGAATGGGGATGCATTAGTGCCCAAGGCATGGGTAACTTAAACATCTGTGAAGGCACCATTCATGCTGAAAGGTACATACAGGTTTTGGAACAACTTATGCTGCCATCTAAGCGCCGTCTTTTTCATGGACGCCCCTGCTTATTTCAGCAAGACAATGCCAATCCACATTCAGCATGTGTTACAACAGTGTGGCTTTGTAAAAAAATAGCGCGGGTACTTTCCTAGTCCGCCTGCAGTCCAGACCTGTCTCCCATCGAAAATGTGTGGCGCATTTTGAAGCGTAAAATACGACAGTGGGGACCCCGGACTGTTGAACGACTGAAGCTCTACATAAAACAAGAATGGGAAAGAATTCCACTTTCAAAGCTTCAACAATTAGTTTCCTCATTTCCCAAACGTTTATAGAGTGTTGTTAAAAGAAAAGGTGATGTAACACAGTGGTGAACATGCCCTTTCCCAACTACTTTGACATGCGCACTATCCAGCATTCATTAACGTTTTGGAACGGGCGTCCTCTGCAGTGGACGTTGGTTTTTGGCCAATTTCATTCGTCATTTCAGAAAACAAACTGCTCCGGCGTGCGAAACGAATCCACTGCAGAAGACGTTGAATCTCAAGAAAATGACACAAAGCGGAAGTTGCATCCTCTGACAACACTTAAACACTTCTGGGAAATAAACACGCGTCAATAGGAAGTTTGTTTCTGTACAGACTCATGCTTGGATCATCACTTTATGTCTCCAGCACTACACCGTCTACATCTTTTCACACGTTGGTTTCTCTCACCCGGTCTATTTTTACAAGCGTATGCCACAGTTTCATCCAACCCACTTGATGGCAGTTACCTTGGTTACCTTGGAAAGTACTAGAGGCTACTTGAGTGCAGAAAGCAGCAGAAACTCAGCGGTAACTTCCCAAAACCATTCATTTTGCAACAGTAGAACTTTAGCAAGGTTAGAAATTTTGTTTTTTTTTACCCCCGCATGAAGTTTGTGGGTTCGAATCTCAGCTATGACCTTTTGGTGCGGACTTTGGTGGTTCTCCCTTTGTTCTAGTCCAGTCTGAAAACTTTGGAAACTCTTAATGTGAGTGTATAAGCTTATCTGTAACATATGTGCCTGTTACCGTGAGGCATGGTGGACTGTGGCCACAGGCCGCAGAGACGGTAGGCGACGTGCAAGTAAAATATATATCTTAACAATTCAAAAAAGTAGTTAGCATCTTCAATCAATCCAAGTTTATTTATATAGCTCTTAAGGGCCGCAGAAACTATAAAAATAAATGTCCTAAAAATCAGGTACAAAGCACATGCAACAATTCAACCAAACAGATTTGTAAAAAGAGAAATAAATTATAATTTAAAAGGAACTGAGAACTTTAATAAATCTAGATTCAGAACAGTCACAATGGAAATAAGTAATTCAACCAGAGGTGTTTATGGAGAAAAACTTTATATAGGAATAAAACAATTTTATTTTTTTTAATTAAAAAATATGAAAATCCTGATGATGAAAAAATAGGAGTAAGTAAAATTATTTCTTCATTACTGGTTTAATTGTCGTAAAATGAAAATATGGCTTTGTGTCGCCAACAATGAAAATTGTATTGTGAAAATCGGGGGCAGATATAAGTTTGTACCTTATTTCTGCTCCTTTTCATTAATTATTTACTTTATTGTTATGTTGTTTTTATTTGTAGTCTTATTCCTTTTTTTTTTTTTTTTTTTAATTAAATAAATAAATAAACAAACCACGATGACACCACTGGTCCGAACCCACATCACAAGTGATCCAGCAAAAACCCAAAACCCAAAATGGAAAAATATATCGACCTGGGTAAAGCAGTGAGGAAAAAAAACAACCTTGCCAACAATGAAAAACATGTGTTGAAGCAAATCATTAATTGTCCTGAAACAAGACAAGGACGAGACAGAACAAGACTGAAACGCAGACTTCAGCAGAAACAATGACTTAGTGTAGTCTACAGAAGACACACGATTTTTGCAACTTAATGCCAAAAAAACGGAAATGCTGATTATCGGTCCTGCTAGACACCGACCTCTATTTAATAATACAACTTTAACATTTGACAACCAAATAATAAAACAAGGTGACTCTGTAAAAAATCTGGGTATTATCTTCGACCCAACTCTCTCCTTTGAGTCACACATTAAAAGCGTTACTAAAACGGCCTTCTTTCATCTCCGTAATATCGCTAAAATTCGCTCCATTTTGTCCACTAAAGACGCCGAGATCATTATCCATGCGTTTGTTACGTCTCGTCTCGATTACTGTAACGTATTATTTTCGGGTCTCCCAATGTCTAGCATTAAAAGATTACAGTTGGTACAAAATGCGGCTGCTAGACTTTTGACAAGAACAAGAAAGTTTGATCATATTACGCCTGTACTGGCTCACCTGCACTGGCTTCCTGTGCACTTAAGATGTGACTTTAAGGTTTTACTACTTACGTATAAAATACTACACGGTCTAGCTCCAGCCTATCTTGCCGATTGTATTGTACCGTATGTCCCGGCAAGAAATCTGCGTTCAAAAGACTCCGGCTTATTAGTGATTCCTAGAGCTCAAAAAAAGTCTGCGGGCTATAGAGCGTTTTCCGTTCGGGCTCCAGTACTCTGGAATGCCCTCCCGGTAACAGTTCGAGATGCTACCTCAGTAGAAGCATTTAAGTCTCATCTTAAAACTCATCTGTATACTCTAGCCTTTAAATAGACCTCCTTTTTAGACCAGTTGATCTGCCGCTTCTTTTCTTTCTCCTATGTCCCCCCCTCCCTTGTGGAGGGGGTCCGGTCCGATGACCATGGATGAAGTACTGGCTGTCCAGAGTCGAGACCCAGGATGGACCGCTCGTCGGGACCCAGGATGGACCGCTCGCCTGTATCGGTTGGGGACATCTCTACGCTGCTGATCCGCTCGAGATGGTTTCCTGTGGACGGGACTCTCGCTGCTGTCTTGGAGCCACTGTGGATTGAACTTTCGCAGTATCATGTTGGACCCGCTCGACATCCATTGCTTTCGGTCCCCTAGAGGGGGGGGGTTGCCCACATCTGAGGTCCTCTCCAAGGTTTCTCATAGTCAGCATTGTCGCTGGCGTCCCACTGAATGTGAATTCTCCCTGCCCACTGGGTGTGAGTTTTCCTTGCCCTTTTGTGGGTTCTTCCGAGGATGTTGTAGTCGTAATGATTTGTGCAGTCCTTTGAGACATTTGTGATTTGGGGCTATATAAATAAACATTGATTGATTGATTGATTGATTAAGAAGCCTCCTGGTCGGCAGTCAGGAACAGATTCCTGATTCTTAATCAGGGACAGGTGAGCCTCATCATTGCCAATCAGAGACAGACGAGCCTCCTGATCAGGAATCAGGGAGTGGTAAGCCTCATCATTGCCAATCAGGAACAGGTGCTACAAACAAAACAAGGCCAGGACAAATTCGGCACACACCACACCCTCAGCAGAATCATTGAACCTCGCTCCTAACTGAGGACGCTGGCTTAAAAACCCTGTGGATGGACAATCGGGGACAGGTGAGCCTCATCACTGCCAATCAGCGGCAGATGAGCCTCCTGATCAGGAATCAGGGAACGGTGAGCCTAATCATTGCCAATCAGGAACAGGTGCTCCAAACAAAACAAAGCCAGGACAAATTCGGCACACACCACACCCATCATTGCAAATCAGCGACAGATGAGACTCTTGATCAGGAATCAGGGACCGATGAGCCTCATCATTGCCAATCAGGAACAGCTGCTCCAAACAAAACAAGGCCAGGACAAATTCGGCATACACCACACCTTCAGCAGAATCATTGAACTAGTTCCTAACTGAGGACGCTGGCTTAAGAACCCAGTGGATGGGCAATCAGGAACAGGTGAGCCTCATGACTGCCAATCAGTGACAGATGAGCCACCTGATCAGGAATCAGGGACCGATGAGCCTCATCATTGTCAATCAGGAACAGCTGCTCCAAACAAAACAAGGCCAGGACAAATTCGGCACACACCACACCCTCAGCAGAATCATTGAACTAGCTCCTAACTGAGGACGCTGGCTTAAGAACCCTGTGGATGGACAATCAGGGACAGGTGAGCCTCATCATTGCCAATCAGCGACAGATGAGCCTCCTGATCAGGAATCAGGGACCGGTGAGCCTCATTATTGCGAATCAGGAACAGATGACGACACCAGACACAAAACATATGCAGGATTCAGCACACACTACATCCTCTGCAAAAACAAAGTAGCTCCTTCTAACAGAGGACGGTGGCGTGAGAACCTTCTGTTCGGCAATCAGGAACTTGTGAACCTCTTGATTAGGAATCAGGAATAGGTGATGACACCAGCGGTCCAAACATAAATAAAACAAGGGTGTAGCACACACTATACCCTCAATCAACTAACTTTGTCTAACAGATGACGCAGGCTTAAGAACCCTCTTCATTAGCAATCAGGGACATGTGAGTATCATTATGTGTGAGCTTCCTGACTGGCAATCGGGGACAGTTGAGCCTCACCACTGCCGATCAGGAAGATGTGACGACACAGACGGTCCAAACAGATAAAACTAGGTCAGAACAAAACACAGGCAGGGCACAGAAAGATTAATTAGACCCTCAGTAGAACAATGAACTAGCTACGTCGAACAGATGAGGCTTGCTTAAGAATCCTTCTGGTCGGCAATCAAGGACAGGTGAGCCTCTTGGTTGACAATCAGGGACAGGTGAACCTCGGGATTGAATAAATTATACTCTCAGTAGAAACAATGAACTAGCTACGTCTAACAGATGACGCTGGCTTAAGAATCCTTTTGGTTGGCAACCAAGGACGGGTGAGCCTCCGGACTGGCAATTAAGGAATCAGGGACAGGTGAGCCTCCGGACTGGCAATCAAGACGTTCTGAGCTTCCTGATTGGCAATCAAAGACAGGTAAGCCTCATCATTGGCAATCAGGGACAGGTGAGTCTCATCATTGCCAATCAGGAAGAGGTGACAACACCAGCGGTTCAAACAGAAATAAAACTTGAACAAAACAAAACATAGGCAGGACACAGAACAAATTAGACCCTCAGTAGAAACAATGAACTAGCTACGTGTAACAGATGACGCTGGTTTAAGAATCCTTCTGGTCAGCAATCAAGGATAGGTGAGCCTCCTGGTTGACAATCAGGGACAGGTGAACCTCGGGATTGAACAAATTATACTCTCAGTAGAAACAATGGACTAGCTACGTCTAACAGATGACGCTGGCTTAAGAATCCTTCTGGTTGGCAACTAAGGACGGGTGAGCCTCCTGGTTGGCAATTAGGAATCAGGGACAGGTGAGGCTCCGGACTGGCAATCAAGACGTTTTGAGCTTCCTGATTGGCAATCAAAGACAAGTAAGCCTCATCATTGCCAATCAGGGACAAGTAAGCCTCATCATTGCCAATCAGGGACAGGTGAGCCTCACCATTGCCAATCAGGGACAGGTGAGCCTCACCATTGCCAATCAGGAAGAGCAGACGACGCCAGCAGTCCAAACAGAGATAAAACAAGGACAAAACATAACACATTCAGGATGCAAAACCAATTCTACTCTCAGTAGAAACAATGAACTAGCTACGTCTAACAGACCATGCTGGCTTAAGAATCCTTCTGGTTGGCAATCAAGGACAGGTGAGTCTCCTGGTTGGCAATCCGGGACAGGTGAGCCTCCGGATTGAACCAAGTATACTTTAAGTAGAAACAATGAACTTGCTAAGTCTAACAGAAGACGCTGGCTTAAGAATCCTTCTGGTCAGCAATCAGGGACAGGTGACCCTCGGGATTGGCAATCAAGAACATGTGAGCTTCCTGATTGGCAACCAGAGACAAGTGAGCCTCATCTTTTGCAATCAGGAACTAGCAAGGACACCAGCCTTTCAAATAACGGAAAAGCTGCCTGATGTGTCAACACAGGAAGTGGATGCGATGCAAAATGGATGGATGGTGATCACTACATGAATCACCTGTCATGGCGGAGAGATCGGCATCTTTCGTGAAGATGGTCTTGATCCCCAACTCTTTCAGTGTGTCTTTCAGGTCCAATTTCTGCTCCACTTTGAACCTGAAAACCATCACAGGAACACCAAAAAAACTTCTACAGAACTGCACGCGTTATAGTAATCTACATTATTATCTTTATTTTTTTCTTGTATTGGATTTGGCGTACCAACTTTGGAGGGTTTGACTGATTTCTTACCGGGGCAGATAGACCTCCACCTTCTGCAGTTTGACATTGTTAGCCCACTCCTCCAGTAGCGGCGACTTGATGATGGGCTCCAGAGACGCCAGTGGCACTTCCTGCCGGGGTAGGACGATCATCATGGAGACGTCGTCTCCCTCGTACGGCATCTCCAACACCTGGTAGACGCCGCCAGCTTCTTGGGAGCCGTCACTGAACTCCCCTGGGGGGTGAAAGGGGGAGAGGAATCGGCGGAGTTAATTATTGTGCAATGCAGTCTGCTGAAAATGATGGAAAGCGCCACCCTACGTAGCACCTGACGCTGCGGTCAAAGTTGGAATTGCCACAAAAACACTTTTTAAGACATTCAACACTCTACTGCCATCTGGCGGCTAGAATGGATAATGGACCCTCCAAATTTGTCACGTTTCAAATGTCAGGTAAATTGTGACAAATGGTGCTCTATGAATCCCTTCCTACTGTACTCAATAGGGTTGTACGGTACTATAATAATGAATCATATTTGGTACAATACCACCTCTAAAAAGCTTCACTCCACACCCTAGGAGGATACAATAGCGCACCGGTAATGTAATGTAAACAAACGGCATGGGTGGATCTACACTTGACATCTACTGTAATGATACCAAGTACAGGAGCGCATCGAGTCGATACTACTATGATCACATCACTATTTTTTAGCATCACAAAATCTATTTATTATTATTTTTTTTTAAATGAATATTATTATTTATAAACTCAGGAAATACGTCCCTGGAGACATGATGACTTTGAATATGACCATTATTTGGTATCGGATCGATACCCAAATGTGTGGTATCATCCAAAACTAATGTAAAGCATCCAAACAACAGAAGAATAAGTGATTATTACATTTGAACAGAAGTGTAGATAGAACATGTTAGAAGAGAAAGTAAGCAGATATTAACAGTATATGAACAAGTAAATTAATAAATTTTTTACCATCCATCCATCCATTTTCTACCGCTTATTCCCTTTTGGGGTCTCGGGGGGCGCTGGCGCCTATCTCAGCTACAATCGGGCGGAAGGCGGCGTACACCCTGGACAACTTTCCTTAATAATTTTGACAAAATAATACAATGTAAAATTACATAAAATGTTACTGCATATGTCAGCAGACTAAATCAGGAGCCTTTGTTTGCTTACTTACTAATAAAATTAAAGTTTTCTCATATGTTCACTATTTTGATTAAGGACAAAATTGCAATAAGAAACATATGTTTAGTGTACCGTAAGATTTTTGGGTAAAATAAAGCCAAAATGCCATTTTTTTGTGGTCCCCTTTTAATTATAAAAGTATCAAAGTATTAAAATACATTTAGGTACCGGTACCAAAATACTGGTATCGGGACAACCCTAGCACTCATATATTTAAACTAGAGCTGTCCGAGTTACCGCGTTAACGTTAGAATGTTTAAATGTTGCATTAATCATGTCTGAACACAGATTAATTGTGCAATTTAATTTTAATTACCATGATCCTTTACCTTAACTGCGTATGGTTACTCCATCTGCCAAATCAGTGGCAGACTGATATCGGTAGGTTGTGAGTTCAAACCCCAGCCGAGTCATACCAAAGACTATAAAAATGGGACCCATTACCTCCCTGCTTGGCACTCAGCATCAAGGGTTGGAATTGGGGGTTAAATCACCAAAAATGATTCCCGGGCGCGGCCACCGCTGCTGCTCACTTCTCCCCTCACCTCCCAAGGGGTGAACAAGGGGATGGGTCAAACGCAGAGGGTAATTTCACCACACCTAGTGTGTGTGTGAACATCATTGGTACTTTAACCTAACTTATGGTTGTTACCTTTGAAAAAAAATCAGAGCCGGTCAATTATTTTTAACACGCAAGTAATTTACTGTGATTACTCATGATTAATCAAAACTCAAACATGTTATTAATCTGAGTTAAAACCATGGAATTGCTTTCATTTAATCCAGGGGTGTCAAACTCTAATACAGAGTGGGCCAAAATTTAAAACCGAACAAAGCCGCGGGCCGGGGTTGAACAAATTTACCTTTTAATAGGGACCCAAACAAGTTTTGCATTGAATATTGAACAAGCAAGGCTTATATAACTTTATAGTGACATGCAAAATCGAGTTTCAAATAATAACAATAATTAAAAAATATCAATGGCATATCAAATAAAATTTTAATAAAAATTGAATGCCTCTTTTCGGCGGTGGGGTTGAGGTGGACGGGGTTTGGTGATAGCGGGGGGTGTATATTGTAGCGTCCCGGAAGAGTTAGTGCTGCAAGGCGTTCTGGGTATTTTTTCTCTTGTGTTTATGTTGTGTTACGGTGTGGATGTTCTCCCGAAATGTGTCATTCTTGTTTGGTGTGGGTTCACAGTGTGGCGCATATTTGTAACAGTGTTAAAGTTGTTTATACGGCCACCCTCAGTGTGACCTGTATGGCTGTTGACCAGTGTGGTGGGCTGTACACCACCAATAAATAAAGGCAAAGGACAGACTAAAAAAATAAAGAATTAAAATCATAAAAAATAAAAATAAAAAAAAAACATTTAAAACAGAAGTAAAAAAAACACATTGAAATAGCAAATACAAATGACCCTAAGAACAATATGTTAGATAAAAAGCAGTAATAAAGTTAAAAACCGTTAATGTTAAAAGTTAAAAACAGTTCAAAGTCTCATGTTAAAAGCCAGTGAATAAAAATGGGTTTTAAGAAGGGTCTTAAAAATAGCCATAGAAGGGGTCTTTCTCACATCACAATATTGCCAGTGATGTTATTTGTCAATTTACTACTACTACCACTACTTCTAATACATCTATTTAAAAGCAGTTAAATAATTCAGAAAACAATTACAGACTTACTAATAGTGTTCCTGCAAGTGGCTGTTTTGCTTTTTGATGGTATTTTAAAACTAGTAATGGGTATCGTTTACATTTTCAATCCAATCCAATCCACTTTATTTATATAGCACATTTAAACAACAAAATGTTTCCAAAGTGCTGCACAACAACATTCAAAACAATATTCAAATACTATCCGGAGCTCCACCAATGACTGAATAAAAACAAAAAATAAAAACATAAAAACATTATAAAATATGATTAAAAACAATTTTGAAGGGTAAAACCAATTAAAAAAGTAAATAGAAATCAACATTTTAAAAACACAACTCTCGTAGCGTTAAAAGCCAGATTATAAAAATGGGTCTTAAAACAAGACTTAAAACACTCCACTGTGGGAGCAGTTGGAATATGGAGGGGCAGAGTGTTCCAGAACTTAGGGCCGACCACAAAGAAGGCCCGGTCTCCCCTAGTTTTAAGTCTGGTCTTGGGCACCACGAGCTGGACTTGGCTCTCGGACCTCAGAGCACGCGCAGGATTGTAAGTTTGGATGAGGTCCGAGATATAATGAGGTGCCAGTCCATGTAATACAGTGGTTCTCAAATGGGGGTACGCGTACCCCTGGGAGTACTGGAAGGTATGCCAAGGGGTACGTGAGATTTTTTAAAAATATCTAAAAAAAACAACAATTCAAAAATCCTTTATAAATATATTCATTGAATAGCTAGATTTTTTTGTGGACATGTTCCATAAATATTGATGTTAAAGATTTCTTTTTTTGTGAAGAAATGTTTAGAATTAAGTTCATGAATCCAGATGGATCTCTATTACAATCCCCAAAGAGGACACTTTAAGTTGATGATTACTTCTATAAGTAGAAATCTTTATTTATGATTGAATCACTTGTTTATTTTTCACCAACTTTTTAATTATTTTTATATCTTTTTTTCCCAAATAGTACAAGAAAGACCACTACAAATGAGCAAACTTTTGCACGGTTATACAATTTAATAAATCAGAAACTGATGACATAGTGCTGTATTTTACTTCTTTATTTATTTTTTTACACCAAAAATGCTTTGCTCTGATTAGGGGGTACTTGAATTAAAAAATGTTCACAGGGGGTACATCACTGAAAAAAGTTTAAGAACCACTGATGTAAAAGATAAAAACGGTTTTACCTTTGCTAAAAGACGATGATGATAAAAACACCATTTTAAAACGCCATTGACTTGTTTGTCAAGTTTAAAATTGCTATCTATAGTGACGCCAAGGCAATTTTAACTGATACAAATACCAAACTGGTACTTAAAAAATGGAAAACATGACACTTACGAACCAAAAAAAAAATGCCTTGTCTGTTTTTGGAAATTTGAGACATTCTAGTTGAACATACTCATATTTTCTAAACTTCCATTAAATAAATTAAGCGATAATTAAGTAATACATTCAACGATAAGACATCCTAAACAAACTGTCATAATGGTTGCAGCAGTACAGAACATAGAGAATGAGCAAAAAAACGACTGGCTTGTCGAAACTCATGAATCTGAGGATTTGTGAACGCAACCTCCTTGGCCATAACTGTCATTGATGCAAACTGTGATGAGGAAGTGCTGTCACTGCGACTCTAGCGGTCTTAGGAGGGATGCTTTTTCAGCAATACAGATGGGATTTATGGCTTTTTGAAAGACACACCTCAGCAGAAACAAAAAAGTAACTCAGTATAACAGACGACGCTGGCTTAAGAACCTTCCTGGTTGGCAATTATGTCCAAGTGAGTCTCCTGATTGGTAATCAGGGGCATGAAGAGCAATGCCTAGCTATTAAAGTTATTTGTATTTTATTTTAGAAAAAAAAAACACTAAAAGGTTACAAGATATGATATGGATCATCATTTACTGGTAGGATCGGTGCGGCGTCTTCAGTAATGCGGACGTTGTACCGATCCGTTGTGGTGAAGAAGGAGCTGAGCCGGAAGGCAAAGCTCTCAATTTACCGGTCGATCTACGTTCCCATCCTCACCTATGGTCATGAGCTTTGGGTCATGACCGAAAGGATAAGATCACGGGTACAAGCGGCCGAAATGAGTTTCCTCCGCCGTGTGGCGGGGCTCTCCCTTAGAGATAGGGTGAGAGGCTCTGCCATCCGGGAGGAACTCAAAGTAAAGCCGCTGCTCCTCCACATCGAGAGGAGCCAGATGAGGTGGTTCGGGCATCTGGTCAGGATGCCACCCGAACGCCTCCTTAGGGAGGTGTTTAGGGCACGTCCAACCGGTAGGAGGCCACGGGGAAGACCCAGGACACGTTGGAAAGACTATGTGTCCCGGCTGGCCTGGGAACGCCTCGGGATCCCCCGGGAAGAGCTAGACGAAGTGGCTGGGGAGAGGGAAGTCTGGGTTTCCCTGCTTAAGCTGTTGCCCCCGCGACCCGACCTCGGATAAGCGGAAGATGATGGATGGATGGATGGGTTTACACAAATATTATTTTTCTTAGTAATTAGATGTGTTTTTATCACCTTCGTCTTTTAGTAAAGGTTGAACGGTTTTTATCTTTTAACCTTTTTGAACAAGTCGTGCATGCTTTTATTTCAAGTGGCCTGGACTACTGCAATGCACTTTATGCTGGCATTAGCCAAAAAAGCTCTCTCCCGGTTGCAGTTAGTCCAGAACGGGGCAGCACGACTTTTAACAGGGGCCAGGGAACGCCAGCATATAACCCCAATTCTTCAGAGTTTGCACTGGCTCCTTGTTCGTTTTAGAATTGATTTTAAAACATTGCTGTTTGTTTTTAAATCTTTACATGGACTGGCACCTCAATATATCTCGGACCTCATCCAAATTTCCATTCCTGCGCACGCTTTGAGGTCCAAGAGCCAGTTCTAGCTAGTGGTGCCCAAGACCAGGGGAGACAGGGCCTTCTCTGTGGTCGGCCCTAAGTTCTGGAACACTCTGCCCCTCCATGTTCGAACTGCTTCCACAGTGGAGTGTTTTAAGTATCGTCTTAAGACCCACTTTTATTCTTTGGCTTTTAACACTACGTGAGTTGTGTGGTCCTCTGTGTTTTTTATACACTTTGATTTCTATTTTACTGTTTTAATTGATTTCACCCTTTAAAATAGTTTTTAATCCATCCATCCATCTATTTTCTACCGCTTATTCCCATTCGGGGTCGCGGGGGGCGCTGGCGCCTATCTCAGCTACAATCGGGCGGAAGGCAGGGTACACCCTGGACAAGTCGCCACCTCATCTCAGGGCCAACACAGATAGACAGACAACATTCACACTCACATTCACACACTAGGGCCAATTTAGTGTTGCCAATCAACCTATCCCCAGGTGCATGTCTTTGGAAGTGGGAGGAAGCTGGAGTACCCGGAGAAAACCCACGCAGTCATGGGAAAAACATGCAAACTCCACACAGAAAGATCCCGAGCCTGGATTTGAACCCAGAACTGCAGGAACTTCGTATTGTGAGGCAGACGCACTAACCCCTCTTCCACCGTGAAGCCCTAGTTTTTAATCATATTTGTTTTTATATATTTTTTTTATATTGGTTTTATATTTATTTATTTTTTGTTTCTATTCAGTCATTGGTGGAGCATAATATTGTTTTTTTTAATATTGTTTTTAACATGGCTGTGCAGCACTTTGGAAACGTTATTGTGGTTTAAATGTGCTATATAAATAAAGTGGATTGGATTAGTCTGAATTAGTCTGAAATTGTGGTTAAGAACATCATCATCATTTTATTGTGGTTGTTTTCATTGTAAACATTCCGTAAAAATGGTGCCATTTTTCAACAAAACTAGAATAACAACTGGGACGTAGTAAAATGTAGAAAACACTACACTACTTGGTGTGTGTACCCTTGAACTATTACATATCAGATCAAAGAACCAGGAAAGAGAATTTTCGGCAGGTGCGACTTATACTCCGAAAAATACGGTACTTATTTTTTAAATCAGCCTGACCTAAGCCTTGATTATAATATTTGTGAATAACACATGGTTTCCTACCATTCAAACTGTAAGCAGATTAGATATAATTAATGAATACGAATAAATCCAACACTGCAAAAACTGAAACCTAAGTAAGATGAAATATCTCAAATAAGGGTGATATTTGCTTATTTTCTGTCTGGTAAGATAATTATTCTCACTAAGCAGATTTTATGTTAGAGTCTTTTACTTGTTTTAAGGGTTTTGCTCTTAAATGATCTCAGTAAGATACTACAGCTTGTTTCTGGCATTTTATGACCTATTTTGAGTAAAATATGCTTGAAACTATTTTTGTCCAAGTGTCCAAAACACACCCAGCAATGGTGCACAGGAAGGCGGGGAAGAAGAGGGGTAAAAGGTGGCCAAAATGTTCAAAAGTCCCAATTGTGTCCTAAATACCTCCCCGGGGTTCCAGTCCCACGAGTCCCGCCGCCGGCCACACAAGTCCTGGGATACAAAAAATGTCCAAAACGCACCCAGCAAAGTCCCACGGGAAGTAGGGGGGAAAAATGATAAAAGTCGGCAAAAGTCGGCAAAAGTCCCCCAAAATGTTCTAAATACCTACCCAGGTTCGAGTCCCAACCGGGTTCGAGTTTGAGTTTGAGTGCACACTCGAACCCGGGTGGGACTTTTCTCACTTTCCTCCCCACCTTCCCGTGGGACTTTGCTGGGCGCGTTTTGGACATTCTGAGCATCCCGGCCGGGGGCGGAACTTGTGGGACTCGAACCTGTGTAGGTATTTTGAACATTTTTGGGACTTTTGCTGACTTTTCCAACTTTCATCCCCTCTCCCCGTGGGACTCGGCTGGGTGTGTTATGAACATTTAGGGCATCCTGGGACTTGCGCGGCCATACATAAGATTTTATGTTAGAGTCTTTTACTTGTTTTAAGGGTTTTGCTCTTAAATGATCTCAGTAAGATATTACAGCTTGTTTCCGGCATTTTATGACCTATTTTGAGTAAAATATGCTTGAAACTATTTTTGTCCAAGTGTCCAAAACACACCCAGCAATGGTGCACAGGAAGGCGGGGAAGAAGAGGAATAAAAGGTGGCCAAAATGTTCAAAAGTCCCAACTGTGTCCTAAATACCTCCCCGGGGTTCCAGTCCCACGAGTCCCGCCGCCGGCCACACAAGTCCTGGGATACAAAAAATGTCCAAAACGCACCCAGCAAAGTCCCACGGGAAGTAGGGGGGAAAAATGAGAAAAGTCGGCAAAAGTCCCCCCAAATTTTCTAAATACCTACCCAGGTTCGAGTCCCAACCGGGTTTGAGTTTGATTGCACACTCGAACCCGGGTGGGACTTTTGAACATTTCCCCGACTTTTCTCACTTTCCTCCCCACCTTCCCGTGGGACTTTGCTGGGCGCGTTTTGGACATTTTGGGCGTCCCGGCCGGGGGCGGAACTTGTGGGACTCGAACCTGTGTAGGTATTTTGAACATTTTTGGGACTTTTGCTGACTTTTCCAACTTTCATCCCCTCTCCCCGTGGGACTCGGCTGGGTGTGTTATGATCATTTAGGGCATCCTGGGACTTGCGCGGTTATACATAAGATTTTATGTTAGTGTTTTACTTGTTTTAAGTGTTTAGGTCTTAAATGATCTCAGCAAGATATTACAGCTTGTAGCTGAGATTTGATGACCTATATTGAGTAAAACATGCTTGAAACGAGAATATCAAATGTTGCAAAGCTGTGTCATCAACATTTACAAGTATAAAACTAGTTTTTAAAGTGAGAATTTCTTATTTCAAGAATGTAAAACAAAATCATGACTTTGACACAATTGTTTCTCATATTAAAACAGATGACAGCCAAATAGACTTTGCCGTTTTTATTTCAATGAAACAATAGAAAATTCGTACTCGTACACTTTTTATTAGTGAGAATATACTTATTTTGAGGTATTTTTGGGTTCATTGAAGTTAGCTAATTTTACTTGTTTTGGAAAGTCTTGACAAACCAAATTTTCTTGTTCTATTGGCAGATCATTTTGCTTAGTTCAAGTAAAATACCCCTCATTTTTGTATTTTTTTTTCTTGTTTTTGAACACTGACTTTTTGCAGTGAAGAGGAAGATGACTATCCATCCATCCATCCATTTCCTACCGCTTGTTCCCTTTGAGGTCGGGGGGGGGGGGGGGGGGGGGGGGGGCGCTGGTGCCTATCTCAGCTACAATCGGGCGGAGATGGACAAGATGCTACCTTATCGCAGGGAAAATTACTATTTCAGCGTTAATTTTTGAGGGATTTCTGGGGCCTTCTGTAGAGGAAAGGTTGGGTCCTAAGGTTAAAAAGGTTTAGAACCCCTTGCATTAAAGATTTAAAAGGAAAATATCAAAAAGTTTCATGTTTGGCATTCCTCCTACCCTCGCTTTC
The DNA here is from genome assembly GCF_033978795.1 of Nerophis ophidion. Lineage (NCBI taxonomy): Eukaryota > Metazoa > Chordata > Actinopteri > Syngnathiformes > Syngnathidae > Nerophis > Nerophis ophidion. The sequence goes on from NC_084623.1 coordinate 48,751,320, forward strand.
TTCTTGACTTGCAAAATTTCGCTAACCTCGTTGCCGACATTGTTTAACTGAACGCAACACGATCTTCCCTCATAAACGAGAATGAAAACACAGGCTTCTCTCGAAGGACCCGTCCCTATTCTTCAAACCTCACGCGTACACACGCGTGCGCGCTTTAAAAATCCCTGCAAACAAGCAGGCATGTTTACATCAGTACGTGAGCACCGTGTGAATGTTGGTGTGTGTGTGCCAGTGTGCAATCGCACTGCACCAAAATAGCTCAAATGCACCGAGTTTACAAGTGAGGCAGTGAGAGGATGATGTAATTTCCTTTGGCAGCCCTTCAGATAAAAAAAAAAAAAATAGATTTTGCAGAGTCGCAGTCTATTGCTTCACTCAAACACAAAGCGTACCAAAGCTGTCTTTATGTACGTAAACCTGCTAAAATGTAAACAGGTTCTGCTTGTAAAGCGCTTTTCTCCCTTCAAGGTGCTCAAAGAGCAACATATTTTTTTACTTCAACTTCAGTATTTTTGTAAAGAAGAAACGGCAATTGTACTATGTTGTACTGAGTTTCATTCCGATCGCTACATTCATTTATCCATCCATCTTCTTCCGCGAGGTCGGGTTGCGGGGGCAGCAGCCTAAGTAGGGAAGCCCAGACTTTCCTCTCCCCAGCTACTTCGTCCAGCTCTTTTCGGGGGATCCTGAGGCAATCCCAGGCCCAGGACAGAGTCTTCCCAACATGTCCTAGGTCTTTCCCGTGGCCTCCTAAAGGTCGGAAGTGCCCTAAGCAACTCCATAGGGAGGCGTTAAGGTGGTTTTCTGACCAGATACCCGAACCACCTCATCTGGCTCCACTCGCAGCGGCTTTACTTTGAGCTCCTGCCGGATGGCAGGGCTTCTCAGAGCCCCGCCACCCGGCGGAGAAAACTCATTTCGACCTCTTGTACCCGTGATATTGTCCTTTTGGTCATAACCTAAAGCTCATGACCATAGGTGAGGATGGGACTGTAGATCATCCGGTAAATTGAGAGCTTTGCCTTCCGGCTCAGCTCCTTCTTCACCACAACGGATCGATACAGCGTCCGCATTACTGAAGACGCCACACCGATCCGCCTGTCGATCTCACGATCCACTCTTCCCTCACTCGTGAACAAGACTCCTAGATACTTGAACTCCTCCACTTGGGGCAGGGTCTCCTCCCCAACCCGGAGATGGCATTCCACCCTTTTCCGGAAGAGAACCATGGACTCGGACTTGGAGGTGCTGATTCTCATTCCGGTCGCTTCACACTCGGCTGCGAACCGATCCAGTGAGAGCTGAAGATCCCGGTCAGATGAAGCCATCAGTACCACATCATCCGCAAAAAGCAGATACCTAATCCTGCGGTCACCAAACCGGAACCCTTCAACGCCTTGACTGCGCCCAGAAATTCTGTCCATAGAAGTTATGAACAGAATTGGAGACAAAGAACAGCCTTGACGGAGTCCAACCCTCACTGGAAAAGTGTCCGACTTACTGCCGGCAATACGGACCAAGCTGTGGCACTGATCGCCACAATAAGACAGTCCGATACCCCATACTCTCTGAGCACTCCCCACAGGACTTCCCGAGGGACACGGTCGAATGCCTTCTCCAAGTCCACAAAGCACATGTAGACTGGTTGGGCAAACTCCCATGCACCCTCAAAAACTCTGCCGAGAGTATAGAGCTGGTCCACAGTTCCACGACCAGGACGAAAACCACACCGTTCCTCCTGAATCCGAGGTTCGACTATTCGGCGTAACCTCCTCTCCAGTACACCTGAATTAACTTTACCGGGAAGGCTGAGGAGTGTGATCCCACGAAAGTTGGAACACACCCTCCGGTGCCCCTTCTTAAAGAGAGGAACCACCACCCCGGTCTGCCAATCCAGAGGTACCGCCCCCGATGTCCACGCGATGCTGCAGAGTCTTGTCAACCAAGACAGCCCTACAGCATCCAGAGCCGTAAGGAACTCCGGGCGGACCTCATCCACCCCTGGGGCCTTGCCACCGAGGAGCTTGTTAACTACCTCAGCGACCTCAGCCCCAGAAATAGGAGAGTCCACCACAGACTCCCCAGGCACTGCTTCCTCATAGGAAGCCTGTCGATCTCATGATCAACTCTTCCCTCACTCGTGAACAAGACTCTGAGGTACTGGAACTCCTCCACTTGGGGCAGGGCCTCCTCCCCAACCCGGAGATGGCACTCCACCCTTTTCTGGCCGAGAACCATGAACTCGGACTTGGAGGTGCTGATTACACACATACATTAATACATTCATTTATATCATCAGTATATGTATTAACAATGTAAGGAATATTGATTGCACATAACGCATTCTCTTAGCTTCATCAGAGAGACTTCTTCCAGGGGGCACTGTCACATGACTCCATTTCACCAATCAAACGGAGCCCAGCAGTCACAAGACCCCACTCAAACTACACACTATCGGTGTTAGAATAATTATGTATACATTATCACACTGACTTTAGTATGCTTGAAGTCCGTTGCTTTAGTTATTAGCTATTATGCTCAAGGTAAACTTTTTCTAAACTATGCAAGGACAAAACTTATCGTCTAAGGCGAAAACAAGGAGCCACAGATGTTATCCTTGTTTTCGCCCGCTAACAGTTAAGGACTTCAAGGACCTCAACGAAGATAAGATGACAGCATGCAGACAAAGCGGGGACAAAGCGAAATCACCAGGCTCCCAGCCCATTCCGTCACGTACTGTGCGTCCTGGACCTGCTTCGCATTATATATGTGACCATCCTTTTAGAGGCGGCCTGAGTGATGTTGACAATGGAACTCTGAATAAAAACAGGGATGCGGGAGCTGAACCTTAGAGCATAGGGCAAGACTGTGACTAAGTGTTCAGCTCCATGCGTTCTCCTCATGAGCTATATTGAACTCTGTCTCTGCTGGGTTCCTTGCTTCTTGTCTGATTAATAGATGTCATCAGCGTTTGAACCTAAAAATCAGCAGTCCGATATTATCGGACATCTCTAGTTATAAATACAACCACATTCCGATCTGTACTGAGAACAACAACGTTTAACGTAGGGATGTGACGATAAATGGTTTAACACGGTTAGTGTTATCGTTTAAAATTAAATTTGTCGTGAAACTGTTGTTAATAACAATTTCATCAAGTCACAGACAGACAAGGCTGCCCATTTACTGGGGACGCAAGATAGCACTAGCTCGCTTAGCTGCTAACATGAAAACAAGAGACGTTAACGTCTTTCTCCACTAAAAGACAACATTCCCCAATCTAAACTTATATGAACACATTGATTGATTGAAACTTTTATTAGTAGATTGCACAGTACAGTACATATTTCGTACAATTGACCACTAAATGGTAACACCCGAATACGTTTTTCAACTTGTTTAAGTCGGGGTCCACGTTAATCAATTCATGGTACTATTACTGTCTGAGCAACTAACATAATTAATGGTGTACATTAAACCTGCAGGCTGTGCTCTCTTAGAACTGAGAGATTGATCAATACTCAAAGCAATTTGACAACAGGACGTGAATTTGCAAGACTTCACATAAACCGGAAGTGATGCACCAAATACGTTTTTTTCTTCGTCAGTAAAAAAAAAGACTTACCATAGTAGAAGTCTCCCTGCTGGTACATCATGAGCGTCTGGACTTCCGAGCCATCATCTCTGCTAAAGGAGAAAGTTCTGGTGTTTTCCGGCCTGAATTGGTTTTTCCACGAGCCCCTGAAGTAGACTGCGTTGACCAGGCTCAGACGAGTGTCGTCGCCTATGTCCTCGCAAGATATAAGGTCCTGGATCTTACCTAAAAGGAAGGGTTTAGTTTTGTCTCACAGTGGGTCCGATTGGGCCACCTTCCACTACTCACCCTCAGTGTGATTCGACACCCAGTTGCTAATCAGCTCGGCCGCAGGCACCGGGTCGCTGAAGTCCACGGTCTGCACATCGGCCTTGAAATACTTGGTCATCACATGCAGGAATTCCGGGTTAAAGGTGATGCCCTCCTGCAGGAAGAGACTGTTGGCAAAGCGGACCGTGTACTGGCTGTCATCCCCAGAGAAGGCGGCGGTCAGGTTCTGGAGCAGAGAGAACTCCGCGCCTGAATGACACATGTATATTCATAAGCAAAGGCAGAGAGAAAACATTAATAAAAGGAAAGGTTTGTTCCTCATGCACTCCCAGAGAAAAGGGTGCATTTATGTCCCTCAAGGAAAAACTCATTAGTGGATTCCATGGCGAGAAACTGGACCAGTGCAACATTTGAAAGTCCTTTTCAGGGCATACAGCGCATACTTTTATGACAGAGTATTAGGACCATAATGGGAGAAAAAAAAACAATAAGTCAATAAAGTCATATAATTACAAGAATAAATCCATTCCCAGAATATAAATGGATTTTACTGTACATTCATCATATTGTGAAGACAAAAATGTGCAATTAAGTACTACCGACTTTAAAGTATCTGCCTGCAGTCTCTAATTATGTTTTTTATTCATATATATATATATATATATATGTATATATATATCCATGTTATACATACACATGTATGTATGTATAATATCAGTGTTTCCCACAGGTCAGGCATCTATTTGTGGTGGTGTGGTCGGGCGGCGGGGGGATAGGGGGTGGGGGGGGGGGGGCAGCAGCGACGGCGATGACCAAGAAGAACGCGGAGTTGGAATATAATTACAACACTTTCTGTACATATTTACATAGATAGATAGATAGATAGATAGTACTTTATTGATTCCTTCAGGAGAGTTCCTTCAGGAAAATTAAAATTCCAGCAGCAGTGTACAGAGTTGAGATCAATTTAAATAAAAGTAAAAAGTAAATAATGGGGGTTTAAATGGAAACAAAATAGAGAAATATTACAATAAGAATAAAAACTAAAAAGCAACAATGGGAATAACAATATAACAGTAAAATAAGAATATAACAAGACAAAGTAGGCAGTAGTGACCATGTTATGAAAACGTATTGCACTGTTATTGTTTTGCATCCCCTGTCATCCTAGTACCCCCCGTCCCCCGCCCCAGAGAGTAGTTGTACAGTCTAATGGCGTGTGGGACAAAGGAGTTTTTGAGTCTATTAGTCCTGCACTTGGGATGAAGCAGTCTAGCACTGAACAGGCTCCTCTGGCTACTGATAACGCTATGCAGAGGGTGACTGGCATCATCCAGGATGCTCACTAGTTTGTCCACAGTCCTCTTCTCTGTCACCGTCGCCAGTGTGTCCAGTTTCATTCCGATTGTAGAACCGGCCCGCCTGATCAGTTTCTCAAGTCTGGAGTTGTCCTTCTTAGATGTACTGCCCCCCCAGCACACTACCATGTAGAACAGAACACTGGCAACCACAGACTGGTAGTACATCCACAGGAGTTTTTTGCAGATGTTGAAGGAGTGCAGTCTCCTGAGGAAGTACAGCCTGCTCTGTCCTTTCTTGTACTGGTGGTCCGTGTTAACAGTCCAGTCCAGCTTATTGTCCACCCAAACCCCGAGGTACTTGAATGAGTCCACGGTCTGTACCTCAACTCCCTCGATCACAATAGGTTGTGACCGTGGACTCGACCTCCCAAAGTCAATGACCAGCTCCTTGGTCTTTGATGAATTGAGCTGCAAGGGGTTCGTGTGGGAACAAAGTCCCTCACCAGATTCCGAAACTCCTCCTCTCTGCCGTCCCTGATGCACCCGACGATGGCTGTGTCATCCGCGTACTTCTGGATGTGACACAGCTCTAAGTTGTAGCAGAAGTCAGCGGTGTACAGGGTGAAGAGAAGAGGGGCCAGCACCGTTCCCTGCGGTGCTCCGGTGCTGCTGATCACAGTGTCAGACGTGATGTCCTTCAGTCTGACGTACTGTGGCCTGTCGGTGAGGTGGTTCAAAATCCAGGCAACCAGGCAGGGGTCCACTCGCATTTTGTAGTATTTATATAATATTTACATATTTATATAATATATAACTACAAGCTCCATTCACAGACAGAGTCACATTGCTTTTATGAGCGGTCAAGCGAGTCAAAAGCCAGAAAAAAAAAAAATTATTATCATTATTATTATTATTATTTTTTGTTGTTGTGGCGGCCGTAATTCTTTCGTGGCGGGCCGCCACAAATAAATGAATGTGTGGGAAACCCTGAATATACACACAAATATATATAATATACACATAATTATGTATATATATATATATATATATATATATATATATATATATATATATATATATATATATATATATATGTATGTATGTGCACACAAAATGGATACATCTATGTCGCAGCAGAGGATTGGGAGAATGTCATGTGGTCAGATAAAACCAAACTAGAACTTTTTGGTATAAACTCAACTCGTCGTGTTTGGAGGAAGAAGAATACTGAGTTGCATCCCAAGAACACCACACCTACTGTGAAGCTTAGGGGTGGAAACCTCATGCTTTGGGGTGTTTTTTTTCTGCTAAGGGGACAGGACGACTGATCCATGTTAAGGAAAGAATGAATGGTGCCATGTGTCGTGAGATTTTGAGCCAAATCCTCCTTCCATCAGTGTGAGCTTTGAATGGTTGACCAAATACTTATTTTCCAACAAATTTTACAAATAAATTATTTAAAATTCCTACAATGTGAATTCCTGTATTTTATTTCTTATTCTATCTCTCACAGTGTACCTATGATGAAAATTACAGACCTCTGTCATCATTTTAAGTGGGAGAACTTGCACAATCGGTGGCTGACTAAATACTTTTTTGCCCCACTGTAATTCTAATTTTATATATAATTTTTGTGGGTTACTTGTTGGGGGGTGGGGAGGGCAAAAGAAAAAAAGAACATTTGACACGTCCATCCATCCATCCATTTTCTACCGCTTATTCCCTTTTGGGGTCGCGGGGGGCACTGGCACCTATCTCAGCTACAATCGGGCGGAAGGCGGGGTACACCCTGGACAAGTCGCCACCTCATCGCAGGGCCAACACAGATAGACAAACAACATTCACACTCACATTCACACACTAGGGCCAATTTAGTGTTGCCAATCAACCTATCCCCAGGTGCATGTCTTTGGAAGTGGGAGGAAGCCGGAGTACCCGCAGGGAACCCACGCATTCACGGGGAGAACATGCAAACTCCACACAGAAAGATCCCGAGCCTGGATTTGAACCCAGGACTACAGGAACTTCGTATTGTGAGGCAGACGCACTAACCCCTCTGCCACCGTGAAACACGTGTTTAATTGTATTTCTGGACCATATATGTGAAAAATTGAATGAAAAAATGTTTACAAAAACAAAAAGAGCTACAATTTGCATCAAGTCTGTGACCTGCAGGCCGGAGCTAAAACCAAGTATGCTTCCTCACCTGGCAACAAGTGGCTAAATCCAACGGCGTGTCGGATCTCCTCCAGCGACACTCCCTTGGCCCCCAGCTCCACCATGCCCAGGGCCAACGCCAAGCTCAGGGGGGAGAAGACAATGTTGTCCTGGCTCCCCGCCGCCTGCAGCCGGTGGTACAGCCTGACAGAGAAATCCGACGTGGCGTCCTCCGGAACGTCCGCCGCTCGGCAACCGTAGCCCGGCAACAGGAGGAAGAGGAAGAGGAGGAGGGGGGCTGACACGTCCAGCATCCACATTGCTGCGCTGATAGCTCGTTCTGGAAGAGGTGGACAAAGAGGAGGAGGGGATTGTCAAAGAAGCGAGAGAAACACGTGCGGAGGATCTAGGACTGGGCGGCCACAGAGGTGTGGACAGGAGGATGAGGATGAGGATGAGGAGGAATTCATGAGAATGATGTGGATTACGGAAAATGGACAGAGACAAATGTGTTTAAGGAGCACTTGAAAGGATGGAGGAGAGAAGACAGAGATATACAGTCGTGGTCAAAAGTTTACATACACTTGTAAAGAACATAATGTCATGGCTGTCTTGAGTTCCAAATACTTTCTGCAACTCTTATTTTTTTGTGACAGAGTGATTGGAGCATATACTTGTTGGTCACAAAAAACATTCATGAAGTTTGGTTCTTTTATGAATTTATTATGGGTCTACTGAAAATGTGACCAAATCTGCTGGTTCAAAAGTATACATACAGAAATATTAATATTCGGTTCCATGTCTCTTGGGCAAATTTCACTGTTAGCCATCCACAAGCTTTTGGCAAGCCTCTGGTTGACTTTTTTTTTACCACTCTTCTTGAGAAAATTGGTGCAGTTCAGCTAAATGTGTTGGTTTTCTGACATGGACTTGTTTCTTCAGCATTGTCCACACGTTTAAGTCAGGACTTTGGGAAGGCCATTCTGAAACCTTAAAAGCCAAACTGAAACCCACTACTACCGACCACGCAGTCAGATAGTTTATATATCAATGATGAAATCCTAACATTGTAACACATGCCAATACGGCCGGTTTAGTTTACTAAATTGCAATTTTAAATTTCGCGCGGAAATATCATGCTAAAACGTCGCGGTATAATAACGTGACATCACGCATTGCAGAGGACATTTTGTTCCAGCACCATTCCCAGTTATAAGTCGTCTGTTTACATCGCATAATTCCGCAGTATTATGGACAATTTGCAATTTGTTCAATGAATAATGGAGACGTCAAAGAAGAAAGCTGTAGGTGGGAAGCGGTGTATTGCGGCTGCCCTTAGCAACACAAACACAGCCGGTGTTTCATTGTGTACATTCCCGAAAGATGACGGTCAAGCTTTACTATGGAACAGAGATGTCAAGCGAACACGGTTGGATTGGACCACACACACAAAGTACAGTGTATTATGCAGCGATCATTTTGAAAGATCGTGTATCGAAAAGGGTCCCTTGCGAAGGGCAGAGATGGGCATCGCCGCCACCCGTCGACTGGTGCTGAAGAAAGGTGCAGGGCCGACCTTCAGGTTATACATAACCATATAATCTCACTAAAACACTAGTAACACAATAAGCAGATAAGGGATTTTCCAGAATTATCCTAGTAAATGTTTCTAATAACATCTGAATTGCTCCCACTGCCCTCGTCTTTTTTTTTCTAGTCCTTCACTTTCACTTTCCTCATCCACAAATCTTTCATCCTCGCTCAAATTAATGGGGAAATTGTCGCTTTCTCGGCCAGAATCGTTCTTGCTGCTGGTGGCCATGATTGTAAACAATGTTCAGATGTGAGGAGCTCCACAACCTGTAATGTCACGCGCACATCGTCTGCTACTTCCGGTACAGGCAAGACATTTTAATAGCGACCAAAAGTTGCAAACTTTATCGTCGATGTTCTCCACTAAATCCTTTCAGCAAAAATATGGCAATATCGTGAAATGATCAAGTATGTGGACCTGCTATCCCCGTTTAAATAGGAATTTCTCATTTCAGTAGGCCTTTAATTCTAGTCTGATCTAACATCACATGGACAAATATAAGACCTTCTGGAGGAAAGTTCTGTGGTCAGATGAAACAAAAATTGAGCTGTTTGGCCACAATACCCAGCAATATGTTTGGAGGAGAAAAGGTGAGGCCTTTAATTCCAGGAACACCATGCCAGCCGTCAAGAATGGTGGTGGTAGTATTATCCTCCGGGCCTGTTTTGCTGCTAATGGAACTGGCGCTTTAAATGTGACAATGAAAAAGGAGGATTACCTCCAGATTCTTCAGGACAACCTAAAATTATCAGCCCGGAGGTTGGGTCCTGGGCGCAGTTGGGTGTTCCAACAGGACAATGACCCCCAAACACACGTCAAAAGTGGGAAAGGAATGGCTAAATCAGGCTACAATTTAGGTTTCAGAATGGACTTCTCAAAGTCCTGACTTAAACGTGTGGACAATGCTGAAGAAACAAGTCCATGTCAGAAAATCAACAAAATTAGCTGTAATAACCCTCTAGTAAAACTCTGGAAGGTCAGTACTGGTATTACCATTCTGTATGAAAATTATTGGAAAATAGTGATAAATTCACTTTGATGAACTTATTAAAGCAAGCTAGCGCTCATTGCTAGCTAGCTTAAATGCTAACATTGATACGAGACATAATTACATCTTTCCTTATACTGATATAATATGGCTCATTGTATGGAACATGTATATTTACTGTATATATCTGTCTAATAATAAAAAATAAAAATGTTTGACATTGTCGATGACGATCTGCCAACACATTTTCTAAAAGTCCGCCGCCATTTGATCAGTTTTTATTTATTATTATTACTTTTTTTTTTTTTGAACAAACATTTTACATTTTACTATGTTTTTGGACACAAAATCCCCAAAGTGTGTCTACTGATAAACTGAAATAATCACAAAACACAATTTTTCTCCCTGGGGAGTATATAATTTAAGTTAAGTAGCATTATGTCCTCAGGGAGTTAAACGTGTATAAAACATTTTTCGATTCATTTTTTTTCTACTGTTTTTCCTAAAATTTTTCAATCAACTAAATTAAAATAACAACTGTGTCATATTTTTATTTATTTATTTGAACCCCTTTGAATGCCATTTGGAACAAATAATTATTATAATTTTTTTATTTTGATTCCTCAGGGAGTTAAACGTGTATAAAACATTTTTCGATTCATTTTTTTTCTACTGTTTTTGCTCAAATCTCTCAATCAACTAAATTAAAATAACAACTGTGTCATATATTTATTTATTTATTTGAACCCCTTTGAATGCCATTTGGAACAAATAATTATTATTATTTTTTTATTTTGAGTCCCCAGGGAGTTAAACGTGTATAAAACATTTTTCGATTCATTTTTTTTCTACTGTTTTTGCTCAAATCTCTCAATCAACTAAATTAAAATAAAAACTGTGTCCTATATTTATTTATTTATTTGAACCCCTCTGTATGCCATTTGGAACAAATAATTATTATATTTTTTTTATTTTGAAAAACTTGCATAAAACAAGTTATTGACCAAAAAGTAACTACCAAATTTTATAAAATTATTTTTCAATGTATCGTTAATATTTAAAATAATACAAAACTGTAATAAAATTAATGTTGTCACATATATTAAATTATTATTATTTTTAATCATATGAATGATTGGATTATTCATGGGTTGTAAGTTTCTCGCATAGCTTAAATTAACTTCAAAATGACCCCAAATAGATGTATTTTTCATCAGTTTTATGTGTCTCTTTTTTGCAGTATATTTGATTAGCATTTATTTTGTAATCAGCCTGACCTAAGCCTTGTTCGGCATGTTGTTGTATGCACTGGTCTATGTGTTAAATAAATCATAATTGCTGTTATTAACACATTGTTCCTGTGCAAATTATCGATGCAATTGTTCATTATATTATCTACACGTGTGTTAAAGTCTGTGTCACGGTAGTGTTGATCGTGACCACAGGAAGCAGATATGGCAGGCAAAGTACATGTAAACAGCAGGGAAGTGCAAAAGGGAAAAAAAACAGTCACAGGAAGCATAGGGAAAGCTATTCGACCGTCCAGATGACACGGCTGGCATGAAAAGCATCCTGATTGGCAACTAGGAACAAGTGTGTCCTGAATGCCAATCAGAGACAGATGCTCAGACAGAAGAGGTAGAGGCCAAAAGAAGGGAAACAGGAAACCGAGACAAAAATAAAAGGACAGGTAATAAAACTAAACACCAGTGTCAGGTTCAAACACTGATGACATTTGTTAAACAGACAAAGAAGCACGGAATTAAACAGAGACAGAATTAAATTTGGCTCAATGAGGAGAAACGCGTAGACCTTGACGGAGATAGATATCTACATATATCCATATTTAAGAGTTATTTCTTTCTATAGTCATATTTGAAATAGCTAGTGGTTTCCATTTGTACTCTATTTTTTAATCTCATGTCCATTGTACATTGCAAGTTAACCTTGGATTTAGGAATGTGAGGAGGAGAGATACTCCTTTTCCTTATCTCATCCTGTCTCAGGCTAAAGTAGAACAATAGACATGTGTTTTCGTTCTGGAGAGTGTGGGCTATTGGCATATTGAAGAATATAGCACTTCCGTAATGTTTTCAGATCAACTTGGCGACGTGATTTGAATGTGTTGTTTTTAGGTTGGTCTCTCCAAAGCTTTGGAATACATTGCAAAATACCTATTCTGTTCAGGGTGATCATTTAAACTCAGTTTATGTGTCATCAAAAGAATTTGGGATTGACTAGTAACTTAAATTCCCTTGGAGGAACATCTGGTCCATACGCAACAACCTGTACACTTCTACAGTGTCCCAACACGCTCTGACGAAAGATTGTACGCCTCCTCTTTTAATTGGATTTTCCCAGCTTACATAGCAACAGCTCTTTCTAAAGGAAGGGGGGGTCGTAAACAGCCGTCGCCTTTGTTACAAAACAGTTCAAAGAAAAGGTGCCTGGAGGGGGGTTAGGTCCTGCTTCCTCTCCGCTTTGTAGATCTCAGGTCAAGACAAAATGTTCCTGTGGATCACAATGCATCAAAGAAACTGACACCTCCATGTCGCTTCCCATCCTACACAGTGGAGTTTTACAAGCCTTTTGATTGGTAAGATCAAAGACCGCTTTTATCTGCTCGCCTGGAACTCATTGAAACAAAATATTTTGTGATAACTTATATACAATTATTCTGACAACCAGAAACTATGATAATTGTCGTAAGAGAGCGTGACTGTGTTCCCCCCCTTAAAAGGATGAGGCAAAAATACCACTTAAAATTATTGACCTTATGGGTAGAAAGATGAAATTTTGTGTGGTTTTGTGGCCCCTCTTTGGGAAGTCTAAATGTAGGGTTCCCAGCATGCCTTGCAAGCGAGGACGGAAACCCCACACTCAGCTTTGTGACCAACGCAACCAAATCATCTGGAAAATCCTCTAATCTTGACAATGTGATTAATTCCATGCCATTAAACTGACCCGCTTTTTTATAAAAGCGATCCCTCTCTCCGTCGTAATCCGCCGGTTGACATTTGCGCAATTAAAAAAGTGACGTCAAACAGGCAGCGTAATCCTTGCTGCCATTTAAACCTCGCACCTTGCGCCTGCAGGCCCGGCAGGCCGCGGGACTTAAGTGAACATGGACACGACTCACATGTTTGGATTCCATCTGCACATGTTCACCCTGACCTGCACCTTCTTGCGTAAGAAAGGGGTTGCCTAGGCTACAGCATGTGATTGATGCAGGCGTACTGAAGAGTTAACATCACTCGACTATTTAGTTTCAAACGGTCGGAGTTGGAGCTCCAGACCACGTTTTAGATTTCTGGACCAATAGTGCTGGACTTGAGGTTCTGCTGTAGTTAAACCCATCTGTTAGAATAATTATGTATATATTATCACACAACTCTTATGCTTAATGGCTGTTGCTATAGTTATTACCAATTGCGCTGAAATTGTATTTTTCTTTTTTTGTGCAAAGCTGGCAATCCAAAAGATTGCAAGCCAGTCTCGTATCAGTGTTTTTTTCCAGAATCGGCCCGCTGACTGCCAAGGCCGAACATCGAGTACTGTGACGCTGACAGAGCAGAGACAAGGTACTTTTATTTCAAACGTTATCTTCCTCAGATTATAATCCTCTCAGCTATCAAGGTAGAATTGAAAGGTAATGTCAACACAAGCATGGAAAACACTCAATGTAAACACAATTCTAAAATGACAAACACTTAACAATAACCTCTTAAAAGGTGCAAAAATTAGGAATATGTAAAAAAAGTTAAATAAAGTGTAACATACCGTATTTCCTTGAATATCCGCAGGGCACATAGTATGCGCCTGCTTTGAATTACTGCTGGGTCAAACTCGCTTCGCAAAATAATTAGCGCATGCTTAGTATTACCGCCTGGTCAAACTCGTGATGTCACGAGTGACACTTCCCCTGTCATCATTTTCAAAATGGAGGAGGCTGATTTCAATACCGGTAATTTGAAATCGCATAAAAGGAAGAATATTAAGAGCAATTCAGTAGGATTTAAGGTCCAAGCTTACATCACACAAAATTTTACTGCATGCCTTTGTTGAGTGCCGTAGTGAGAGGAGGTTTTAAAATAATTAGCGCATGCTTACTTTTACCGCATGCCTTTTGTAAGCGCAGGAGTGAGAAGAGGTTTTAAATTAATTAGCGCCCCGGCGGCAATTCAAGGGAATACGGTGATTGTGAAAAGTGTCAAAATGTAAACATAGAAACCTGAGAAGAACAGTTTTCTGCAGGTTGAGTGCCAGGAAGTTAAGACTGTGCTCTATAGGGTGAGCGCGGCTATTAGAGATGCGCGGATAGGCAATTATATCATCCGCAACCGCTTCACCACAGTCGTCATCCACCCGCCGTCCACCCGAACCAACATTTTATCAGAACGGCAACCGCCCGCTGAAATACATCAGAGGTAGGCCGCCTTTACCACACACAGAGCTATTTAAACCTGTTTCACAGAGTAATGAAGACATTTGGAGCCTAATGTTCTCGCGGCTATCCAATAGCGTTCATCCTGATGACAAGAATATGGGCGTGCTGTGAAGCCATTGCCTTAGACACCTTCAACAACACGTACAAACCGATTGTTAGTCCGGCAACATTTTGTGTGCAGCTTCCGCAATTACACGTTCAAGATTGAAAGGCATACTGGGTGATACAGAGTACACTGATGGTTGTGATATAAACAACTTTAACACTTACTAATATGCGCCACGCTGTGAAGACACACCAAACAAGATTGACAAACACATTTCGGGAGAACATCCTCACAGTAACACAACATAAACGCAACACAACAAATACCCAGAATCCTTTGTATCCGTGACTCATCCTGAATATATTTTACAACCCCGCACCCCCAACCCCGCCCACCTTACCGATGCACGGGGGGGTGGCGGGCTTTCACGGATACAAAGGATTATGGGTATTTGTTGTGTTGTGTTTATGTTGTGTTACTGTGAGGATGTTCTCCCGAAATGTGTTTGTCGTTCTTAATTGGTGTGGCTTCACAGCGTGGTGCATATTACTAAGAATGTTAAAATTGTTTGTATTACAACCATTAGTGTACTCTGTGTCACCCAGTATGCCTTGCAGTCGTGTGCGTGTTGCCACGGAAGTCACACACAACATGATGCTGGACTGACAAGCAGACCGTACATGTTGTAGAAGGCGATAAAGTCAATGGCTTCATAGCACGCCCTAATACTTATTATCCGGGTGACTGCCGGCAGTCATTCAAGAGAATATTAGCGTCTCCTATTGTCTTCTTCACTTTATGACACGGGTCTTAAATGGCACTTTGAATGGCAAAGGATACCGATCCCAGAACCATGTATATCAAATATTTCCGGATGGTTCAACCGCCACCCGCCGGAATCTAATTAAAATCTATTTTCTCATCATGTCACCCGCCCGACCCGCGGTTTATCCGCGGTTTATCCGCGCATCTCTAGCGGCTATGGTGATGTGGTATTACCGGTCTTGGTAGGGACGAGCGCTTTGTATCATTTACGGTCCGTTTTAAAAAATATTTAAAAAAATGCCTTAATGTTGATGTCCCTTTTAATCTTTTATATATTATTTCTTAATTTTTGCTCTCCCTTCTCACTGCATGCAGAGAATCAACCATGAAACAACAAGATGACACTCTTACCTGATTGGCTGTTAGCGTGTCACTCCCACTTCCTGCGTTGCTTAGTTACCAGAGAGCAGGTGCCTTTGTTGGTCCAACCAACCTTGCTTAGCAACTTCTTGTTTCTTCTGGGGAAGAAGAAAAAATAATTATGCACGTTTAATCGAACACATTCTTTTTAATTAATACCGATTAGTTGTCTATTGTGATTTATATCGATACCGTTTTATCGCTCAGCCCTATTTTGTATCGCTGGACACTGCAATATATATCACAAGATAGACTGTAGGCAATCGCCTATCCCTAGTCTGAATCAATCCAGTTCATTGCCATATTTTCTAGTTTACTTACATCATGATCGTAAACTAGACCATCTGACATACAATATGTGAATTTTAAGGCCAAACATAAAAGTGTCCCTTAAAAAACGAGCCACTTCAGCTTCTTCTTTCCATGTTTAATGCTTGCGTTGACCATCTGTCTTCTTGAAACACTGAATAATCAACCGCATTGATAACCATAATTCAATTGACCAATCAATGATCACACCCATCCGTAGTTACCACTATCTTACATTTAGCCGTGCAGTAGGATCATCCCCTTCAATTATCTCTGCACTTGAGCAGGTGATTGCAACCTCGCACTAATCAGACTAACACCCCCCTTATCTGCAGCACATCCTCGTCTCAGTGGATTTGCTGATTGCTCGCCTTGTTAGAAAATGACATAATTTGCTCCTGGACCGGCCGCAAGTCCCAGGGTGCTCGCTGTTCGCTTGACAGGGTGAAGAGAGAGGTTAACGACCCTTTATTAATCTTACTAACTAACCAGCGGACAGAGGCAGAAGGAGTTATGGATATAGAGGACACGAAGATGACTAACTGTAAGGAAAACAAAGCACACCACTAATCATATATATATATATATATATATATATATACATATATATACACGTATATATATGTATGTAATTATGTGTGTATTTGTATATATATATATGTATGTGTGTGTGTGTATATATATCTATATATATAAATAAATATACTGTATATATAGATATATATACACACACACACAGATATAAACACACACATATATACACAAATACACATATAGATTTTATATATATATATATATATATATATATATATATATATATATATATATATATATATACTGCGATGAGGTGGCGACTTGTCCAGGGTGAACTTCGCCTACCGCCTGAATGCAGCCAAGATAGGCTCCAGTGAACACCCGCGACCCCAAAAGGGACAAGCAGCAGAAAATTGATGGATGTATATATATATATATGTATATATATATATATATATATATATATATATATATATATATATATATATATATATATATGTATATGTATATGTATATATATATATATACATATATATATGTATATGTATATGTATATATATATATATATATATATATATGTATATATGTATATATATATATATATATATATATGTATATGTATATATATATATATATATATATATATATATATATATATATATATATATATATATATATATATATAACATACATATATATATATACATATATATATGTATCTATATACATATATGTATATATGTATGTATATACATATATATGTATATACTTATATGTATTTATATACATCCATCCATCCATCCATTTCCTACCACTTATTCCCTTTGCGGTCGCGGGGGGCTCTGGTGCCAATCTCAGCTACAATCGGGCGGAAGGCGGCGTACACCCTGGACAAGTCGCCACCTCATCGCAGGGCCAACACAGATAGACAGACAACATTCACACACTAGGGCCAATTTAGTGTTGCCAATCAACCTATCCCCAGCTGCATGTCTGTAGAAGTGGGAGGAAGCCGGAGTACCCGGAGGGAACCCACGCATTCACGGGGAGAACATGCAAACTCCACACAGAAAGATCCCGAGCCCGGGATTGAACCCAGGACTGACTACTCGTATTGTGAGGCAGACGCACTAACCCCTCTTCCACCGTGAAGCCCATATATATATATATATATATATATATATATATATATATATATATATATATATATATACACACACACACACACAGTCGTGGTGTGTTTACATACACTTGTAAAGAACATAATGCATGGCTGTATTGAGTTTCCAATAGAGTGATTGGAGCACATACTTGTTGGTCACCAAAAACTTTTTTGAAGTTTGTTTCTTTTATTCATTTATTATAGGTGAATTTATATTCAGTGTTGCGATTCATACTGTGTCATGTTACAGTGGGCAAAACTAATAAATAAACTTGTTAAATAAAACCCCTGCCTTGTTTTTAATGAATACTTAGGCCTACTACGCCAATGTATTTTAATGTCATTTTTTCATTTTCTGAGGTGGTACTTGTTGAAAAAAGTTTGAGAACCGCCAATCTATTGTATTGTTTCCTACAATATTCGTTATTTAAACGTGTCGTTTGTTTTAAAAGGCAGGTTACCCAGTAAAATGGTGACGGTTTAAATGGGTCCAAGCCCACGGTGTTTTGAGTTAAGAGTTCTGTCACAAAACCAATTAAGTGGAGGTACTAATGTATTTGAATTAAACGCTTAAAAAAATGTATTTCACTGCGCTTATGATATTGTGTCTTCCAAGCAAATTCCTGTGAGCGCCACATTTTTAGAACAACGCTAACTCAGCAACTGTCGGCGTGAATGCGCTGCAGGTTTTTCAGGACAAACCCAGATTACGGTTTGTTTTGTGCGATGCAAACGGAGCACAGTGTTTTATTTTTTTGTTTTTTTTTAAGCCTGTGAAGGTACACGCTCAGTACTGTATGTTCCAGACTGACACAAAAACACACTCATATTTGGAAAGTTCTGCTTGTGCACGTGCACGCGCTCAGCCAGCAACCCTGCTTCCCTTGTCTTGTTTGGTTTTGCAAGGCTGATTGGACTGACATTTAATTATTGAAGTGCAATTAGTGCAGTGCTTGGAAGGAATAGGCGCGCACACACACACACACACACACACACACACACACACACACACACAGACTGACATTGCTCAAAGGCACTGAGCACGACCAACACACACGTGCAAAAGGAGGGGAGCAAGTAAAAACTAAGGTACTATAATCGCCACTTCAAAGTATTTTGTTTCAAGATAGGGATGCAACAATATGGAATTTCACATCACGGTTAGAATGAACAAAAACTATTTATGTCATGTTATTGTTGAACGGGCTCAAAAAGTACTAGAACAGCAAAGAGTGAACCCTCTTGCGACATGTTAGGACGGTACATGCCAAACAGCCACGCAATTTCATTTATCTGTCGATTAATTAGTCCAACAGGAGGTTTTGAATTCACTTTCTTGGTCTGTCTGTTTGTTAGTTAGCATTAGCAACATAGCTCAAAAAGTTAAGGGCGGATTTTGATTGGAATTTCAGGAAATGTCAGGAATGGAATAAGGAAAACCGATTAAGAAAGGGTCTGACAGCGTCAATATAGATTCACTGTTTACATTTTTAAAACCTTTGATACCTTATACCACAGCTGTCAAACTCATAGCCCGGGGGCCAAACTTGGCCCGCCACATTATTTTATGTGGCCCGTGAAAGCCTGGAAATAATATGCGTTAATAAAATGCTTAATCTTTTCTTACAAAAATATATTTGTTTTTTCCCTTTTGACATTAAAAAAAACATGTACTGCATGGAACTGCATATTTTTTTAATTCAATATTATCAAAATCAAAATATTATATAATCAAGAATTTCCAATTTTTGTTTTTTATTAAAATAGAAATAAATACTGTACTTAAATATCTGTTTTAGTAATGATTTCAACACAAATTATCAATCAAATTGTAGACTGCAACACTGACAATAAATTTTACAGTTAAATTCTGCCGTCTGAGTTTTTTTTTTTAACCTTAAAATCTACTTTGGTACCGTTTTTTTTCCATACACAGTAAGACACTAAAATCTTTCAAAAAAATAAAAAAACAACAACATTAAAACACAAAGATTTTGCGGTAAAAAAACCCCACACGGGCGGATCTGTTGCTTGAATTTTACCGCTAAAAACATTGGTATTTTTTTCCAGTTCATTCCATTTATTAAATTTTTTATATGCTGTAAAAAACCCACTGATTTTACTGTAAAATTCTGGTGACTGAGCTGCCAGTTTTCAAAGTAAAATTGTAATATTAAGGAGACTTCCCTCAAGAAAATTTTTTGTGATCTATATATATACATATATATATATATATATATATATATATATATATATATAAGTGTGATGTGGCCCTCAATTAAAAACAAGTTTGACACCCCTGCCTTATAAAATTAATCACTAATAATTTTAAAGACCGAAATGAGGCCACAAACCAAATTTTGTTTCTGGCCACAAAAAGCCCGCACCTGTGGCAGTTTGGAAATAATTTGACCAATACAATTCATCCAAGTGGGAAACGTGGAATCTGAAAATACCTTATATATAACAATGTTTCTAAACCATAGTTGGCCATTGTTGGATTGCGAGCTTCCCCTACAGGGCCATAAAAAATCTATTTCTCAGCTGTGGTCCGTACGGGTCGCATCGGTCTTCAGTTGTAATACACTTCTCCACCACTTGAGGCAGTAAAGACAATCTCAAACAAACAGAAGAAGTCTGTGGCTAAAGTCATAGAAAAGCGCAAAAAATATGACTAAAATTGTTAAATTGTAGATTAACCTTCACTTTAATTTTATAGATAGTTTAGTAAAGAAACATATTCATTATTAATTTATTTTAGTACTACATAAATACACATTAATTTATTTTTCATCAGTTATTTATTTATTTATTTATTTATAAATTTGGTTAGTATTCATTTCTCTAATCAGCCTGGCCTAAGCCTAAGGTTTATGTTTTAAGCAAATAATAACTTCTGTGAATAACACACTTTAGGTTAGATATAATTATTGAATATGATTAAAATCAAGAGTAGTAATTATGTCTAAGTTAGTTTGTGACAAACCCCAAGATGCAGAGAAGGAGGCAGGCATTGAGAAAGGAAACATGATTTAACTAAACACTAAGACAAAACCAAACACGAGGCAGATAAACTACAAGAGCTAGCATGGGAGCTAGAAGATAGCGAGCGTAGCGTGGAAGCTAGCAGGTGTCGAGCAGGAAACAGAAGTCGTACTTGTAATATGAAAACAAACTGGAAGCAGGGAACAAAAAACAGTAAGCTACAAACATCTAACCAATATAGCTTAACGCTACGCTGCAATGACAAGCCCAATAGAAACGACAAGTAGAACTGATATTGACACGACAGGAGCGACAATACAGAAATGAAAATAATCCAGCACGGACTGGAGGACAAAAGCAGGTAAAAATAGGACCGGGCTGATTGACACCAGGTGTGGCCAGGTGCCAATCAGCCGCTGCTGAGGGGAGAAAGACAGGAAACCAATAAAATAAGAGCGCTGACAGGAAAACAACTAGAACACAAACACACTGTCAGGGGCAAGCCTGACAAAATCAGAGTTATTATTCGTGTGGGCCACAGTCGGGAAAAAGTTGGGCCCCGGGGTCAAAAAGTTGAAGAACCCCTGTCCATAAGATTGAATAATGTTTGCGTTTTGATAACTTTCTCATGTATTACCATGTACAAATTAACATGCGTTTAAGGTGCAAAACAATAAATAAATGGATGGTATTTTCTTTGTTTGTTTTTTTATTGATTACATTTTGTTGCCTCAGATACTTATTTTGGACTGAATAACCAAATGCGATGTCGATTACACTTTTTTGTCATATACGGTACAATTAGATTGGAGGTCGATTTATACCTTGCAAGTGTGTGTGTGTGTGTGTGTGTGTGTGTTACAGGGTGGGTGAGTTGTCGGGGGGAGAATAGGAGCAGGATATTACAATCTGCTTCGTAAATTCACACTCACAGCGCCTGTTCCATCATGTATTTCAAGGACAAAAAAACCCACCACACCAGATGCATGAATTGATTGACACGGCAACAGGCACTAACAATAAAAAAATAAATAATAATACACATTTAAATGGGAAAAAACACCATTTTCTTATTATTTCTCCAAAGCAAAGAATGGCATTGTCACTCACACAATTCCACATTCATGACAATATATGCACAGCCATCCATTTTTTTTTCCTACCGCTTGTCCCTGTATGCACATAGATGGACATAATTATGAGACACAACTAGAACACAAAAAGATGCATCTTTATAAAGACAATTGTTGAAATATTACTTACTTGACGAGTGTAATACTGCGCTTACCGATGCCCAGTGTGGATGAAGTGGTTGAGATGGTTGAGATGATGAGCGCTGACTGCCGCTCTCCTCCGACGCCGCAGATTACTGCCTGCTGTTTTGCCGCAGGCCCCGCCCCCCTTGACGCCGATTGGTCCACACACTACTGTCCGTCAAAGAGTCGGAAGGATCATTCCCGTTTAAAGTTTCCTGTTTCGCCGCGTCGTTAGTTACATTCACCCAACCACTAAACCTTAATGCGTTGGTCTAATTAGTCATTTTCGCTTTATATGTATATATATATATATATATATATATATATATATATATATATATATATATATATATATATCCACAAAGTTGCTCGTACTGGTTTGAGCAAAGAAGTAGTGGACATGAAGCAAATACTTCCTCCGCCCTGTTGCTGTCGTAGTGACAAATGTCTTGATGTGGAGAGAGATGTGGGAGTCTACGCTGAACACTTGGCTTTTTCCTCACGTACGTACACTATTAAGTAATTTTTGGAAAATAGTCAGTGTAAATAGTGTGTTCTGAGTTGTTGCGAGCAAAGCCTGGCAAGATAAGCGAAACCTCGTCAAACGCGGTACTGTTTTGTTTGTCACAGTATTTCCGCCTTTGGGCGCTGTTGGGATTTGTAGTCCAAATGACAGCTAGTACCGTAGTTTAACATTGAGGACACTTCCATGAGAACTACAACTATAACATGCTCACTAAATCACATGTGAAGCTCATAAAACAGGGGTGTCAAACTCATTTTAGATGGGGGGCCACATGCTGAAAAATCTACTCTCAGGTGGGCCGGACTGGTAAAATCCCGGCACGATAACTTAAAAATAAAGACAACTTCTGATTGGTTTCTATGTTTAAAAATAGAACAAGCACAGTTTGAAAATGTACTTATCTTTTTGTTGGTGTTTTTTTTTTTTACACTTACATGTTGCAGTTAGCCCTGCGATGAGGTGGTGACTTGTCCAGGGTGTACCCCGCCTCCCGCCCGTTTGTAGCTAAGATAGGTGCCAGCGCCCCCCGCGACCCCAAAAGGGAATAAGCGGTAGGAAATGGATGGATGGGATGTATGGATGTTGCAGTTAATAGTATTATATATCCATCCATCCATACATCCATTTTTTACCACTTATTCCCTTTCGGGGTCGCGGGGGCGCTGGCGCCTAGCTCAGCTACAATCGGGCGGAAGGCAGGGTACACCCTGGACAAGTCGCCACCTCATCGCAGGGCCAACACAGATAGACCGACAACATTCACACTCACATTCACACACTAGGGCCAGTTTAGTGTTTATTTGTAATTATTCATACTTTCGGTATAAATAATGTGATAATGTTCATCATCTGTGTTCATTTTCAATCGATCAAGATAAAAAAATAATATCAAAATCATAATACAGAACGTTATTTATGTAGTTTGCTCCTTTTCCTCGACTTATTTTTTTTTGTACATATGTAGCATCATCTACAAAGATACAAAGACTTGCTATTGCGACATCTAGTGGACGGATTTAGAACAAAATTGTATTTCATTAAAAAATTTCGGCTCATTTTTATACTTAGCAAACTCATCCCGCGGGTTGGATGAAACTTGTTTGCGGGCCGCCCGTTTGACACCCTTGTCTTAAAACATACTAAATGTTACTGAAAGTGGCTATTAATTTATTTATCTATTTCAATGTTAAACTCCACAAAGGCGTTCAAAGTGTTAAACATGAGTTACATTTTGTGGTAACGTTTACTTCTCCAGTTATCGATGACTGTTAGAAAATGAATGGTTGGTATGAATTAAAACAGTGGTTCTCAAATGGGGGTACGCGTACCCCTGGAGGTACTTGAAGGTATGCCAAGGGGTACCTGAGATTTAAAAAAAATATTCTAAAAATAGCAACAATGCAGAAATCATTTGTAAATATATTTATATAATAATACTTCAAGAAAATATGAATGTAAGTTCATAAACTGTGAAAAGAATTGCAACAATGCAATATTCAGTGTTGACAGCTTGATTTTTTGTGGACACGTTCCATAAATATTGATGCTAAAGATTTATTTTTTTGTGAAGAAATGTTTAGAATGAAGTTCATGAATCCAGATGGATCTCTATTACAATCCCCAAAGAGGGCACTTTAAGTTGATGATTACTTCTATGTGTAGAAATATTGATTCATAATTGAATCACTTGTTTATTTTTCAACAAGTTTTTAGTTATGTTTATATCTTTTTTTCCAAATAGTTCAAGAAAGACCACTACAAATGAGCAAAATTTTGCACTGTTATACAATTTAATAAACCAGAAACTGATGACATAGTGCTGTATTTTACTTCTTTATCTCTTTTTTTCAACCAAAAATGCTTTTTTCTGATTAGTGAATACTTGAATTAAAAAAAATGTTCACAGGGGGTACATCACTGAAAAAAGGTTGAGAACCACTATTAGTGTAAAGGTGAAACACCAGCAACCCCCAATGAACTTACCGTACCCACTGACACATTTTCATCCATCTTCACCCACTGGAATCAACTCGAGTATGAGAACTTACTAGATAGAACAGGGGTGTCCATCCTTTTTTTTCCACTAAGGGGGCCACAAACTAAAAAATCTAAGTAAGCGGAGGCCATAGTGATATATATATTTTTTCAAACCAATACATTGAGATCTGTGATGAGATGGCGACTTGTCCAGGGTGTACATCGCCTTCCGCCCGGTTGTAGCTGAGATAGGCACCAGCGACCCCAAAGGGAATAAGCGATAAAAAATGGATGGATGGATGGACAACATGTAGATTTTTAGCAACCCTTAGGGCAGACCTGTTTAAATTAAGGCCCGGGGGCCACATGCGGCCCGTTAAGATTTTCAATCTGGCCCGCCGGATATTCCCAAATTTTTTTCCCGGTCTTTAAGATGGAAACTATAGCTGCCATTATGATGTTTTCTAATGACCGTAAGTCTTGAACCATACAAAGTAATTCAATGGTTTAAATCTGCGCTTTTGCATGATATACAAATTACTATGGTAATCTAATTAGTTACTATGGTAATCTAAGTCACAGAAGCTCAAATGAGGCACCAAGCAGTGTGGGTGTGGAGCATTTCCACAGTTTGTCAGCCAGAGATACGGGTGTCAGGACGAGTTTTTTACAACAAAGTTCTAAAGCTTAGTGCTTAGTGCTTACCATGAATTGATTAACGTGGACCCCGACTTAAACAAGTTGAAAAACTTACCATTTAGTGCTTAATTGTACGGAATATGTACTGAACTGTGCAATCTACTACTAAAAGTTTCAATCAATCAATCAAAGTGATATATCAGATAGTAGGTGAGTTTTTTTTTACCTTTTGCGTTCATATTTCGCTGTGTTTGTTGAATTTTTGTTGCGTTTCACTTGATTTTAAAATATGTCGATTGAGAGGGGTGGTGACGTTCATATTTTGTCAATATTCAGGGTTTTATCGTTCATAGTTGATATTGTAAATTCGAAATTCTTTATTTTCATGTACATTCTGGGTGTCTCATTCAGTAAAAGAGCCATAGTGTCATGTCTGTGATCATGTTTTTGTTGAAGTCATGTTCTGTTTGGTTTTTGGATACTCAGTTCCTGCTTTTTCCACTCCTGTTTTGTCACCATAGCAACCATTAATTTCACATTTTGAGTCACGCACCTGTTTTCACTGATCACCACAGCATTATTTAAACCTGTAGTTGCCAGGTAGTAAGCCTGGCGACATCACCTCCTACACACCATCTATGCCTTCCATGCCGATGATCCAGGTTACTTTCTTGTTCAAAGTAAGTTTTTGTTATTCATGCCATAGTGCTAGTTTTTGTTTTACGTCCATAGTTTTGTCTTAGTGCAAGTTTTGTTTTCATAGTCAAGTTTTCATACCTCCTCGGTGAGCGCTTTTCATTTGTTCTTTTTTTGATTAAATTAAAAGATGTCCTTACCTTCACGCCGTTTACGCTCCAATCGTATTGCACCAAGGGAAGACAAACCCCACCAAAGTCCACGACATGACACATAGTAGCATTGAAAAGGCACTGAGTGAGCACAATGTGTCTTGTTTTGTATTAGTGTTCCTAAAAATAGATATACCGGCCCCCGGACATATTTTTTTCTCAAAATTTGGCCCCTTGAGTCAAAATAATTGCACATGTCTGCCTTAGGGCTTCCCTCAAATTTTGTCCCGGTCACCCGAAAAAAAAAAATCCAACTATAATTCTCAGGAATCCCCTCTCATAAAATTGTTAAAAAATATTTCATAAATAAAAACATTTATTTTTTACATTCAATGCTTAAATTTCCAGATTAACTTCAGAGCATTTTCATTAAGTTTTTCATGTTTTATGCTTAAACTAAACTAAATACTAAAAAAAAGACTTTCTTAATAGCAAATATACACCATTCCCCCTTCAAATAGCTCCAAAGTGGAATATATGATGTGATGTAATTAGAGCCTTAGATAGGACAATGTTTCATAACATTGTTTTCAATCATTAATTATCTTTTGCGCGTTGGCAGTTTTTTAAATAATAAATCCCAGTAAAATCCCTGTGTATCCAAAATGGCCCACTCATAAGTTTTAAAAAATAGGTCCTACGTTAATTTTAATTACATTTTTTTTACTTTCAATCCTTAAATCTTTAGATTTACTTTAGACCTATCCATCGATTTTAAGTTAAACATTTTTTAAAATGTTTTTTTTTAAATGGCCTTTTTGTGAAAGAAAACTTAGTTTTTCATATAGCAAATACACAAAATATGCAATATATTCCCCCCAAAATATTTCAAAGTGAAATATTTGATGTGAAGTAGTCGGAGCCTTAAATATTGAAATAATTCATAACATTGATTTTGTTTCATTACTATTTTTATGCAATGAGAGTTTTTTTTTTTTAAATAAAATAAATCTCAACAATGTTCCTGGTGATCTAAAACATTCCACCCATAAAAGCGTTAAAAATAAGTCAAACGTTAATGTTTTTTTTTTGTTAGTTTTTTTAAAATAAACTTTCAACGCTTAAATCTCTTGATCAACTTCAGATCTAGCAACCGATTTTTTGTTTTCATAATTTTATATTTTTGTTTGAGGCTTTTTTTGTGAAAGATCTCACGGCAGGATAACACAATATTTAATATTTTCACCCCAAAATATTTCTAAGTGGGATATTTGATTTGTCAATGTCAATAATTCATAACATTAATTTTAATGCATTATTTTTTGAGCGATGACCGTTTAACAGAAAAAAATATATATTTTATCCGTCGACATTGCAACTTTTTCTTGTTGCATTTCACCTTTTTGTTATATTCGACTTAAATTTTTTTGGGGTATTTTTTATTTTTTTTTGAAAAGGCAACGAGCCATTAAAAAATTGTTTCGGGCCACAAATGGCCCCCGGCCGCACTTTGGACACCCCTGGGATGGAACATTAGCTACACCTGTACAATACAGTATAATGCCATTCAAAATATTAATAATTGTTAGTCCCTGTTTGAGATCTTTGTTTTTGTTTGTGTGCCGTTTTAGTTGATCACGTTTGTTTACGACTAGAAGTAGTCTTAAACTGCTTTTCATCATAATGAAATCTGTTATATTTAAATAAAACATACTGTAAATATAATAACCCTCATAAGAGGAGAGGGTCAAGCTATTTTGAAAAATATTTAATGGAATAATACACCTTTTCTCAAGAAGCCATGTAATTTCAGGAAGCAAGGGAACATCCGTAGCTCTTGGAGCTAAAATAAAATGGGGGATGAAAAGAATCAATCAATCAATCAATCAATCAATCAATCAATCAATCAATCAATCAATTAATCAATCAATGTGTATGTATATAGCCCTGGATCACAAGTGTCTCAAAGGGCTGCACAAGCTACAACGACATCCTCGGTTCAGATCCCACATCAGTGCAAGGAAAACTCACAACCCAGTGGGATGTCAATGAGAATGACTTTGAGAAACCTTGGAGAGGACCGCAGATGTGGTCCTCTCCAGATGCTTTTTTTGGGCTCTGGGAATCACTAATAAGCCGGAGTTCTTGCCAAGACATATGGTTCAATACAATCAGCAAGATAAAATGGAGCTAGACCGTGTAGTATTTTATACGAAAGTAGTTAAACCTTAAAATCACATCTTAAATGCACAAACCAAAGTACATCACAGAACTGGACAAATACCGGAGATGACATTAACTCAACGACAAAGACATAAAATACACAACTCAAAGACTTGTTGCAGCTGAAGCAAACAACAACTACAAAAATAACCGATTAGGACAGATTCTACAATATTTAGTACCGGTAATGTAAAACATTCATTGACTATCATTCAATAAGTTATTTATTAATTTTTCCTTCTCTTATTTCCATCATGAATTAATGTAAATATGTAAAAATGATGGTGTGAATTAACCAATAACTTATAAGCTATGCTTCTTCCTACTAAGTTTCAGATATGTCGAAATGTGCAATTGTAAACAAATGATCTTCCTCAGTGTAACTTGTTAAACATGTCTGGAAAAAAATAAACCAGGGGTCGGCAACCCGCGGCTCTGGAGCCGCATTCGGCTCTTTAGCGCCGCCCTAGTGGCTCTCTGGAGCTTTTTCAAAAATATATGAAAAATGGAAAAGATGAGGGGAAAAAAACACATTTTCTTGTTTTAATATGGTTTCCGTAGGAGGACAAACATGACACAAACCTCCCTAATTGCTATAAAGCAGTGGTCCCCAACCACCGGGCCGCAGAAGAATTTTAAATTCATTTTTATTAAAAAAAAAAAATATATATATATATATATAAATGTTTTAATCTTTTAATTTTCTTTAATCAAATCAACATAAAAATCAATCAATCAATCAATGTTTACTTATATAGCCCTAAATCACTAGTGTCTCAAAGGGCTGCACAAACCACTACGACATCCTCGGTAGGCCCACATAAGGGCAAGGAAAACTCACACCCAGTGGGACATCGGTGACGATAATGACCCAGTGGGACGTCGGTGACAATGATGACTATGAGAACATGATACTGTGATACTGATGATACTGATGACTATGAGAACATATGAGAACATGATACTGTGAAAGATCAATATACACTTACAATTAGTGCACCAACTACAAAAACCTCCCTTTTTCATGACAAAAACCGTCCCTTTTTCATGACAAAGGAAAAAAAAAAAAAAAAAAAAGGATTACCCCCCCGGGCCGCGGGACAAATTATTAAGCGTTGACCGGTCCGCAGATACAAAAAGGTTGGCGACCACTGCTATAAAGCACACTGTTTATATTAAACATGCTTCACTGACTCGAATATTTGGCAAGCGCCGTTTTTTCCTACTAATTTTGGTGGTCCTTGAACTCACCCTGGTTTGTTTACATGTATAACTTTCTCCGACTTTCTAAGACATGTTTTATGCCACTTCTTTTTCTGTCTCATTTTGACCACCAAACTTATAACGTTGTGCATGAATGGACAAAGGTGAGTTTTGTTGATGTTATTGACTTATTTGGAGTGTGCTAATCAGACATATTTGGTCACTGCATGACTGTAAGCTAATCGATGCTAACATGCTACTTAGGCTAGCTATATGTACTAATTGCATCATTATGCCTCATTTGTGGCTATATTTGAGCTCATTTAGTTTCCTTTATGTACTCATAATTCAATTTATATCAATCAATCAATCAATCAATCAATCAATGTTTATTTATATAGCCCCAAATCACAAATGTCTCAAAGGGCTGCACAAATCATTACGACTACAACATCCTCGGAAGAACCCACAAAAGGGCAAGGAAAACTCACACCCAGTGGGCAGGGAGAATTCACATCCAGTGGGACGCCAGTGACAATGCTGACTATGAGAAACCTTGGAGAGGACCTCAGATGTGGGCAACCCCCCCCCCTCTAGGGGACCGAAAGCAATGGATGTCGAGCGGGTCTAACATGATGCTGTGAAAGTTCAATCCATAGTGGCTCCAACACAGCCGCGAGAGTTCAGTTCAAAGCGGATCCAAGACAGCAGCGAGAGTCCCGTCCACAGGAGACCATCTCAAGCGGAGGCGGATCAGCAGTGTAGAGATGTCCCCAATCGATACAGGCGAGCGGTCCATCCTGGGTCCCGACGAGCGGTCCATCCTGGGTCTCGACTCTGGACAGCCAGTACTTCATCCATGGTCATCGGACCGGACCCCCTCCACAAGGGAGGGGGGGACATAGGAGAAAGAAAAGAAGCGGCAGATCAACTGGTCTAAAATATGACAATATTTGTATGTAAAATGGCTTTTAATTTTTTGCGGCTCCAGGCAGATTTGTTTTTGTATTTTTGGTCCAATATGGCTTTGTCAACATTTTGGGTTGCCCACCCCTAAAATAAACCATAACTATATTTTGTTGCTGTAAATAGTTATGGTCATTGTAAAGATACACAAGAAGTACATAACCAATTGTGACAGAAGTTTGTTGCGGTATTGGTGTGTATTGTTTTTTTGGGGTACAGGTCTTAATGAAAATGCAAATTATAGAATTCATTTTCTACTTCTAGATATTTTGCCATCTTACATTAGGCCAAGTGACCTACCAGATCCAGCAGGTGGTGCTGTTGTAAAAGGACAGCTGGCTGTTAAATGTGCATTGCCCCACCTACAGGTAGGGAGAGGAGTAGCATCCCTCGGCACCCTGGAATTTCCTAACACCCAAATCAGATAGACAAGTTTAGAATTGTTCAAAAGACTTTGATCTGTATTCTACAGTAATGTTAACTTGTTTTCAGTCTAAGAACATATACAGTACATACAATGCAATCATTACAGAATATGTGAGTATCTCATCTATTTGTTTTCCTCATTTTAACTCTGTTATTTCCCCCGCTTGCTGTCAGGCTGTGGGACGGAATGAACGCAGGGACCCAGAAAGGACCATTGATCGGTCGACGGTCAACAATGACCATGGAGGGATTGGGAAAGAAGCCGACACCCCCTCAGTCATGGATGTACCCGGTCTTTAACCAGGTAAAGAAATTGTCTCTATTTTCCATGTGAGATGCTACGTAAGACTTAATATGAACTGCATCTTTCTCTACAAAGCGTTTAAGGAAAGGCTAATAAAATCAAATGCAGAGCTCATAAACCACCACTTGAGCCTGATGAAAATAGAATAACAACCGATGAAAACCCAGCAGCACAGTCATGAATACAAATATGTTCATTTTAATAATTTGTGTAAAATGAACCGAAAATAACAGCCTGTCTGATGTTTGTAATGAGATACGACGACAAGGCTCTAACCCAGCAGGCAAAATACATTGATACAACGTTGATTATACATACATGTTCTTTAACACTGACATCGAAACATCGCAAAATAGTTGTCTTTGAAGTTTGAGACAACGTTGAGGTCTAACGTTAGATCAATGTTGTTGGTTGGGAAATGGCCCAAATTCAAAGCTTAAATCAACGTCCGAACCCAACATTGATTAAATGTCATCAAAAAGCATGTAGTTTCAACTTTGCTTTGTAGAATATCGGTTGGGAAATGACCAAGATTCAACGGTCAAATCAACGGCAAACCCCTACCTTGATTAAACGTATAGTCAAAAAGAATGTTGTTTCACTTTTGTATTTGTTTTGTAGAATATTGGTTGAGACATGACCAAAAGTCAATGGCCATATATAAGTCAGAACTCGACATTGATTAAACGTCGTCAAAAAGCATGTTTTTTCACCGTTTTTGTTTGTGTTGTAGAATAATTGGTTGCGTTATGACCCAAAATTCAATGGTCAAATCAACGTCCGAACCCAACATTGATTAAATGTCATCAAAAAGCATGTAGTTTCAACTTTGCGTTGTAGAATATAACCCCTAGATTGATTAAACGTATAGTCAAAAAGCATGTTGTTTCACTTTTGTATTTGTTTTGTAGAATATTGGTTGAGATATGACCAAAAATTAATGGCCATATTGACCTCAAAACTCGACATTGATTGAACGTTGTCAAAAAGCATGTTGTTTCACTTTTGTATTTCATCCATCACTCCATTTTCTACCGCTTATTCCCCTTTGGGGTCGCTGGCGCCTATCTCAGCTACAATCGGTCGGAAGGCTGGGTACAACCTGGACAAGTCGCCACCTCATCGCAGACTTTTGTATTTGTTTTGTGAGGACTCTTCTTTGGCATGGTAATGCCGGTGTGGTTCTTCCACGGATGCGTCGAAGCAGAACACAGCAAAGGAATAAGCGGTAGAAAATGGATGGATGGATATAAATGGATTTATTAAATAATAAAAAGGCTAGGAACAAAAACACTGGTGGAAAGAGAAGGCAAACAAAAGACGCTAGCGTGAAAGCTAGGATAAAACACTCGGAAACTAAAACTTGGCTCGAGAGCACAAACGAGCATGAAAACTGGAATAAACAAGTGGCATAGCGTGAGAGCTAGCGAGAAAATACATACAGTAGAAGGATGAGAGTGGTCACGGTTGCACGTAGGCAGATTAGGATCCAAGGAAGACTGAACAGAAAAGGCTGGCTTATAAAGAAGGGTGATTAGCTGAAGCAGGTGTGCGGGACCAAGTGTAGCAGGTGAACTAATGAGTAACCATAGTAATGGACAAAACAGGAAATAAACGGGTCAGACGGAGAATGAAACAAAGATGGAAAAATAAACATGTGAAGATCCAAGTCATGGATGGCAACATGTTTTGTAGAATATTGGTTGATATGGCCTTTGACCAAAATTCAAAGGCCATATTGACGTCAGAACTCGACATTGATTAAATGTCGTCAAAAAGCATGTTTTTTCACCGTTTTTGTTTGTGTTGTAGAATAATTGGTTGCGTTATGACCCAGGACACGTTGGGAAGACTATGTCTCCCGGCTGGCCTGGGAACGCCTCGGGATCCCCCGGGAAGAGCTAGACGAAGTGGCTGGGGAGAGGGAAGTCTGGGTTTCCCTGCCTAGGCTGTTGCCCCCGCGACCCGACCTCGGATAAGCGGAAGATGATGGATGGATGGATGACCCAAATTCAATGGTCAAATCAACGTCAGAACCCTCCATTGATTAAACGTAGTCAAAAAGCATGTTTTGTCACCGTTTTGTTTGTGTTGTAGAATAATGGTTGAGGTTTGACAAAAAATCAATGTCTGAAACCTACATTTCTAAAACGTCATCAAAATGCATGTTGTTTCACCGTCGTATTTTTGTTTGGCCCCCGCTGCTGCTCACTGCTCCCTCACCTCCCAGAGGGTGATGGGTCAAATGCAGGGAATAATTTCGCCACACCTAGTGTGTGTGGCGAATCATTGGTACTTAAATTTTAACTTTAACCATCAGAAGCTATTAAACTGGCCCTATTGTAGTGAATCAGAGTGGTAAAAAACCCCCTGTGCCAACTATTTTGCAACGTGTTGCTCCCATTAAATTCTAAGTTAATGATTATGTTTCTCAGTTCTTTGCAGTCTATTCACTTGAATATACCATATTTTTCGGATTATATTATATATGTCGCACCGGCAGAAAATGCGTAATAAAGAAGGAAAAAAAAACATATATATGTCGCACCCGAGTATAAGTTGTATTTTTGGGGGAAATTTATTTGATAAAATCCAACACCAAAAATAGACATTTGAAAGGCAATTTAAAATAAATAAAGAATAGTGAACAACAGGCTGAATAAGTGTACGTTATCCATCCATCCATCTTCTTCCGCTTATCCGAGGTCGGGTCGCGGGGGCAACAGCCTAAACAGGGAAACCCAGACTTCCCTCTCCCCAGCCACTTCGTCTAGCTCTTCCCGGGGGATCCCGAGGCGTTCCCAGGCCAGCCGGGAGACATAGTCTTCCCAACGTGTCCTGGGTCTTCCCCGTGGCGTCCTACCGGTTGGACGTGCCCTAAACACCTCCCTAGGGAGGCGTTCGGGTGGCATCCTGACCAGATGCCCGAACCACCTCATCTGGCTACTCTCGATGTGGAGGAGCAGTGGCTTTACTTTGAGTTCCTCCCGGATGACAGCGATTCTCACCCTATCTCTAAGGGAGAGCCCCGCCACACGGCGGAGGAAACTCATTTCGGCCACTTGTACCCGTGATCTTATCCTTTCGGTCATGACCCAAAGCTCATGACCATAGGTGAGGATGGGAACGTAGATCGACCGGTAAATTGAGAGCTTTGCCTTCCGGCTCAGCTCCTTCTTCACCACAATGGATCGGTACAACGTCCGCATTACTGAAGACACCGCACCGATCCGCCTGTCGATCTCACGATCCACTCTTCCCCTACTCGTGAACAAGATTCCTAGGTACTTGAACTCCTCCACTTGGGGCAGGGTCTCCTCCCCAACCCGGAGATGGCACTCCACCCTTTTTCGGGCGAGAACCATGAACTCGGACTTGGAGGTACGTTACGTAATATGAGGCATAAATAACCAACAGAGAAGGTGCCTGGTATGTTAACCTAACATATACTATGGTAAGATTCATTCAAATAACTATAACATATAGAACATGCTATACGTTTACCAAACAATCTGTCACTCCTAATCGATAAATCCCATGAAATCTTCTTCCTCGATGTCGCTTCTAAACAACTCTGCCAACTCCAAAGGTATGCGCCGCTTCCTCTTGTCGTTTTCTGCTGCATATTTCACTACGTCCAGCTTGTAATCTGCAGTTCATGATTTCCTTTTCGATGCCATTTTTGTTCAGCCCTTCTCCGTTTTTATAAGTTACCGCCAACGTTGAAATGATCCATTTTAATAGCTACGGCAGTAGCATATAGCAGTTAGCATCCCATCCATCCATCCATTTTCTACTGCTTATTCCCTTTTGGGGTCGCGAGGGGGCGCTGGCGCCTATCTCAGCTACAATCGGGCGGAAGGCGGAGTACACCCTGGACAAGTCACCACCTCATCGCAGGACCAACACAGATAGACAGACAACATTCACACTCACATTCACACACTAGGGCCAATTTAGTGTTGCCAATCAACCTATCCCCAGGTGCATGTCTTTGGAAGTAGGAGGAAGCCGGAATACCCGGAGGGAACCCACGCATTCACGGGGAGAACATGCAAACTCCACACAGAGAGATCCCGAGCCTGGATTTGAACCCAGGACTGCAGAACCTTCGTATTGTGAGGCAGACGCACTAACCCCTCTGCCACCGTGAAGCCCCAGTTAGCATTCCATGACCCACAATGCACTTCTGCCATGACCCTCCCCCGCCAAATTCTTACTGGTTGACGTGTGTGTGACGATTGCTGACATTTTCTTCGTCTCTTCCGCGAATGAGATAAATACTATTATTTGATATTTTACGGGGGCTTCACGGTGGCAGAGGGGTTAGTGCGTCTGCCTCACAATACGAAGGTCCTGCAGTCCTGGGTTCAAATCCAGGCTCGGATCTTTCTGTGTGGAGTTTGCATGTTCTCCCCGTGAATGCGTGGGTTCCCTCCGGGTACTCCGGCTTCCTCCCACTTCCAAAGACATGCACCTGGGGATAGGTTGATTGGCAACACTAAATTGGCCCTAGTGTGTGAATGTGAGTGTGAATGTTGTCTGTCTATCTGTGTTGGCCCTGCGATGAGGTGGCGAATTGTCCAGGGTGTACCCCGCCTTCCGCCCGATTGTAGCTGAGATAGGCGCCAGCGCCCCCCGCGACCCCGAAAAGGGAATAAGCGGTAGGAAACGGATGGATGGATGGATATTTTACGGTAATGTGTTTATATTTTTACACATAAATCGCTCCGGAGTATATGTCTATGAAAAACACTGCCATTTATAATCCGAAAAATACGGTAAATTGAAATTGATTTGCAAATCATTGTATTCTGTTTTTATTTACCATTTACACAATGTGCCAACGTCACTGGTTTTGGGTTTTGCACTTCGCCAGGGAGGGCTTTTTTCTAAGGACAGGACGGATGGCGTGGCGCGGTTGGGAGAGTGGACGTGCCAGCAAACTAAGGGTCCCCGGTTCGATCCCCACCTTCTGTCAAACTAGGACTTGGACGAGGATAGTTTTCCCGAGGTGCGAAGCGAATGGAGTGGAAACAGCGATTGCGTGAAGGTAGAGACATCTTTTTATTTTGACACTATAACTAAAAACAGGAGACCCTGCCCCAAGTGGAGGAGTTCAAGTACCTAGGAGTCTTGTTCACGAGTGAGGGAAGAGTGGATCGTGAGATCGACAGGCGGATCTGTGCGGCGTCTTCAGTAATGCGGACGTTGTACCGATCCGTTGTGGTGAAGAAGGAGCTGAGCCGGAAGGCAAAGCTCTCAATTTACCGGTCGATCTACGTTCCCATCCTCACCTATAGTCATGAGCTTTGGGTCATGATAGAAAGGATAAGATCACGGGTACAAGCGGCCGAAATGAGTTTCCTCCGCCGGGTGGCGGGGCTCTCCCTTAGAGATAGGGTGAGAAGCTCTGCCATCCGGGAGGAACTCAAAGTAACACCGCTGCTCCTCCACATCGAGAGGAGCCAGATGAGGTGGTTCGGGCATCTGGTCAGGATGCCACCCGAACGCCTCCCTAGGGAGGTGTTTAGGGCACGTCCAACCGGTAGGAGGCCACGTGGAAGACCCAGGACACGTTGGGAAGACTATGTCTCCCGGCTGGCCTGGGAACGCCTCGGGATTCCCCGGGAAGAGCTACACGAAGTGGCTGGGGAAAGGGAAGTCTGGGTTTCCCTGCTTAGGCTGTTGCCCCCGCGACCCGACCTCGGATAAGCGGAAGAAGATGGATGGATGGATGGATATAACTAAAAACAGGATCCAACAAAAAGCGTGCACAATGGGGGTACAAAAACTGACTAAGGAAACAAAAGCCTAGCACAAAGCTAATCGACTATGAACTATGAACAAAAACTTACTTGACATTGAAACGTGAACAAGACATGGATCATAGCAAGGTGCGTAGCAGGTGGTAGACGTGAGAAGGAGGTGGTGTTGCCAGGCTGACTACCTGGTAACTGTGGCTTAAATAATACTATGGTGATTGAAAACAGGTGCATGACGTGGGGACAGGTGAAAACTAAAGGGTTGGCATGGAAAAATAGCAAACAAGGAAGTGCAAAAAGCAGGAAACAATGTCCAAAAAACAAAACCCAACATGACCAAAACAAAATATGATCACATTGGGCGTGACACCATCTACCAACCTCGTCACGTCCGGCGTGTCCTTGGGCAAGACACTTCACCCTTGCTCCTGATGGCAGATCCCGCCATCAGTGTGTGAATGTGTAGGTGAGAGGGTGAATGTGGAAATAGTGTCAAAACATTTTGAGCACCATGAAGGTAGAAAAGCGCTATACAAGTATAACCCATTTACCATTTACACAGTAGCTCAGCTAAATGTGCTTTTTGAAAAAGTCAACCAAAAGTTGCGTGTGGCCTATAAAGTAAAAATAAAATGATTGTGTTACCCTATTCATTTTTTCCACACCGCCCCTTTTAGGTAAAACCCCCATCCTTCACCACAAACGTCATATTTTTGTGTCTGGAGGCCGAGGAGGAAGAACCCCGGAGTGACTCAGCAATTTGTGCTGACGCTACTTGGAGAGGAACGACGTCTCGAAAAAAAAAAATCAATTTTAATGAGTGTCTGCTTGGCATGGCCACAGCTGATGTGAAAGGTAAGATAATGATAATAACAACACACCGCCAAGGTTAATAAGCAGCTTTATTGCATGCTGGAAGAAGCCACTGTGGTCATTAAGACTTCAATTCTCCACTGGGGGGCGCTGTTTCTCCACAAATCTCCACCTTTCTGCCTTGCCTGCATTTAAACCCCTTTGTGCTGTGAACAGTGATTGATGGTAGTAATGAAAACACACACACACACACACACACACACACACACACACACACACACACACACACACACACACACACTAGTTTTATACGTATCTCATAGCTTCTCACAAATGAACCACAGTCTTATCAGTGTGTAATTGATCCAGTAACCATTATTACATTTCCACCGTGGACACGATTTCTATGCACACGCTGCCTTTTGTCATAACTCCAACTGAAACTTGGGTTTCTAATGTCTCCGCTTGTTTCGTCAGGGTTCCGAAGTCAGAGCCAGGAGTAAATAAGAGGCCCCGTGTTTTGAGAGACCACCTCAGGGCGATACCTGATGAGATGGCTTCCTGCAAAGCTTCAAGTAAGGCAAAATGGGTGTGGCTGTAAGGAGACTACCCTGATATATTTGTGCCTGAAAAGTTGACCTGACCCCGGGAGCGGAGACGGTAGGCGAAGTGCATGTGAAAATGTATTTGATGACAAAAACAAGGTGCAGCAGGGAGGTGCACAACAACCACCGCACACAGGATATATTATGCGGCATGACGAGATGCAATGCAAAAAAAAAAAAAAAAATGCAATGCAGCAATGGTGGTATTGAACGCAAGGATCCAGCCCCGTCCAGCGGACAAGCTGGAGCAGGTGTGTCCTGATTGCTAATCAGGGAATGGTGGGGACAGTGGGAGTAATGGCAAAAAGGTAGCAAACAGAAAATGGAAACAAAAATTAGAGCGCTGGAAAATAAATAAAACTAAATATTTTAGAAACTAGAAATAAAGTTGCACAAAAACTCAACCCTAGTCTCAATTATACAGTGAGGCAAACAAGTATTTAGTCAGCCACCGATTGTGCAAGTTCTCCCACTTAAAATGATGACTGAGGTCTGTAATTTTCATCATAGGTACACTTCCACTGTGAGAGACAGAATGTGAAAAAAAAAAAATCCAGGAATTCACATTGTAGGAATTTTAAAGAATTTACTTGTAAATTATGGTGGAAAATAAGTATTTGGTCAACCTTTCAAAGCTCTCACGAATGGAAGGAGGTTTTGGCTAAAAATCTCATGATACATGGCCCCATTCATTCTTTCCTTAACACGGATCAATCGTCCTGTCCCCTTAGCAGAAAAAACAGACTCAAAGCATGATGTTTCCACCCCCATGGTTTACAGTAGGCATGGTGTTCTTAGGATGCAACTCAGTATTCTTCTTCCTCCAAACACGACGAGTTGAGTTTATACCAAAAAATTATATTTTGGTTTCATCTGACATAATGCGGACGTTGTATCGATCCGTTGTGGTGAAGAAGGAGCTGAGCCGGAAGGCAAAGCTCTCAATTTACCGGTCGATCTACGTTCCCATCCTCACCTATGGTCATGAGCTTTGGGTCATGACCGAAAGGATAAGATCACGGGTACAAGCGGCCGAAATGAGTTTCCTCCGCCGGGTGGCGGGGCTCTCCCTTAGAGATAGGGTGAGAAGCTCTGCCATCCGGGAGGAGCTCAACGTAAAGCCGCTGCTCCTCCACATCGAGAGGAGCCAGATGAGGTGGTTCGGGCATCTGGTCAGGATGCCACCCGAACGCCTCCCTAGGGATGTGTTTAGGGCACGTCCAGCTGGTAGGAGGCCACGGGGAAGACCCAGGAACCGTTGGAAAGACTATGTCTCCCGGCTGGCCTGGGAACGCCTCGGGATCCCCCGGGAAGAGCTAGACGAAGTGGCTGGAGATAGGGAAGTCTGGGCTTCCCTGCTTAGGCTGCTGCCCCCGCGACCCGACCTCGGATAAGCGGAGGATGATGGATGGATGGATGGGTTTCATCTGACCTCATGACATTCTCCCATATCATCCATGTATGCATTTTGGTACAGACCTCTGTCATCATTTTAAGTGGGAGAACTTGCACAATCGGTGGCTGACTAAATACTTTTTTGCCCCACTGTAAGTAGATACCTACATAATACCAAGAATGCGGACGTTGTACCGATCCGTTGTGGTGAAGAAGGAGCTGAGCCGGAAGGCAAAGCTCTCAATTTACCGGTCGATCTACGTTCCCATCCTCACCTATGGTCATGAGCTTTGGGTCATGACCGAAAGGATAAGATCACGGGTACAAGCGGCCAAAATGAGTTTCCTCCGCCGGGTGGCGGGGCTCTCCCTTAGAGACAGGGTGAGAAGCTCTGCCATCCGGGAGGGACTCAAAGTAAAGCCGCGGCTCCTTCACATCGAGAGGAGCCTGATGAGGTGGTTCGGGCATCTGGTCAGGATGCCACCCGAACGCCTCCCTAGGGAGGTGTTTAGGGCACGTCCAACCGGTAGGAGGCCACGGGGAAGACCCAGGACACGTTGGGAAGACTATGTCTCCCGGCTGGCCTGGGAACGCCTCGGGATCCCCCGGGAAGAGCTAGACGAAGTGGCTGGGGAGAGGGAAGTCTGGGTTTCCCTGCTTAGGCTGTTGCCCCCGCGACCCGACCTCGGATAAGCGGAAGATGATGGATGGATGAAGATTACCGTATTTTTCGGACTATAAGTCACAGTTTTTTTTATAGTTTGGCCGGGGGTGCAACTTATACTCAGGAGCGACTTACGTGTAAAATTATTAACACATTACCGTAAAATATCAAATTATTTTATTTAGCTCATTCACGTAAGAGACTAGATTTCTAAGATTTCATGGGATTTAGCGATTAGGAGTGACAGATTGTTTGGTAAACGTATAGCATGTTCTATATGTTATAGTTATTTGAATGACTCTTACCATAATATGTTACGTTAACATAGCAGGCACCTTCTCCGTTGGTTATTTATGCCTCATATAACGTACACTTATTCAGCCTGTTGCTCACTATTCTTTATTTATTTTAAATTGCCTTTCCAATGTCTATTCTTGGTGTTTGGTTTTATCAAATACGTTTCCCCCAAAAATGCAACTTATACTCCAGTGCGACTTATATATGTTTTTTTCCTTCTTTATTAAGCATTTTCGGCAGGTTCGACTTATACTCCGGAGTGACTTACAACGTGAATGACTGCTCGCTGACTGCTCTTGTTGCAAAAAAGCTAAGTATCGTTCTATCTGTGTGATTTTAACTGTTTTGCAGCTTTATTTACAACTTATCGAACATATTTAATAGTTCAATTTAACTTGCAAATCACCCGATCTCTGTCTCACCACTTCGCCCTCAGCTAGCTAGCTGCTAAGCTAACGAGGCTAGCGGAGAAAGGCAGCGCCGGTCTGAAGGAAGCTTCTCCCCCGCCACCGTGACCACCACTTCCCGAAGACAGCTGGCACTCCACTCGGCGACGGAAAGTTTCTGTGAGTATGGCTTCCTGCGCTTCGTGCACTTTACTCATGGATAGGTTGGCTTTGCTAGAGAGCCGTGTCCGCCAGTTAGAGCAGTGTAATTTCGTAACTTTAGATGTTGCGGACACATCTGCTAGCGTTAGCTGTAGCGAGCTAACTAGCCCAGCTTGTAGCAGCCCTAATCGGCCTACAAGCTACGGTGTACCGGTTGAGACGCATAATAGATTTAGCCCTTTAGCTAGTCCTACACCCCAGTCTACCGGGCACCACACTTTAGTTATAGGGGACTCCATCACCCGAAACATAAAGCTTAGCAAACCAGCCACAATTAAGTGTATTCCCGGGGGCAGAGCACCTGACATTGAAGCTAATCTTAGGGAGCTAACTCGCAACAGGTCTAGTAAGCACGTACGGCAGGCTAACCGCACCACTAGTTATGCGAATATAGTAATACACGTTGGCTCCAATGACGTTAGGATGAGACAATCAGAGATTACAAAGAGAAACATAGCCAGGGCTTGTAATCTCGCCAGAAAGATGTCCAGGCATCGAGTAATTGTCTCTGGCCCCCTGCCTGGGAGAGGCAATGA
Organism: Nerophis ophidion; assembly: GCF_033978795.1. NCBI lineage: Eukaryota > Metazoa > Chordata > Actinopteri > Syngnathiformes > Syngnathidae > Nerophis > Nerophis ophidion. The sequence goes on from NC_084623.1 coordinate 48,792,884, forward strand.
TGAGAGATATAGCAGATTAGTCTCTCTTAACAGGTGGCTGGATAGCTTCTGCAGACAACAGGGATTTACGTTTATTGATAATTGGCCCTCTTTCTGGGGCAAACCTGGCTTGCTGAGGAGAGACGGCCTTCACCCTAACTAGGAAGGCGCTATCCTCTTGTCTCGGAACATAGACTTCGCATTGAGCCACATTTGACTAACTGCACTAGAGCAAGCCCGGTCACAGGCAATTACAGAGCCTGCTAGCCTGGGTATGGAGTCAGTTAAGTTAGAGCTAGCCAGCGCCAGGATGGATGATCCCTGTACACATAGCAATTTTCGTAGAATAATACACAACTCACAAAATGTTTTTTCTACTGTGTCTATGACTTCGTCAGAGTTAGACATGCGTTCTACTGAGGTGGCAAATTATGATGCGTTCAGTTTATCGCAGCGCCAAGTAGACAATCTGAAAATTCCCGTCATATCAATTCCTAGATATGGTCGTAATTATTTTAAGTACACTGCGCATAATAAACGCAACATTATTAATATTGCTACTACGGATAATTTTATCAACAACTCCTTAAAACAGCCCACTACCTATAATATGGGCTTTCTAAACATCAGATCTTTGTCTCCCAAAACGTTATTAGTCAATGAGGTCATTAGAGACAACAACCTTAACGTCATCGGTCTTAGCGAAACCTGGCTTAAACCAGACGACTTTTTTGCGATAAATGAGGCATCCCCTCCTAACTATACGAATGCGCATATTGCCCGTCACCTCAAAAGGGGAGGGGGTGTCGCACTAATATACAACGAAAACTTTAACTTTAGTCCTAACTTAAATAATAAATATAAATCGTTTGAGGTGCTTTCTATGAAGTCTGCCACACCTCTGCCTCTGTGCCTGGCCGTTATCTACCGCCCCCCAGGGCCCTATTCGGACTTTATTAGTGAATTCTCAGAGTTTGTTGCTGATCTAGTGACGCACGACGATAATATAATTATAATGGGGGACTTTAATATCCATATGAATACCCCATTGGACCCACCGTGCGTGGTGCTCCAGACTATAATTGATAGCTGTGGTCTTACACAAATAATAAATGAACCGACGCATCGCAGCGGTAATACGATAGACCTAGTGCTTGTCAGAGGTATCACCGTCTCCAAAGTTATGATACTCCCGTATACTAAAGTAATGTCCGATCATTACCTTATAAAATTCGAAGTTCAGACTCATGTTCGGCAAGCTAATAATAATAATAACTGCTATAGCAGCCGCAACATTAATGCTGCCACAACGACGACTCTTGCGGACCTACTGCCCTCGGTAATGGCACCGTTCCCAAAGTATGTGGGCTCTATTGATAACCTCACTAACAACTTTAACAACGCCCTGCGCGAAACCATTGATAGTATAGCACCGCTGAAGTTAAAAAAGGCTCCAAAAAGGCGTACGCCATGGTTTACTGAAGAAACTAGAGCTCAGAAATTATTATGTAGAAAGCTGGAACGCAAATGGCGCACGACTAAACTTGAGGTGCACCATCAAGCATGGAGTGATAGTTTAATAACTTATAAACGCATGCTTACCTTAGCTAAAACTAATTATTACTCAAATCTCATCCGCATTAATAAAAACGATCCAAAATTTTTGTTTAGTACAGTAGCATCGCTAACCCAACAAGGGACTCCTTCCAGTAGCTCCACCCATTCGGCAGATGACTTTATGAAGTTCTTTAATAAGAAAATTGAACTTATTAGAAAGGAGATTAAAGACAATGCGTCCCAGCTACAACGGGGTTATAGTAACACAGATACGATTGTATATACGGCGGATACTGCAAATATCCAAAATAGTTTCTCTCGTTTTGATGAAATAACATTAGAAGGATTGTTACAACGTGTAAATGGAATAAAACAAACAACATGTTTACTTGACCCACTTCCTGGGAAACTTATCAAGGAGCTTTTTGTATTATTAGGTCCATCAGTGCTAAATATTATAAACTTATCACTTTCCTCGGGCACTGTTCCCGTTGCATTCAAAAAAGCGGTTATTCATCCTCTCCTTAAAAGACCTAACCTCGATCCAGACCTCATGGTAAACTACCGACCGGTGTCTCACCTTCCCTTTATTTCGAAAATCCTCGAAAAAATTGTTGCAGAGCAGCTAAATGAGCACTTAGCGTTTAACAATCTATGTGAAACCTTTCAATCCGGTTTCAGGGCAAATCACTCGACTGAGACAGCCCTCGCAAAACTGACTAATGATCTATTGCTAACGATGGACTCTGATGCGTCATCTATGTTGCTGCTCCTCGATCTTAGCGCTGCTTTCGATACCGTCGATCATAATATTTTATTAGAGCGTATCAAAATACGAATTGGTATTTCAGACTCAGCCCTGTCATGGTTTAACTCTTATCTTACTGATAGGATGCAGTGCGTCTCCTATAACAGTGTGACCTCGGACTATGTTAAGGTAACGTGTGGAGTTCCCCAGGGTTCGGTCCTTGGCCCTGTACTCTTCAGCATCTACATGCTGCCGCTAGGTGACGTCATACGCAAATACGGTATTAGCTTTCACTGTTATGCTGATGACACCCAACTTTACATGCCCCTAAAGCTGACCAACACGCCGGACTGTAGTCAGTTGGAAGCGTGTCTTAATGAAATTAAACAATGGATGTCCGCTAACTTTTTGCAACTTAATGCCAAAAAAACGGAAATGCTGATTATCGGTCCTGCTAGACACCGACCTCTATTTAATAATACAACTTTAACATTTGACAACCAAATAATAAAACAAGGTGACTCTGTAAAAAATCTGGGTATTATCTTCGACCCAACTCTCTCCTTTGAGTCACACATTAAAAGCGTTACTAAAACGGCCTTCTTTCATCTCCGTAATATCGCTAAAATTCGCTCCATTTTGTCCACTAAAGACGCCGAGATCATTATCCATGCGTTTGTTACGTCTCGTCTCGATTACTGTAACGTATTATTTTCGGGTCTCCCAATGTCTAGCATTAAAAGATTACAGTTGGTACAAAATGCGGCTGCTAGACTTTTGACAAGAACAAGAAAGTTTGATCATATTACGCCTGTACTGGCTCACCTGCACTGGCTTCCTGTGCACTTAAGATGTGACTTTAAGGTTTTACTACTTACGTATAAAATACTACACGGTCTAGCTCCAGCCTATCTTGCCGATTGTATTGTACCGTATGTCCCGGCAAGAAATCTGCGTTCAAAAGACTCCGGCTTATTAGTGATTCCTAGAGCTCAAAAAAAGTCTGCGGGCTATAGAGCGTTTTCCGTTCGGGCTCCAGTACTCTGGAATGCCCTCCCGGTAACAGTTCGAGATGCTACCTCAGTAGAAGCATTTAAGTCTCATCTTAAAACTCATCTGTATACTCTAGCCTTTAAATAGACCTCCTTTTTAGACCAGTTGATCTGCCGCTTCTTTTCTTTCTCCTATGTCCCCCCCTCCCTTGTGGAGGGGGTCCGGTCCGATGACCATGGATGAAGTACTGACTGTCCAGAGTCGAGACCCAGGATGGACCGCTCGTCGGGACCCAGGATGGACCGCTCGCCTGTATCGGTTGGGGACATCTCTACGCTGCTGATCCGCTTGAGATGGTTTCCTGTGGACGGGACTCTCACTGCTGTCTTGGAGCCACTATGGATTGAACTTTCACAGTATCATGTTAGACCCGCTCGACATCCATTGCTTTCGGTCCCCTAGAGGGGGGGGGGGGGGGGGGGTTGCCCACATCTGAGGTCCTCTCCAAGGTTTCTCATAGTCAGCATTGTCGCTGGTGTCCCACTGAATGTGAATTCTCCCTGCCCACTGGGTGTGAGTTTTCCTTGCCCTTTTGTGGGTTCTTCCGAGGATGTTGTAGTCGTAATGATTTGTGCAGTCCTTTGAGACATTTGTGATTTGGGGCTATATAAATAAACATTGATTGATTGATTGATTGACTTATAGCCCGAAAAATACGGTACCTTTTGATACAGCGGGTGTGGCAGGGAGGGGCTGCAGCCTTTCAATTTAGCACAATGAGTCTTCTGTCCTACAAAGTAGTCAATGCTACCAAGTTCTTATTGGATTTGCCAAGAGAAGATGACAGAGGGGCTACCCCAAATAGTCCGCTTAGAGGATTTAGTTTGATCTTTTCGGCAATTACCAAAGACAAAGTATTGCAAATTTCAGTCCAATAACTGCACAGGGATGAACAAAGCCAAAGCCATGTGCATTATTTGTTGACAGCGATCACATAATACAGATATTTCATCATACATCTGAGCCAGCCAGACCTTGGTATAATAATAGGTACGATGTATTAGCTTGCATTGAATTAGACTGTGTTTAGCACAAATGTAAGACTTATGGACTCTACTTAAAATATGTCCATTTCTCCTTAGATATGGTCACTCCTAGGTCACCCTCCTAAAGTGACTTGATTGAATTCAAAGATTTTGGGCGTAAATAAAAAATTTGGGCTGCACGGTGGAGGAAGGGTTAGTGCGTCTGCCTCACAATACGAAGGTTGTGGGTTCGATCCTGCGCTCTGGATCTTTCTGTGTGGAGTTTGCATGTTCTCCCCGTGACTGCTACTCCGGCTTCCTCCCCCCTCCAAAGGCATGCACCTGGGGATAGGTTGATTGGCAACCCTCTGGGACCCCGAAAGGGATAAGCGCTAGAAAATGGATGGATGGATGAAAAATGTGTTCGTAAAAACGTGTAATTGATTCTTTTAAAGTCAAAGGTGGTTGAAAAAAAACATCTGAAATGGTGTCCGTCGTTAAGTTTGGAAACCTTGATAGGGTATTACTAACAAAACTGTGAATCTGTAGATATCTAAAAATGTGTCGATAAGAGAGTGAATATGTATCACAAAGTTGCTGAAAAGGGTCAAACATGTACAAATCTTTAATTTTGTTGATCCTCCCCAGACTTGACAATCTTAAAAATGTTATGATCCGCTACCCGGGGACGGCGTGGCGCAGTGGGAGGGTGGCCGTGCGCAACCCGAGGGTCCCTGGTTCAAATCCCACCTAGTACCAACCTCGTCACGTCCGTTGTGTCCTGAGCAAGACACTTCACCCTTGCTCCTGATGGGTGCTGGTTGGCGCCTTGCATGGCAGCTCCCTCCATCAGTGTGTGAATGTGTGTGTGAATGGGTAAATGTGGAAGTAATGTCAAAGCGCTTTGAGTACCTTGAAGGTAGAAAAGCGCTATACAAGTACAACCCATTTATCATTTATTTTATTTATTTACCCGGATCATCACATACTCTAGTTTTGGTCCAGTTTTGTATCACACTCTGTTGTTTGACTTTCTTATTCCCTGTGTTTGTTCGGTCACCATGGTTGCTTATTAGTTTTCACCAGTTCCTTGTTTTTGACGCACACCTGTTGTAATTACTGTCTCTTATTTAAGCCTGTCTTTTCCTTTGTTTTGCTCTCGGATCCTAATTAGCATTACGCAAAAAGTGACGACCGCTTCAACAGATATATGTTTATACTCGCTAGCTTTCACGCTACGCATTCATTTATCCCTAGCTCTCATGCTAGTAGTTTTTTTTCTTCCCTTTTTGTGCCTTTGTGCCAAGTGTAGTGATTCTGTTTGTTTCCCTAGCTTCCATGCTGGCGCCTTTTGTTTGCCTTATCTGCCTAGCCCCAGTGTTTTTGTTCTACTAGCCTGTTTTATTAGTTAAATACATTTTTATTTCTTACCTTACGCTGTGTTCCTGCTCGATCGCATCCTTGGAAGAACGAATCCGGCATCCCTATGCCCAGCAAGTCTCACAAAAAAAGCACTATCAACAAGGATAGTAGAGATGGGTGCAAGACTAGAAATAGTAGTAGCATATAGTAAAATCACTATAAAATTGCTTATGTGGGTTCTGAACCGAGGATGTTGTTGTGGCTTGTGCAGCCCTTTGAGACACTTGTGATTTAGGGCTATATAAATAAACACTGCTTGATTGATTGACTAAAAACTTCAACAAAGATGGCGGGGAGAAGACTCTGTCGAAGTGGAGGCACATAAAAAAAACACCTTTGAAACAACGCATCCTGAAGAGAAGGTCAGAAAATGGCTTCACAACGGTCTGCAAAACATAATCAATGCAACATTTTGACCAAAGAACTACCATTACATGTTATGCAGACTACAAGGAAGGATTTAAATGTAGGAAAACAATTCATAACAGGACACTTTTACAAAAAGGCAAATGTCGAATCACATGATCGGGATCGGGACATCTACCGTATTTCCTTGAATTGCTGCCGGGGCGCTAATTGATTTAAAACCTTTTCTCACTCCGGTGCTTACCAAAGGCATGCGGTAAAGGCAAGCATACGCTAATTATTTTAAAACCTCTTCTCACTCCGGCACTTGCCAGAGGCATGCGGTAAATTTAGGCCTGCGCTTAAAAATTTGAGTGTGATGTAAGGATACCATCATGAAAAGCACATTTGATAAAAAAAATTATGGTCTTACCTTTACTTATAAATGAAGTCCATGCGCAGCTCCTTCTGATTAAAAGCATCGATAACTTGTTTATAGAAGTCTTCCTTATCTTTCTTCAGTTTTGAAAGACTCTCTGTCTCGATGGAGATCTTTCTTTATTACCTCCTGCTTCGATTGAAAGTCCAGTTTAAAAAACTGTTTTATTTTAGATATGTAATCCTCCATGTTAAAAGTGCAAGCGAGAGGAAAAAATAAACACACACTGCTCACTCCCACTTCCAAAGACATGCACCTGGGGATAGGTTGATTGGCAACACTAAATTGGCCCTAGTGTGTGAATGTGAGTGTGAATGTTGTCTGTCTATCTGTGTTGGCCCTGCGATGAGGTGGCGACTTGTCCAGGGTGTACCCTGCCTTCCGCCCGATTGTAGCTGAGATAGGCGCCAGCGCCCCCCGCGACCCCGAAAGGGAATAAGCGGTAGAAAATGGATGGATGGATGCTCACTCTTGCTGCTTGTTGTCACATCTTCTGCAGCCGAGTAGTCGCAAGAAGGATCACTAGCGCCCTCTACCACCAGGAGGCGGGAGTCATTTAATGACTCATATTTGACACACGCAGCTACGGTATGTTAATAAAACATAGTTGCTTACTGTTCTTTTTAGCATATTCAATAGCTTGGACCTTAAATCCTACTGAATAGTGCTTAATCTTCTTCCCTTTATGCGATTTCAAATTATTGAAATCAGTCTCCAGTGTGAAAATGATGGCAGGTGAAGTGTCACTCGTGACGTGACGATTTTGACCTGGTGGAAATTCTAGGCATATGCTAATTATTTTGCTGAACGAGTTTGACCCGGCGGAAATTCTAGACATGCGCTAATAAAAATAATATTTTGCCAAACGAGTTTGACCCTGCGTTAATCCTGAGCCGGCGGTAATGCTAAGCATGCGCTAATTATTTTGCGAAACGAGTTTGACCCGGCAGGTGCATACTATATACCCGGCGGCAATTCAAGGAAATACGGTACTATTTTTTTCCTGTTTTCCTAGTCGAAGGTGTGCAAGAGGTGCGACATGAGGCAAAGCGTCCCTAAAGCAGCACTCTTTTAGCGAGATTTTATATGTTTTATCAAATATGATGGTTATGTATACATAGGGCCTTTTGTCTCATAGTGGAATTATTATTGGCTTTAGTAACATTTGTTTTTATTCAACTGTTTCAACTTAGACAGAAATATTTTCCTTCTAATACGGTCTAAGTACCAAGTGCATATTCATACTCTCTCTTGGCTCACCTCGCTGTTATTTTGATGGAATTTAACGCTCTGACTGAGTCACTTAAGTTGCTTACCCAGCTGAAGGCTTCTGAATAAAATCAATTCAGAGGAAGTGCATTAGAAAAAAAATGTAGTTATGCGAGAGAAGAATTTGGTCTCTTTGTGGTTGAAAGAAAGCAAAACGGTGGTCTGACGGACAGAATGGTTATTTTTGCTAGAGAACAAAGCTTTTGTTTTTTGCGTGGAGACATTGCCAGTGCCATAAACGCGTTGCAAAACATTGTTAACGCCATCTTCCGGAGGCAGCGGTATCAAAACAGACAGGTAAGTAGATGATGATGAAAATGCTTTTTTTCCGAGTTCTTTGAAAGGAGCGGAGTTGAAAGGCTGTGTTTGTAGCACCAAAAGAAAGTCTTCCAAGAGTTTCAGCAACTCTGTCAAAGCCTTCTTCAAAGTTGCAAAGTAAGACGCGGCTTTTTAGTCTATTTGCTGTGCCGGCAATTGTTCTTTTCTTCCGTCCTCAGTCCGAACGTTGCTTTTTGTCCCGGCGTGAACGTCGTTTTAGAGCTGCGCTTGCCAGCACGCACTCAAAAGCTGTCGCCGCCACGTAAAATGTTTGTCGTTTGATCACAGGCCCGCTTCCTATGCAATCCGCCCTTCTTGAATAATTCCTTTGACCCATTTCCAGTGGATTCACGCTGGCTTGTTTTCTCTGAAGCCTGACATTCTCCCTCGCAAGCGGATCAAAGTGTTTTCCGGGATCAATATCGTTGCCTTGGTTTCTTCGCTCAATGACAGACGTTCGTGTCCTTGTGTTTTCCGTCATGGTCGCTCCCAGAGTGCGCGACGTGTTCGTCGCCCACCGAACCCACACGATACTGAAGGCCTTCAAAACAGCAACACAGGCTCCTTGAGATACCGCAGTCTCAACGTAGCCGGAGGTCGAGATCAGGTAGTCGACAACAGGATTAGATTCAGCTCTACTAGCTCGTTCAAAGTTTTAATCTCTTCTTAACTTTTGCATTCCAACCACCACAGTTTCGAGAAAACTTTCATCTTCAAACCCCGTTTCCATATGAGTTGGGAAATTGTGTTGGATGCAGATATAAACGGAATATAATGATTTGCAAATCATTTTCAACCGATATTTAATTCAATATGCTACAATGCAAACAATCATTAACTTTAGAATTTGATACCGGCAACACGTGACAAAGAAGTTGGGAAAGGTGGCAATAAATACTGATAAAGTTGAGGAATGCTCATCAAACACTTATTTGGAACATCCCACAGATGTGCAGGCTAATTGGGAACAGGTGGGTGCCATGATTGGGTATAAAAACAGCTTCCCAAAAAATGCTCAGTCTTTCACAATAAAGGATGGGGCGAAGTACACCCCTTTATCCACAACTGCGTGAGAAAATAGTCAAACAGTTTAAGAACAACTTTTGTCAAAGTGCAACTGCAAGAAATTTAGGGATTTCAACATCTACGGTCCATAATATCATCAAAAGGTTTAGAAAATCTGGAGAAATCACTCCACGTAAGCAATATGGCCGGAGACCAACATTGAATGACCGTGACCTTCGATCCCTCACACGCCACTGTATCAAAAACCGACATCAATCTCTAAAGGATATCACCACATGGGCTCAGGAACACTTCAGAAAACCACTGTCACTAAATACATGTCAAGGCGAGGACTTGGGTGAGGGTTGTTTTCCCGAGGTGCAAAGTGATTGGAGCGGCGACGGCGTGAAGGTATGGACATCATTTTTTTTTAACACTAACAAACTACAAAAAAGGAAGCAAACAAAAGGCGCGCACAATGGCGGAGAACAAACTTGACTAATGAAAACAAAAGGCAATTAACTATGAACACGAAGCTTAAACACTTACTGTGGCATGGCATGAAGCATGAACTATAATACATAGGAATCTCAGTATGGATGGAGTGGAGATGTAATGTCACCAGGTCCATGAATTGATTAACGTGGACCCCGACTTAAACAAGTTGAAAAACTTATTCGGGTGTTCCCATTTAGTGGTCCATTGTACGGAATATGTACTGAACTGTGCAATCTACTAATAAAAGTATCAATCAATCAATCAAAAAGGATGAACAACAGAAACAGACCGGCTTAAATAGCCGTGACATGATCAGTGAAATAGGTGCGAGACTCAACACGTGAAACTAGTGGGTTGCTATGGTGACAAAACAAACAAAAGTGCACAAAGAGTCCAAAAACAAAACCGAACATGACTAAAACAATACATGATCACACAGACATGACAATACAATTCGTCGCTACATCAGTAAGTGCAAGTTAAAGCTCTACTATGCAAAGCGAAAGCCATTTATCAACAACATCCAGAAACGTCTGCGGCTTCTCTTGGCCCGAGATCATCTAAGATGGACTGATGCAAAGTGGAAAAGTGTTCTTTGAGCTGACGAGTGCACTTTTCAAATTGTTTTTGGGAATATTCGACATTGTGTCATCAAATATCTTGTCTTTGTAGTGCATTCAATTGAATATGGGTTGACAAGGATTTGCAAATCATTGTATTCCATTTATATTTACATCTTACACAATTTCCCAACTCATATGGAAACGGGGTTTGTATCTTGATTGATTTATGCAAAACTGTGGCAGACAGTTATGGACTTGCCTATGAAGCCAAGTCGACTTGGATATTATTCCTGAAACACCTACTTAAGAAAGTGCTGGACACTGCTGGGCCTTGTCTGTCATCTATAATTCATAGTGCCATGGTAACTGCCTTCGACCACAGAGCCATTTCCCACTAATTAATGGCTAAATCTCAAAGCTCTTGTTTTATTGCCTGAGAGAGAAATTCTCTCTTGAAAGGAATTGACTTCTCTCTATTTTTAGACAGTTTGAAACCATCGTGATATTATCAGTTACCGATCAATGCACTTTACAAATATAATCGTGATCAAGCAGGATTTAATCGAAGCACTTCGGTTGACTTTTGTTCAGTAAACAAACTACTTGACCCTAACTTGAGATTTGCTGTACTTGGCTGACTTACGTCTCTTTTTAATTTGCTGCCCGGTGGTCTTGTGACTGATGACCCTAATCAGGTGACAACTGAGATCTACACAACCGGGCCAAAAGTCTCAAGGCCACCATTAGTAATGACCGTATATAACAGCCCTGGGCAATCTACGGCCCGGGGGCCACATGCAACCCATTAAGATTTTCAATTCGGCCTTGGTTCTACATCATTTTTTGTAGACCTCAATAGTGTATTTGCCATTATGATGTGCAGTGAGCGCAAGTCTTGAACTATAGAAAGTAATTAAGTGGTTAAAATCTGCACTTTTGAGCGCTATAGGAGTTATTAAGGTAATCTAGGTCACAGTAGCTCAGACCAGGAACAAAGGAGAGTGGGCGGGGCTTGTTTTCAGCGCAGCCAGCCCCAAACACATGTGTCAGGAACAGATGCGGAAGCACATTTTCACAATAAATTTCTGCATCCATCCATCCATTTTCTACCGCTTATTCCCTTTCTGGGTCGCGGGGGGCGCTGGCGCCTATCTCAGCTACAATCGGGCGGAAGGCGGGGTACACCCTGGACAAGTCTCCACCTCATCGCAGGGCCAACACAGATAGACAGACAACATTCACACTCACATTCACACACTAGGGCCAATTTAGTGTTGCCAATCAACCTAACCCCAGGTGCATGTCTTTGGAAGTGGGAGGAAGCCGGAGTACCCGGAGGGAACCCACGCAGTCACGGGGAGAACATGCAAACTCCACACAGAAAGATCCCGAGCCTGGATTTGAACCCAGGACTGCAGGACCTTCGTATTGTGAGGCAGACGCACTAATCCCTCTGCCACCGTGAAGCCTAAATTTCTGCAAAAAAGTGATAATATATCATATTGTTAGTGTTTATTACCCTTTGCATTCATATTCATAAGGGACAGCGTGGCGCAGTGAAAGAGTGGCCGGTGCGCAACCCGAGGGGCCCTGGTTCAATCCCCACCTAGTACCAACCTCGTCACGTCCGTTGTGTCCTGAGCAAGACACTTCATCCTTGCTCCTGATGGGTGCTGGTTAGCGCCTTGCATGGCAGCTCCCTCCATTAGTGGGTGAATGTGTGTGAATGGGTAAATGTGGAAGTAGTGTCAAAGCGCTTTGAGTACCTTGAAGGTAGAAAAGCGCTATACAAGTACAACCCATTTATTTATTTATATTTTTCTGTTTGTTACATTTTTGTTGTGTTTTGCTTGATTGTAAAAGGTACACAACTATGGAGGAGCTAGTAAAAGATGTCCTTATGTTGTTAGTATTCACTGTTTTATTGTTCATAGTTAATCATGTAAATCCCCCTTTCTTTATTTTCATGTACATTTTGGGTGTCTCATTCAGTAAAAAACTGTAAAATTCCATTCCGTTTTTTGAGGTGGTCTGTCATAACTTTTTTAGCTTTCAATCATTATTGTGAGGTTTTGTATTAGGGTTCCTAAAAATAGATATACCGGCCCCCAGACACACCTTTTTACCTTAATCTGGTGGGACTTAGAATTTCATGGCTGCGACACGTGCCAAAGTAGTTGGGAAAGGGCATGTTCACCAACGTTTTACATCACCTTTTCTTTTAACAACACTCAATAAACGTTTGGGAACTGAGGAAACTAATTGTTGAAGCTTTGAAAGTGGAATTCTTTACCATTCTTGTTTTATGTAGAGCTTCAGTCGTTCAACAGTCCGTGGTCTCGGCTGTCGTATTTCCATCCATCCATCAATCTTCTTCCGATTATCCGAGGTCGGGTTGCGGGGGTAGCAGCCTAAGCAGGGAAGTGGAAAGTGGAATTCTTTCCCATTCTTGTTTTATGTAGAGATTTAGTCGTTCAACAGTCCGGGGTCTCCGCTGAAGTATTTCCATCCATCCATCTATCTTCTTCAGCTTATCCAAGTTCGGATCGCGGGGGTAGCAGCCTAAGCAGGGAAGCCCAGACTTCCCTCTCCCCAGCCACTTCGTCTAGCTCTTCCCGGGGGATCCCGAGGCGTTCCCAGGCCAGCCGGGAGACATAGCCTTCCCAACGTGTCCTGGGTCTCCCCCGTGGCCTCCTACCAGTTGGACGTGCCCTAAACACCTCCCTCGGGAGGCGTTCGGGTGGCATCCTGACCAGATGCCCGAACCACCTCATCTGGCTCCTCTCGATGTGAAGGAGCAGCGGCTTTACTTTGAGTTCCTCCCGGATGGCAGAGTTTCTCACCCTATCTCTAAGGGAGAGCCCCGCCACAGGCGGAGGAAACTCATTTCGGCCGCTTGTACCCGTGATCTTATCCTTTCGGTCATGACCCAAAGCTCATGACCATAGGTGAGGATGTTAACGTAGATCGACCGGTAAATTGAGAACTTTGCCTTCCGGCTCAGCTCCTTCCTCACCACATCGTATTTTACGATTCCAAATAAGTGTTGATGAGCATTCCTCAACTTTACCAGTATTTATTGCCACCATGATTATTTGCAAAAAAAAAATTTTCATCAGTTTGAACATCAAATATGTTGTCTTCGTAACATATTCAAACTGAATATGGGTTGAAAATGATTTGCAATTTATTGTATTCCGTTTATATTTACATCTAACACATTTTCCCAACTCATATGGAAACAGGGTTTGTAGTACCGGTATACCGTACAAAAAATACATTGAAAAATGTATTTCCCATGAATGGGGGGACTTCCAAATAAAATTCTGCCTAGGGCCCAGATGTACCGGTAACGCAACTTTTCCTCTAACTCTCGAGGTTCGAGGTTCAAAGAGTCAAAGGAAGATTTTCCAGAATATATCTTTGTGCCGAATGAAAGTACTTCACTTCCTCTCCGCTGTCCTTGCCCTTCCCCTTCCATCCAGCACGGAGACGCGGACCTCCTGTTTCCCCACTGCGGCAACTTCATTCTTCTCCCTGTACAATAGTGGATTTTCCACGGTGGATTTGCGCGGGGCTATTTTGAGCCTCGCGCCGGCTCCTACATGCACCGCTGTAATCCAATTGTGATAGCGTTAATTTTGAAAGCTTTATTATTGAAATGGCTGAGACTTAATTTTGCGATCCTGTCACCGTTGACGACCGCCGTAATCGTCTAATTCGAGTTATTCCAGGCCATTAAGTCGCACATAGGACCGGATTGTGGTCACTGAGGCAGAAGGGAAGGAGAGAGGAGATCATATCTGTATTGGCGTTCGGACTGGAAATTTCTATTAGTTTTCCTTTTACAAACCCCGCACAGAATTGCTAGTCCACAGGAGACCTCTCCAAAGCCTTTGAATCATAGGCGCCGATCCCGTGGGTACTTCGGGGCCCGAGCACCCACAGACAATGCCGAGCACCCACGAGGGCTTGATGGCAACTTTCAATCTTTACATACATTTTTGAAAAATCAATCTTGTTGTTAATTTAGTGGTAAGTTTTGTGTCATATTCTGTTTTTGTTCCATCTTTGTATCGTGTTCTGTTATTTGACTTCCTTAGTTCCTGGTGGCACTTCCTGTTTTGTTCCGTTGCCTAGTTACTCATTAGTGTCACCTGCCTTTTGCTTTTGACGCGCACCTGCCTTTTAATGACTCCCCTTGTTTAAGCCTGCCTTTTTCGTTTCTCGCTCTCGGATTCTCGTTTGTATTTCATGCAACAGGTGACGTTGCTATCCCCGCTTGTGGTAAATGTGTTGTGATCCGGTTTCCGGATCACACATGTAGTTTGCTTAAGTCGTTTTGTATTCCCCTACTATGTTCTGATCATGTTTTGGACTCTGCCGATCCCTTTGCTAGTGCACTTCCTTGTTTACATTCATCACCATGACAACTTAATTTGCTCCTCCTGCACGATCCGTCCACACACCGGTTTGTTATTACATTCTCTGTATTTAAGCCCACCTGTTACCTTAGTTGAGCCTGGCCGTTTCGTTTGCTCACGCAACAAGTTACGATTGTTATTCCTCATTGCTCAGTTTTAGCTTAGCTTTCCGCGCGCTCGGCTCGCGCTGCTAACGGACTTTTGAACTCTACCCTTGTTACAAATAGCATTTAGCTTTCCGTGCGGTGGCACGCCTTTTCTTTTCCTTTGTCAAGTGTTTTGTTGTGTTTTATTATTAAATCTGGTTCCTACCTCCACTCCTGCTTGCTCCCGTCTTTGGCATCTTGGGGCCGACACCTCCGCGCATCGCAATGCGCCCACCAAATCGTAACAAAATGAATGTTTTCTTTAGCTTCCATGCTATTCCGTTGCTTGTCCCTAGCTCACATGCTAGCGCTTTTTGTTTGTTTTGTTGTTAGTGACTTGTGCAAGTGTTTTCTGTTTCTAGTCTGTTCTTAGTTTGTTTTGTTAGTGATAATACATCATCATTTCTTACCTTTACGCTGTGTCCATCTCCGACTGCATAGTTCGAGAGAACAAAACCACACCACAATGCCAGCTAAGCGTCACATTTAGTCCATTTTACAAATCAAATAAGTCATAATACGTATAGTTCATAATTAACAAAGTCTAACGAAGATTTCATTGTGCATAATGATCTAATGCCGCTTCCATCTTGACTTTGAACACATTGCGCACGAGCGAATGAAGGGCATACTTACTCAACAGCCATACATGTCACATTAAGTGTGGCCGTATGAACAATGCCAACACTGTCATAAACATGTGCCATATAGTGAAACCACACTAATTGGCCTAGTGGTTAGAGCAGGGGTCACCAACCTTTTTGAAACCAAGAGCTACTTCTTGGGTACTGATTAATGTGAAGGGCTACCAGTTTGATACACACTTAAATAAATTGCCAGAAATAGCCAATTTGCTCAATTTACCTTTAGCTCTATGTTATTATTAATAATTAACGATATTTATCTTTGTGGAAATACTGATCATCTTCATAATTTCTCACAATAAATATATATTTTTAATGACATGTTTTAAATAGGTTAAAATCCAATGTACATTTTCCAGAACAATTTTTTTTAAAGAAATTCAAAAGACTTTGAAATAAGATTTAAATTTGATTCTATAGATTTTCTAGATTTGCCAGAATATTTTTTTTGAATTTTAATCATAAGTTTGAAGAAATATTTCACATCTATCTTCATCGAAAAAACAGAAGCTAACATGAAGAATTAAATTAAAATGTATTTATTATTCTTTACAATAAAAAAATTAATTTATTTTAACATTGATTTAAATTGTCAAGAAAGTAGAGGAAGGAATTTAAAAGGTAAAAAGGTATATGTGTTTAAAAATCCTAAAATAATTTTTAAGGTTGTATTTTTTTCTCTAAAATTGTCTTTCTGAAAGTTATAAGAGGCAAAGTAAAAAAAAAAAAGGATTTATTTAAACAAGTGAAGACCAAGTTTTTAAAATATTTTCTTGGATTTTCAAATTCTATTTGTGTTTTGTCTCTCTTAGAATTACAAATGTCGAGCAAAGTGAGACCAGCTTGCTAGTAAATAAATACAATTAAAAAAATAGAGGCAGCTCACTGGTAAGTGCTGCTATTTGAGCTATTTTTAGAACAGGCCATTTGGTGGCTCACCTGGTCCTTACGGGCGACCTGGTGCCCACGGGCACTGGGTTGGTGACCCCTGGTTTATAGTGTCCGCCCTGAGATCGGTAGGTTGGGAGTTCAAACCCTGGCCGAGTCATACCAAAGACTATAAAAATGGTACCCATTACCTCCCTGCTTGGCACTCAGAATCAAGGGTTGGAATTGGGGTTTGAATCACCACAAATGATTCCCGGGTGTGGCACCACTGCTGCTCACTGCTCCCCTCACCTCCCAGGGGGTGAACAAGGGGATGGGTCAAATGCATAAGACACATTTCGCCACACCTAGTGTGTGTGTGACAATCATTGTTACTTTAACTTTAATTTAACTAAGTATGAACAATGCCAACACTGTCATAAACATGTGCAAATTAGTGAAACCACATAAAACAACAACGACAAACACATTTTGGAAGAATATTTGCACCGCAACACAACATAAACACTACAGAACAAATTCCCAGATTTCCCTGCAGCACCAACTCTTCAATATAAACAAACGCCATTGGTGGATCTTCACCTAATATCCACTGTAATGATACTAAGTACAAGTTGATATTACTATGATTACATACATTTTTTTTAACATCACAAAATCTTCTTTTGTTTTTTTGAAAATGTATATTATGTTTATAAACTCAGGAAATACATCCCTGGACACATGAGGAATTTGAATATGACCAATGTAACGACTTGGTATCGGTTTGATACCCAAATTTGTGGTATCATCCAAAACTAGTGTAAAGCATCCAAACAACAGAAGAATAAGTGATTATTACATTTGAACAGAAGTTTAGATAAAACATGTTAAAATAGAAAGTAACCAGATATGAACAGTAAATGAACGAGTAGATTAGTAATTCATTTTCTACCACTTGTCCTTAATAATTTTGACAAAATAATAGAATGGAAAATGACACAATATGTTACTGCATATGTGAGCAGCGAAATTAATAATAATAATAATAACTTAGATTTATATCGCGCTTTTAACACTCAAAGCGCTCACAGAGAAGTGGGACTCAACAATCATTCACACCTGGTGGTGGTAAGCTACATCAGTAGCTACAGCTGCCCTGGAGTAGACTGACTGAAATTAGGAGCCTTTGTTTGTCTACTTACTAATAAGACAACTTTTCTTGTATGTTCACTCTTTTATTTAAGGACAAAATTGCAATAAGAAACATTTGTAAGATTTTTTTTGTTAAAATAAAGCCAATTGTCATGTCCTGGTGATCATGCTTAGTTTGGCTATGTTCTGTTTTGGTTTTTGGATTTTGTCAGTTCCTGTTTTTTTCACTCCCTGCTTTGTTTCCATGACAACCCATTCGTTTTCACCTGTCCTCATGTCACGCACCTGATTCAATTGGACTCGTGCACCTGTTGTCATTCACCACATAACTATTTAAGCCTGCAGTTGCCAGGCAGTCAGCCTGGCAACTGCAGGCATCAATCGCTATACACCCTTGTTATTCATGCCGATGATCCATGCTGCTCTTTTGTCATTCCAGGTATGTTTTCTTTATTCATGCCATAGTTTGCAAGTTTTGTTTTATGTCCATAGTTCTGCCTTTGTGCGAGTTTTTGTTTATACCCTTTGTTTTTGTAGTACTATTGAGTGTTAAAATTAAAAGATGTCATTACCTTCGCATCTCGGGAAAACAATCCACACCATAGTCCTAGTCTTCACACCAATAATGACATTTTTTGTGGTGCCCTTTATTTAGAAAAGTACCGAAATACTTTTGGTGCCGATACCGGTACCAACATATTGGTATCGGGACAACACTAATACACACCGAGCACCCACTGGCAGAAACGTAACTTGGCACCTATGGTTTGAATGACACCAATAAAACCCTTTGTGAGTTTGTGCGTTTCAGGTTTGCTCCACTTCAGGTCCCTACTATCTTCCGTCAAATGTTCTGACAGTAAGACAAGTTTTATTTGTGTTGTTGTGTCATTTCGTGTGTCGGTGGGTTGCTATCCAGCGCCCTAATCCGAAAATTGACGTGACACACATTGTCTTGAAACCAGACTATAGGGCCGGGCCTCGCAAACACAATTCTTTTTGACTTCTTGGTTGCCAGGAAACGTGTATGGGTCTTTGGCAAGTAGGACTAATAAAAGAACAGAATTGTGTGTGTGTGTGTGTGTGTGGCAATGTCTGGCCCTTCAGGGCAGTTTGTTAACCCTCTGTGGATGTGTGTGTTTGTGTGCAGCATACTAGCTTGTTGTTTCTTGTGTTCAAAGCTGCCAGTCTACATGCAGGATGGAAGACGCCATGAAGGCCACCGTTGAGGAGCTCTCATGCATTTGAGAAAGCACCGTGTCTTCCCGACCAACATCAGAGACGACTCGCTGGCCTTCCAAACTTGTGCGACTACGTGGAGACGTCGGATTTCTTGGTAAGTCTTCATTTCAGTGGCCAGTCTGACTGAAGTCATTTATTTCCGGTGTTATGTTTAACGTCTAACGTGTTATGCCGGGGGTCAGCAACCCGTGGCTCTAGAGCCGCTTTAGCGCCATCCCAGTGGCTCCCTGGACCTCTTTCAGAGATGTGTGAGAAAATGGAAAAAGGTTAAAGGGGAACATTATCACCAGACCTATGCAAGCGTCAATGTATACCTTGATGTTGCAGAAAAAAGACCATGTATTTTTTTAACCAAACTCTAAATGGGTGAATTTTGGCAAATTAAACGCCTTTCTGTTTATCGGTCTTGTAGCGATGACGTCAGAACGTGATGTCACCGAGGTAACACACTCGCCATTTTCATTTTCAACACATTACAAACACCGGGTCTCGGCTCTGTTATTTTCCGTTTTTTCGACTATTTTTTGGAACCTTGGAGACATCATGCCTCGTCGGTGTGTTGTCGGACGGTGTAACAACACTAACAGGGAGTGATTCAAGTTGCACCACTGGCAAGAAATCTGCCGCCAGACCGCCATTCAATGTGCCAGAGTGTCTTCACATTTGACCGGCGATGCTAAGACAGACATGGCACAGAGATGTATGGATAACCTGCAGATGCATTTTCAACTATTAAGTCAACGAAATCACAAAGGTGAGTTTTGTTGATGTTGTTGACTTATGTGCTAATCAGACATATTTGGTCACGGCATGACTGGCAGCTAATCGATGCTAACATGCTACGCTAATCGATGCTAACATGCTATTTACGCTAGCTGTATGTACATTTGAAACTAGATACCCACATTTAATGCGAAACAAACACTTACCAATCGACTGATTTAAGTTGCTCCAGTGTCACAAGATGCGAAAGTCCTGATCGTTTGGTCCGCACATTTTACCGGTGATGCTAATAAGACAGCCATGCTATGGGCCACTTCATTAGGTACACCCATGATATGGCCGAATAGCGTCAATTGCTATTTGCTCAATAGCTTCAGTTTCTTCTTCAATTTTGTTTTCGCTATCTGCCTCCATACTCCGATCATCTGTTTCAATACATGCGTAATCTGTTGAATCGCTTAACTCGCTGAAATCCGAGTCTGAATCCGAGCTAATGTCGCTATATCTTGCTGTGGTAACCGCCATGTTGTTTGTATTGGCAGCCCTGTATGACGTCACAGCGAAATGGACAGTCGCATCACAAATAGCGAAAATCAAGAACTTTAAAGCTTTTTTTAGGGATATTCCGGGAGGTGTAAAATTTTGAAAAAAACTTTGAAAAATAAAACAAGCCACTGGGAACTGATTTTTATTGTTTTTAACCCTTTTGAAATTGTGATAATGTTCCCCTTTAAGGAAAAAAAAATATTTTGTTGTTTTGATATATTTTCTGTAGGAGAAAAAATTGTTAGAAATCCCACTGTTTGTTATACATGCTTCATTGATGAAAGTATTTGGCAAGCCCCGTTTTGTCCTACTAATTTCAGCGATCCTTGAAGTCGTAAGTTTTTTTTTTAAATTAAATCAACATAAAAAACATAATACACACTTACAATTAGTGCACCAACCCAAAAACCCTACCTACTCATCACAGTTTGTTTGCATGTACAACTTTCTCCGACGCTGCCACAGAAAGATGTGTTTTATGCCTTTCCGTCTTTGTCTGAATTTGTCCACCAAACGTATGCTGTGCGTGAAGGCACAGAGGTGAGCTTTGTTGACTTGATTGATTTGCTGGAGTGCTTATCAGGCATATTTGGTCGATCCATGACTGGAAGCCAATCGATGCTAACATGCTATTTAGGCTGGTTGTCTCATGATCCGCTACCCGGATCATGGCATATTCTGTTTTTGTTCTGTTACGTATCACATCCTTGTAGTATTTGACTCCTTAGTTCCTGGTGGCACTTTCTGTTTTGTTTCCGTTGTCATAGTAACCCATTTGTGTCACCTGCCTTTTGTTTTTCACACGCACCTGCTTTTTGATTATCCCTTCTATTTAAGCCTGCCCTTGTTTTTCATTCGGTCTCGGATTCTCATTTGCTTTTCATGCAACAGGTGACGTCGCTATCCTGCATTGTGGTAAAGACTTTTGTGTACTTTAGCTTCCACGCTATTCTGTTGCTTGTCCCTAGCTCACATGCTAGCGCTTTGTTGGTTTTGTCTTTAGTGCCTTTGTGCAAGGCTTTTGGTTCTTAGTCTATTTTATAGTAGAAATAAATCATCATTCTTACTTTCACGCTGTGTCCATCTCAAACTGCATCCACGAGAGAACAAAAACCACAACACGATGCCAGCAAAGCATCACAAGGTGTATAAAAATATAATTCACATGTACATATTGCATCATTATGCCTCGTTTGTAGGTATATTTGACCACATTTTATTTCATTTAGGTCCTATGTGTATTTAATTCATATTTGCATGTCTCTTGAATTTAATAATGGCTGCCTTTCTCATAGTTCGTGTGCCATGTTGTTCCAGACCACAGCAAACGTTACACAACTTGCAAAGATTGGAATAAATCCATTAGAAGAAGATAGCCTGCTGTTTCCTTTAACTTGGACACACACATCTATACCTTTGGCCAGTAATTTCCACAAGTTATCTCATCTTGTGAGAAGCCTCCGTTTTACTAATGATTTCCAATGTTGCAAAAATGTGTAGAATACAAATTAAAATACAACATTTCTGTCAACGAAGATTTGCGTTAGCTTTTGATAGTAGGCTAATATGGCTAATATAGACACATCATGTGTTGCTTTCGTTTTAAGGCTTATATAAGGCTTTTAATTATTTGCGGCTCCAGACAGATTTTTTTTTTTAATTTTTGGTCTACTATGGCTCTTTCAAAATGTTGGGTTGCCGACCCCTGCGCGATGCTGATGAATGTTTTAAAGCAGGGGTGCCCAAACTTTTTCAGCAGATGATCTACTTTTAAATTACCCAGTTGAAGTGTTCTACCTGGGGCGGCATAGCTCGGTTGGTAGAGTGGCCGTGCCAGCAACTTGAAGGTTGCAGGTTCGATTCCCGCTTCCGCCATTCTAGTCACTGCCGTTGTGTCCTTGGGCCTGACACTTTACCCACCTGCTCCCAGTGCCACCCACACTAGTTTAAATGTAGCTTAGATATTGGGTTTCACTATGTAAAGTGCTTTGAGTCGCTAGGGAAGAGCGCTATATAAACATAATTCACTTCAATTCACCTCATCTTTATTATTATTATTATTATTATTATTATTGGGGATGGCGTAGCACGGTTGGGAGAGTGGCCGTGCTAGCAACCTGAGGTTTCCTGGTTCAATCCCCACCTTCTACCAACTTAGTCACATCCGTTGTGTCCTTGAACAAGACACTTCAACTTTGCTCCTGATGGGTCGTGGTTAGGGCCTTGCATGGCAGCTCCCTCCATCAGTGTGTGAATGTGTGTGTGAATGGGTGAATGTAGAAATAGTGTCAAAGCGCTTTGAGTACCTCGAAGGTAGAAACGCGCTATACAATTACAACCCATCATTTATTAGATAGCAGCGATCATTATTAACCGTGCCCATGTAATGGTACAGTGGAGAATGAGACGGCACCGAGACAGGGGCGTCGCTTAGCCTTAGGCATGTTTATTAGAAACTAACCAAAATGTGGGCTGTGCGACTATGTGATGTAATTAAATGCAGAATTAATGCAGAAGTCCAGAGGGGGCAAGGGGGGCTTGGAAGTCCGTGGGCATGCAAGAGGTCGAGGGCAGGAGAGAGGCGTCAAGGTCCGTGGGCAGGCGAGAGGTCGAGATCCGGTAAGGCCGCAAAAAGTCCAGGGGGAGTCCGGGGAGACTGTCATGACGGGGTGGTTGCAACTTACTGCGAGGTTTTTTTTTCTCCCGGGATGCAAACGGACCATTCCGGACAAGGCTTGCAGGTAGGAACATATGTATTAATCTTACTACAAAAAGGGAAAAACAACCCAAAGGCAAGTGTGCCTATTGCACGTGGAAGCTAAGGCAAAAAAAAACTTAGGCCGTGAAATTATAAACATGAACCTCATGAAACTGTGGCATGAAATAACAAAACTTACTTGGACACGGCATGAAGCGAACAAACAGCACGGATTATGGTATTGCATGAAACTACTAGTAATGACGCCAGGGCGACTGACTGGCAAAGACAGGCTTAAGTAAGGGTCTTGATTAGAAACAGGTGCGCGGTTCGAACACCAGAGGCAGGTGAAAATCATAAGTCGGCAAACAAAACAAGGGGGCGCAAACAGGAACTAAAAGAGTCAAAAACTAACAGAAAAATACCAAAAACAGAATCCAGACCACAGATCGTGACAGAGACGTGATGCACAGATCGAATCCAGGGAACAGAGGGAAGCTGCAGGGAGACGAAACAGGACGAACGACAATGTACAGTGGAGGGGAAACACAGAGAGCCAGGAAAGAACATGGAAGGAGAGCTAGAGACGTGTGGGCTTACTGTACGATACAAGTAGCCACGTTCTGGCACTGGAACTCAGGACGCGCTGGTCTAAATAGTGTGCGGCGTCCTCATCAGTGTCAGGTGCGTGGATTGTAGAGTGAGCGCAGGGGAGGAATGCCTTTGGGCATGACCAGAAGTGTGCTCAGAGGAGCGCACTGAAGACTGAACTGAGGCTGGTGCTTGAACTGTAACAATCCACTCGGCATACATTGCACCGGTCACCCGGTGGAGTTGGGGAAGGTTGTCGTTCCCATTGGGTTGAGTTTTTTCTTGCCCTGATCTGGGATCTGAGCCGAGGATGTCGTTGTGGCTTGCGCAGCCCGTTGAGACACAAAACGACCACTAAGCCGAAACAGGGCAGAGCATAGACGGACGGGCAAACTCTTCAGGCCGAGATCCAGCTGTCTACTTGCACCTCAGGGAGAAACAGCACTCATTTGACAACAAATATGTACAAATTCGGTTAAAGTTAAAGTTAAAGTACCGATGATTGTCACACACACAAATTTTTCTGTGAAATTTGACACATCCCCGGTAAATTGGTGATTTAACCCCCAATTCTAACCCTTGATGCTGAGTGCCAAGCAGGGAGGTATTGGGTCCCATTTTTATAGTCTTTGGTATGACTCGGCCGGGTTTTGAACTCACGACCTACCGATCTCAGGGCGGACATTCTAACCTGAACCTTGGTTTGCAGACTCACTACTAAAAGACAAGTTGTCTTGATGTTCACTATTTTATTTAAGGCCAAAATTGTTCTTCGATAGCAATAAGAAACATATGATTAATGTACCGTAAGATTTTTTGTTAAAATAAAGCCAATAGTGCCATTTTTTTGTCGTCCCCCCCTTTTTTTTTTTAAGAAAAGTATCAAAATACATTTTGGTACTGGTACCGGTCCCAAAATATCACTATCAGGTAGGGGTGTGGGAAAAAATCGATTCGAATACGAATCGCGATTCTCACGTTGTGCGATTCAGAATCGATTCTCATTTTTAAAAAAAAATCGATTTTTCAATTTTTTTTTTTTTTTAATCAATCCAACAAACCAATACACAGCAATACCATAATGATACAATCCAATTCCAAAACCAAATCTGACCCAGCAACACTCAGAACTGCAATAAACAGAGCAATTGAGAGGAGACACAAACACGACACAGAACAAACCAAAAGTAGTGAAACAAAAATGAATATTATCAACAACAGTATCAATATTAGTTATAATTTCAGCATAGCAGTGATTAAAAATCCCTCATTAACATTATCATTAGACATTTATAAAATGTTTTAAAAAGAACAATAGTGTCACAGTGGCTTACACTTGCATCGCATCTCATAAGCTTGACAACACACTGTGTCCAATGTTTTCACAAAGATAAAATATTGCATTTTTTTGGTTAGTTTAATAGTTAAAACAAATGTACATTATTGCAATCAGTTGATAAAACATTGTCCTTTACAAATATAAAAGCTTTTAAGTCTCACCTTAAAACTCATTTGTATACTCTAGCCTTTAAATAGACTCCCTTTTTAGACCAGTTGATCTGCCGTTTCTTTTCTTTTTCTTCTATGTCCCACTCTCCCTTGTGGAAGGGGTCCGGTCCGATCCGGTGGCCATGTACTGCTTGCCTGTGTATCGGCTGGGGACATCTCTGCGCTGCTGATCCGCCTCCGCTTGGGATGGTTTCCTGCTGGCTCCGCTGTGAACAGGACTCTCGCTGCTGTGTTGGATCCGCTTTGGACTGGACTCTCGCGACTGTGTTGGATCCATTATGGATTGAACTTTCACAGTATCATGTTAGATCCGCTCGACATCCATTGCTTTCCTCCTCTCCAAGGTTCTCATAGTCATCATTGTCACCGACGTCCCACTGGGTGTGAGTTTTCCTTGCCCTTATGTGGGCCTACCGAGGATGTCCTAGTGGTTTGTGCAGCCCTTTGAGACACTAGTGATTTAGGGCTATATAAGTAAACATTGATTGATGATTGATTAAAAAAAATCTACTACTCTGCTAGCATGTCAGCAGACTGGGGTAGATCCTGCTGAAATCCTATGTATTGAATGAATACAGAATTGTTTTGAATCGGAAAAATATCATTTTTGTACCGAGGATCGCGTTGAACCGAAAAAATCGATATATAATCGAATCGCGACCCCAATAATCGATATTGAATCGAATCGTGGGACACACTACTATCAGGACAACCCTAATTTGTACATTTTCAGAATGTGCCTGACCTTTCTTTGAAACAAAACAATCTGAAGGTGTCTTTATTTCAAAGTTATCATGCCATGATTTTACCAGTCTGGTCCACTTGGGGAATAGATTTTCTTCCATTTGTCCCGTAAATTAACGTGAGTTTGACACCCTTGCTTTAAATCCACGAAACAGCAAAATAGTTTTGTTTTTCAAACATGATTGTTTTTAAAAGGCTTTATAAAGACAGTGTAGTATGGTTTTATTGCCATTAGACAGCATATGCACATTGTTGTCAGCGTAAACAGAACAGTACAAAAGCTCGTCGTGGTTTATGCCTGCTTCGGCAGCCGCCTTAGCTTGCATTACAAGTCCTGTCATCTAAATCTCGGCTCAATTTGACGCCACTTGCGCTGAATCCGCCTCGTAAAAATGTTTCTGTCAACCTGTTTTACCACCCTTTGAAGGGCTTATTAGATAAAGGAGCATTTTCATCACGTGTAATATGCTTTTAAATCATTACCGCACATACGGTAGTAGCACACCTTTTCTATGTTCTGTGATACCTCCCCGGATCATACCATATTCTAGTTTTGTGTCAAATTCTGTTTATGTTTGACTTCCTTAGTTCCTGTTTGTTCTGTCACCATGGGTTCATATTAGTTCCACCTGTTACTCGCGGTTGACGCACACCTGTTTCTCTTGATTACTGCCCTTTTTTTTGTTCAGTCTTTCTCACATCCTAATTTGCTTACACGCAACAAGTGACGACTGCAATTCTATGTTTCCACTCGCTAGCTTTCGCGCTATGCATTTGATGTCCTCTAGCTCTCATGCTAGTAGTTTTTGTTTTGCCTTTTGTGCCCTTGTGCCATTTTTTTCTGTTCATTGTCTGTTTTATTTATTAATAAATTATTATTTCTTACCTTCACGCTGTGTCCAGTGCCCGACTGCATCCACGGAAAAACGAATCCGGCATCACCATGCCCAGCAAGGGTTACAGTAGGATGCGAGGAAGACTGAACAAAAAAGGGCAGGCTTAAAGGCCTACTGAAACCCACTACTCTTGATTACTGCCCTTTTTTTCGTTCAGTCTTTCTCGCATCCTAATTTGCTTACACGCAACAAGTGACGACTGCAATTCTATGTTTCTACTCGCTAGCTTTCGCGCTATGCATTTGATTTCCTCTAGCTCTCATGCTAGTAGTTTTTGTTTTGCCTTTTGTGCCCTTGTGCCAGTTTTTTCTGTTCATTGTCTGTTTTATTTATTAATAAATCATCATTTCTTACCTTCACGCTGTGTCCAGTGCCCGACTGCATCCACGGAAGAACGAATCCGGCATCACCATGCCCAGCAAGGGTTACAGTAGGATGCGAGGAAGACTGAACAAAAAAGGGCAGGCCTAAAGGCCTACTGAAACCCACTACTCTTGATTACTGCCCTTTTTTTGTTCAGTCTTTCTCGCATCCTAATTTGCTTACACGCAACAAGTGACGACTGCAATTCTATGTTTCTACTCGCTAGCTTTCGCGCTATGCATTTGATGTCCTCTAGCTCTCATGCTAGTAGTTTTTGTTTTGCCTTTTGTGCCCTTGTGCCAGTTTTTTCTGTTCATTGTCTGTTTTATTTATTAATAAATCATTATTTGTTACCTTCACGCTGTGTCCAGTGCCCGACTGCATCCACGGAAGAACGAATCCGGCATCACCATGCCCAGCAAGGGTTACAGTAGGATGCGAGTAAGACTGAACAAAAAAGGGCAGGCTTAAAGGCCTACTGAAACCCAATACTACCGACCACGCAGTCTGATAGTTTATATATTAATGATGAAATCTTAACATTGCAACACATGCCAATACGGCCGGTTTAGTTTACTAAATTGCAATTTTTAATTTCCCGTGGAGTTTCCTGTTGAAAACGTCGTTGAATGATGACGCGTGTTTGTGACGTTATTTGTGGTAGGTGACATTTTAGCCCAGCACCACTTATGGCTAAAAGTCGTCTCATAATTACACAGTAATTTGGACAGCTGTGTTTCTGAATCTTTTGCAATTTGTTCAATTAATAATGGAGACGTCAAAGAAGAATGCTGTTGGTGGAAAGCGATGGATTGCAGCTGCTTTTAGCACCGAAACACAGCCGGTGTTTCTTTGTTTGTTGTGAAGCTTTAACACAGAGCGGTCAAGCGGACATGTTTCTCTACGTCAACCAGCAAGTTTTTGGATGGGAAAATTGTGATATTAAGTCGGCTCTTATTGGAGACTTGAATGGATTATGCGACCTCCTCCTGTAGTTGTCAAAAAGGCAGCTGTGATCTTGGCTCCTCCATTGGTTTCTCTGAGAGACACGGGCGTTCACCGCAGCCCTCCGACTTTCAGGTATGACTTTATAATCTCACCAAAACACTATTAACACAATAAGCAGATAAGGGATTTTCCAGAATTATCCTAGTAAATGTGTGTAATAACATCTGAATCGCTCACACTGCCGTCGCCTGGAGCCATCGCCTTGTTTGTTTTTTTCCCACGATTCACTCTAACTTTCCTCATCCACGAAACTTTCATCCTTGCTCAAATTAATGGGGAACTCGTCGCTTTCTCGGCCCAAATTGCACTTGCTGCTGGTGGCTATGATTATAAACAATGTGAGGATGTGAGGAGCCCTACAACCCGTGACGTCACGCGCATATCGTCTGCTACTTCCGGTACAGGCAGGGCTTTTTTATTAGCGACCAAAAGTTGCGAACTTTATCGTCGATGTTCTCTACTAAAAGCTTTCAGCAAAAATATGGCAATATCGCGAAATTATCAAGTATTACACATAGAATGGACCTGCTATCCCCGTTTAAATAAGAAAATCTCATTTCAGTAGGCCTTTAAATAAGGCAGTAATCAAGAGAAAGAGGTGTGCGTCAACAGCGAGTAACAGGTGGAACTAATATGAAACCATGGTGACAGAACAAACAGCAACTAAGGAAGTCAAACATAAACAGAATATGACACAAAAACGGAACAAAACTAGAATATGGTATGATCCGGGCAGCGGATCATAACAATACCTGTTGCTTATCTACAGTTCAACA